>NC_053489.1:638654726-638973476 GCF_905171775.1 Rana temporaria
CCCGCGCGTGCGCGCGGGAGATTTAAAATCGGCAGGGTCCGGCGCATGCCGGTCCTTCAGCCGTGGATTCCCCCCTGCGCATGCGCCGCCCGCATTGCAGGGGGAATATCTCCTAAACCGTGCAGGTTTAGGAGATATTCTCCTTACCTACAGGTAAGCCTTATTATAGGCTTACCTGTAGGTAAAAGTCCAAATAGTGGGTTTACAACCACTTTAACGTAGCTTAATGGGACAACCTACAACCGGTCCCTAGTCGATTAGACATGTATTTCTTGACTCTACAGTGAATGACTTAACAAACCAAGGGAGGGGGAAAAAAGAAAAAGGAAAAGAAAATTTTTGTTCTTATGTCATATGGTTATGTAAATGGACACTCCCGCCAAACGCATTTTATGTTGAGTTTGCTCTGTTTCTTATTCAAAGGTTCTATGGGCCAGATCTAACTATGGAACTGATCCACAGAATCAGTTTTCCATAGTTAGGCAGAAGATCCGGCATGTGTAAGGGACTTAGGATGCAGTACCGCATCCGCCGCTGGGGGCATTTTGTGTCGAAATGCCGCCTCTGGTATGCAAATTAGCACTTACGGAGATCCACGAAGCTTTTCAGCTTCGTTTTTTCTCCGTAAGTTTTAGTTTGCAAACGCAAAATTAGGGCTGCTTTTACAAAGTGTAAACTGTTTACACCATGTAAAAGCAGACCCTTCTGTCCAGCGACATGGTTTTTTTTTTGTTTTGAATTTTTTTTTTCGCGCCGTATCTTTTTTTTTTCCCGGCGCAACTTTATTGACCCATCGCAATTCACAAAGCTCGGCGTAACGTAATTTTGCGCTATGCACGTCGGGAAAATGACGTCACGAGCATACGCAGTACGGCCGGCGCGGGAGCACTCCTGATTTAAATGGGAATCGCCCCCATGAAAATAGGAACGCCTTGCGCCGGCGGAATTTAAGTTACACACCCAAAAATTTCTAAGTAAGTGCTTTGTGGATCGGGCACTTAGGTAGAAATTTTAAGGCAGTGTAACTTAAATGGGAAAAATTAAGTTACGCCGGATCTTTGTGGATTACCCCCTATGTTTTTGACTATCTGAAAGAGTAGTAAACATATTGAAATATAAACTGCAAAAACGAAACTGAAACTACAGGAACATTATATGATTGATTTTTATCTATTTTTAATAGTTTTTAAAAGGAATCAGTTAACTATTATGTCTCTATACCCTGTAAACAGTCATTTGAGCAAAAAAAATGTTTTCCTTTACAACTCCCTTAAGCTGAGAATCTGTAAACAGGTTTTTTATACGGACTGTAAAGTATTCCTTGTATGACGAATAAAAAAGGAAACCAGAGCTCCACTTGCTGGCTCATGCCACGTACACACGATCAGTTAAACCGATGAGAACGGTCTGATGGACCGTTTTCATTGGTCAAAACCGATCGTGTGTGGGCGTCATTGGTTATTTAACCATCGGTTAAAAAAAAGCCAACTTGTTTTAAATTTAACCGATGGATTCCTAACCGATAGAACAAAACCGATCGTTAGTAGGCACGACCATCGGTTAAAAACCTGCGCATGCTCAGAATCAAGTCGACGCATGCTTGGAAGCATTGAACTTCGTTTTTTCCAGCACGTCGTTGTGTTTTACGTAACCGAGTTCTGACACGATCGGTTTTTTAACCGATGGTGTGTAGGCGCGACAGACCATCAGTCAGCTTTATCGGTTAACCAATGAAAACGGTCCATCAGATCGTTCTCATCGGATGGACTGATCGTGTGTACGCGGCATAACACTAATGCCATGTACACACGATCGGTTAAACCGATGATAATGGTCTGATGGACCGTTTTCATCGGTCAAAACCGATCGTGTGTGGGCGCCATCGGTTATTTAACCATCAGTTAAAAAAAGCCGACTTGTTTTAAAGCAAGATTCACCCTAAAAACAAGTATATACCATTACATCCAGCATACTTCCGACATGTACAGTATGCTGTTTTTTTTTTTTATCGCTGTACATACCGTCTTATTATTCTTTTCCACCCGGCTTCCGGGTTCTCACTCCCGCGGGGAGTAGGCATTCCTATAAAGAGGCGTAGTGTCATCTGGGACTTAGCCCTGATGATTGAAGTCCGGATAAGGCGCGTTATGCGTTCCGAAAATAGGTGAACTGGGAGTCGACTCTTTACGGCGCCTGCGCACAGACTAGGAGCCGTGTAGAGCTGACTGCGCAGGCGCCGTATAGAGCCGACTCCAAGTTCAGCTGTTTTCAGAACGCGTGACGCGCCTTATCCGCACGTCAATCATCTGGGCTAAGTCCCAGATGACACTACACCTCTTCATAGGAACGCCTACTCCCCGCAGGAGTGAGAACCCGGAAGCCGGGTGGAAAAGAATAATAAGACGGTATGTACAGCGATAAAAAAAAAAAAACAGCATACTGTACATGTCGGAAGTATGCTGGATGTAATGGTATATACTTGTTTTTAGGGTGAACCTCCGCTTTAAATTTAACCGATGGATTCCTAACCGATAGAACAAAACCAATCGTTAGTAGGCACAACCATCGGTTAAAAATCCACGCATGCTCAGAATCAAGTCGACGCATGCTTGGAAGCATTGAACTTCGTTTTTTTCAGCACGTCGTTGTGTTTTACGTCACCGCGTTCTGACACGATCGTTTTTTTAACCGATGGTGTGTAGGCACGACTGACCATCAGTCAGTTTCATCGGTTAACCGATGAAAACGGTCCATCAGACCGCTCTCATCGGATGGACTGATCGTGTGTATGCAACTTTAGGCTCCATGCACACTGAAGCTAAAAAAAGCTATAAAAAAATGGCAGTAGCTCATCAGGGAGCATTTCAAAGTTTTTTTTATCATTTTTGCAATAGCTTTAATCAGCGTTTTTCAGTGTAGCTTTATATTTTTAATGGATAAACGCAAAAAAAACGCTGGCGCCGGCGTTTTTGAGCGTTTTTTCCCGCCGAAAAACAGCACTTTGAACTCAAATTTCGGGGTGTTCAGAAAAAAGCCGATAAACTCCAAAGCTCATTAACACAAAAGCACATAGGCTAACATAGAGTTCAGTTTATGGGCTTTAAAAAAAAAAAAAAGCCAAAACGCCAATAAACTACAGTTTATCAGCTTCAGTGTGCATGGAGTCTAATACAGGGGTATGCAACCTTTGAGAGGTGGAGATCTACCTGAACAACATAAAAGAGATCAAAGATCACTGGGGTTCAGTGCCATTTAAAAAAAAGTGGATGGTGACAGTCAGGAGGGCAATGGATGGTGTCAGTAGGGCAGTGGACAGCATCAGTCAAAACCAATCCCCTGGATTTTCCTCCTGCAGCAGCTCTACGGTGGTGGGAGGAAGAGGAGGAGAAGCTTTCAGCTGCTGCAGGAGGGAAATAAAAGGTGTAGTCAGAAGACAGGTATTTTAAAAATCCGAATCCCCAGATTTCGGATTTGGATTTTACCCCCTCTACCCTGACACCTTAGCCGGGCAGTAGTGGCCTCTTCCCCACCATAGCAGTGTCCTCTACTGCCCTTCACATGACCCCCCCCCCCCCCACACACACACAGTAGTGTCCTCTGCCCCCCCTTCCTCCCATAACAGTGACCTCTGAATAAATCCCTCCTGAAGACTCCTGGGATTTATGACATCATTTGCCGAGGCCTGGAAAGCAGGAAGTACCGTATTTATCGCAGTATAACGCGCTCCCGCGTATACCGCGCACCCCTAAAGTGGCCCCCAATCTTGTGGAAAAAAAGTTTTTTTTTTTTTGTACTTACAGTTTTGGTGTCTTGCGCGGCGGCCTCGTCGGGTCCGGCGTCCTTCTGCGGCTTCGGGTGTCCTCTTCGGCGGGTCCGGCGTCCGTCTTCGGCGGGTCGGGTGTCCTCTTTGGCGGGTCGGGTGTCCTCTTCGCAGCGGCGTCCTTGCGTCCTCCCCGCTCGTTTCCCGCCACGAGTTTGAATACTGCGCCGGCATATACCGAGCGCAGTACACTCGTGTATCTTCGGGCAGGCTCGGCAACTGTCGCGCTGACGTCCTGTACGCTCAGGACGTCAGTGCGAGAGGCGCAGAGACTGCCCGAAGATACACGAGTGTACTGCGCTCGGTATATGCCGGGGCAGTATTCAAACTCGTGGCGGGAAAGCGGGTATCGGCGTATATCGCGCACCCACGATTTTGCCCTGATTTTCAGGGCAAAATAGTGAGCGGTATACGCCGATAAATACGGTAACTGAAGAAATGTAAAAAAAAAAATAGATTAAACCAAACAAATATTAGGAAAATTAATATCTATTTACTAATGTTTAAAATGTGAAAGTGTCTGCGCTGTAAAAAAACTAAAATGAGGGGGGGCAAATAAAAGAGGTGAGGTGACAGAAAATCCGTGGACAGTGGGCCGTGAGATAGTAAGTATATTGACACGGTGGGAGTGACCCACAATGGAAAATAAAATAAGTGTGGTCTAGCCTAAACCGTGTATCAAAACACACATAAAGAATCTTCAAAATATCAATGATATGTGAACAGTTCGAACAAAAAAACCTCCTCAAGTGATTAATAGAAATAAACAAATATCCGATTGGTAAAACTTGAAGGAAAGGTGAAGTCTTATGGACAATATTGGAGTGCAGTCCAACAAACAAACAAGTAGAAAGTGACTGGTAGGTAAATGAGTGATTGGGTGTAGAAAATGTCAAACTCAGGTGAATGAAGGTGTGTGCTCAGGTAGGTCCACACAACGTGCACCCTTCACCAATGGTGAATCAGAAGGCTTACCTCTCTGCTCACATACAAACCCTGAATCAATCACTGTACCAGCAGGCTGTTAAATGGATATCTGCTTGTCTCACTCGTGGTACATACATATAAAGACAACGGTGTGAAAGTTGTAACTTTATCTTCTTACAGGCAATAAGGAGACAAAGTGCCCAAAATAAGGAGTGGCTGATTGTCCACTTACACAACTTACAGGAGTGTATGAGGAGCGTGTGCCTATCTCCACGAGCGCCGAGCTCGTATCCCAATCTTCTTCCTGCTGTCAATTTCTCTTTAGCATCAAAAGAGCCGTCCGCTCATGGCGAGATATATGAGCGGGGATGGAAGGAGAGAGGGGGGGCACATCGCATAAACCGTGCAGCAAATAAATTTATTAAAACAAAGAAAAGTAGGTAAAAGACTTTACTAATGTTGGCAACATAAAGATTAAAAATAGGCAATGTTGATTGAGAGGGTGAACCACTTGCCAACCGTATAACTTACATACAGTATACAGCGACAAGGTGGCTTCTGACACTTCCCGGTATCACATCATCGATGTCCACCGGCACCCTTCGATCATTAGGCAGAGACCCAGAATGGTGATCCGCCTATGTAAACAAGACAAGGGGAAAATATTACATACATTTTGTTTGGGTAGAAGGTCGCACGCTCGCGCAATTGTCAGTTAAAGCGGCGCAGTGCAGTATTGTAAAAAATGACCTGGTCAGTAAGTGGGTAAATCCTTCCGGGGCTGAAGTGGTTAAATATATTGGGCCAGATTCATGTAGATCAGCGGATCTATAGATCCGCTCGATCTACGTGATTTAAGATCCGCTCCCGCAAGTTTGAGAGGAAAGTGGGTAATTCACAAACCACTTACCTCCAAACTTGCGGTGGCGGATCCTAAATCCCCCGGCGGAATTCAAATTCCGCGGCTAGGGGGAGTGTACTATTTAAATCAGGCGCGTTCCCGCGCCGATTTAAATGCGCATGCGCCGTCCGCGAAATTTCCCGGCGTGCATTAAAATTCGACGCGGGAACGCCGGCTATACTTAACATTGGCTGCGCCTGATAAAAGCAGGGGTAAGTATACGCCGGGAAAGCCGCTACGGAAACGTCATAAGAAGACTGCGTCGGGTCCGCGTACGTTCGTGAATTTGCGTATCTCGCTGATTTACATATTATTTATCGTAAATCAGCGGGAACGCCCCCGGCGCCATTTTTAAATGGAAAAAAAGATCTGACAGTGTAACACAGTGTAACACTGTCAGATCTTAGCCCTATCTATGCGTATCTGATTCTATGAATCAGGCGCATAGATAGGATCAGTGTAAGTCAGAGATACGATGGTGTATCTGTAGATACACCGTCGTATCTCTTTGTGAATCTGGCCCATTCTGTTGTTATACTGATTTGGGCAGTTTGGTGATTTCTTGCCATCTTGTGGACATAATTATTACTACAATTTTTTTCTTTACCCTTTTGGACACTGCTTGATTTTGTTGTTTTTGTTACCTGGTAACATTTGTTGCTCAGTCTTATTGCTATCTGAACCAATCAATTGGGAGTCAGGGGGTTAAATGTGTGTACAGTCAGTTTCTTTATTCATCAGCCAGCCCAATCCAAGCCATGGACATTGACACTATTCACTCTGAATAAACTATCCCTCAATAATGTAAAATGCAGGAGGTCAGCTTCTTAACCACTCCAATACCGGGGGGCACTTACACCCCCTTCCTGCCCAGGCCAATTTTCAGCTTTCAGTGCTGTCGCTGTTTAAATGACAATTGCGGTCATGCTACACTGTACCCAAACAGAATTGTTATCATTTTGCTCCCACAAATAGAGCTTTCGGTGGTATTTGATCACCTCTGCCGTTTTTATTTGTTACTAAACAAATACAAAAAGACTGAAAATTTTGAAAAAAATTAAGTTTTCTTTTGTTTCTGTTATAAAATTTTGTAAAAAAGTTAGTTTTCTCCTTCACTGATGGGCACTGATAAGGTGGCACTGACAGGCACTGATAAGGCGGCACCAATGAGGAGGCACCAATGAGTTTGCACTGATGGGCACTGATAGGCGGCACTGTTATGATGGGTGTCACTGATATGCAGCACTGATGGGCATTGATAGGCGGCACTGATGGGGACTCATGGGTGGCACTGGTGGGCACTGATGGGAACTGATAGGCGACACTGATGGGCACTGAAGAGAGAGCAGGAGAGCAGCTGATCGACTCTCCTCTACTCTCGTCTGTCAGATGCGAGTCGAGGAAAAGCTGATCAACGGCTCTTCCTGTTTACAGTGTGATCAACCGTGATTGGGCACGGCTGATCATGTGGTAAAGCGCCTCCGTCAGAGGCTCTTTACCGAGATCGGTGTAGCGGTGAGACTCACACGCTGCACCACCGATCACCGCGATGTGCGCTCCCACTGTCGTGCGGCGGCTGTTGTCCTGGTGGACGTCATATGACGCCCAGTCGCGATAACTGAACCACCGCCCGGCCGTCATTCTGCTATAGGCCGGGCGGGAAGTGGTTAAAATGGAACTTTATTGTATCTGAGCACCACAAATTCATTTTAAATATTTAAACCAAACTCACCCATCCATGTCTCCATGTTTCCTTTTTTTTTTTGAGAAGTCGCTTTGAAAAACCCACCCCTAGCATTTCTAGATGTATCTATCTTGAGCAAGGGCAGATAATTCATGTAGCATTTATTTCATAGAATCCATCTGCCCTTAGCTCAGGCATGCAGGCAGGAGGATGTGCATAGCTGAGCAAGCCCTCCCTCCCTTCTTCCAGATGAAAGAAAAAATGCCCAGGATGACTCCTGGGTAAGGATGAGCCGAACACCCCAGGTTCTGTTCGCATCAGAACTTGCGAAACAGGCAAAAAATTTGTTCGAACACTGTTAAAGTCTATGGGACACAAACATGAAAAATCAAAAGTGCTCATTCTAAAGGCTAATATGCAAGTTATTGTCATAAAAAGGGTTTGGGGATCTGGGTCCTGCCCCAGGGGACATGTATCAATGCAAAAAAAAAAGCATTTTTTCCGGGAGCAGTGATTTTAATAATGCTTAAAGTCAAACAATAAAAGTGAAATATTCCTTTAAATTTTGTACCTGGGGGGTGTGTATATTATGCCTGTAAAGTGGCGCATTTTCCCCGTGTTTAGAACTGTCCCTGCAGCAAAATGACATTTCTAACGAAAAAAAAAGTAATTTAAAACTGATCACGGCTGTAATGTATTGTCGGATCCCGGTGACTTGTCATTTAGGTTCCCCTATCGAGATGGTTCCTGTAAGGACTGCGCAGGCGCAATCCTTGCCGACGGAAATCTCCGAACCTCGGCCGGCATCCAGGCTCATTCCTTAACATCCCCGTGGATTGGAGGATGTTAAAAAAAGAGCCAAGAGGCCGAGCGAGCGGAGCGAGGACATGAGGCCGACTGGCCACTTTCCTTAAATTCCACGTCGCCCTGGATGCCGGCCGAGGTTCGGAGATTTCCGTCGGCAAGGATTGCACCTGCGCAGTCCTTACAGGAACCATCTCGATAGCCGGAACCATATCGTCAGATCACCGGCAATACAGATACAATTAATCGAACAAAAATGGCATGCCCCCCCTCAGTCCATTACCAGGCCCTTTGGGTCTGGTATGAATATTAAGGCAGGGGTGTCCAAACTTTTTTCAAAGAGGGCCATATTTCATTAAGTGAACATGCGTGAGGGCCGACTATTTTGCTTGACATTCTTTGAACCATTAAAATTCTGCCTAAGTGTGTTCGTCTGAGCACTAATACACGGCCCAACATGAATTCTCTTGCCTTTGTGGCTGTGTGTGGTGAAGAGATGAGCTTGGGCGTGTTATTTGGATATACCGTATTTATCAGCATATAACACGCACAGGCTTACCATTGCCATGAATGCAGCCTCACCATTGCAATGAATGCAGCCTTACCATTGCAACCAATGTAGCCTTACCATTGCAAACAATGCAGCCTTACGATTGCAACCTCACCATTGCAACCAATGCAGCCTCACATGTGCCATAAATGCAGCCTCACATGTGCCATAAATGTGGCCTTACCATTGCCATCAGTGCAGCCTGAACGATGCCCATCTGCAGCCTCGGAGGGCAGAGAGAGGGGGCGGGACGAGTGCCAACAGATTACAAACAGGAGAATGTCTTGTTTACCCTGTGGCCTCTTTAATACAAAGTCCCACCTCCTATGATAGACAGAACAGTCGTTCAATGGCATCCAAGGAGACGGGACTTCCAATAGAGATGCTGCTGAGTAAACAGGAGATTCTCTTCATGTAATCTGACGTCGCTCGTCCTGTCCCCTCCCTGTCCCCTCCAAGGCAGCGCTGATAAATATGGTGTATATCTTTTGTGGCCACAAACAATATATATATCCAAATCCCCAGGGGGGCCATATTAAATCAACAGGGGGGCCGCATTTGGCCCCCAGGCCTGACTTTGCACATGCCTGTATTAAGGGGAACCCCAAACCAAAATGAAAAAACAAATTGCGTGGGGGTCCCCCCAAATTTCATAACAGGCCCTTCAGGTCTGGTATGGATATTGAGGGGAACCCTGCGCCATTTTTTATGACAATTCCATGCATATAAGCCTTTAACTAGTTACCGACCGCCCACCGTCATTCTACGTCATCACTTTAAAGATGAATATCTCGGTAACGGCAGCAGCTGCTGCCACAACCAAGATATTCATCTCTTCAGTGGGCGGCCGTGTAAACGATAACGGCGGTCTCCGCGGTGGATTCGCCGCGAGATCGCCGTTATCGGTGGCGGGAGAGGGCCCCCCCCTCCCGCCGCTCTCCTGCGCCCTCCGCCGCTTACAGTAGCCGTCGGTAGCGGCGGAGGAGATCGGATGTGTTCGGCAGCTGAGCGGGGTTACGAGTGAAGGAAAAATCTCCTTCACCCGTCCCCATAGCTCTGCTGGGCGGAAGTGACGTCAAAACGTCAGTCCCGCCCAGCGTCTTAAAGCAACATTTTTTTTTTTTGTCGTTTGAAAAAATGACATTTTCAATTTTTTTTTTTTTTTTTTTTGCATTTAAGCCTAAATATGAGATCTGAGGTCTTTTTGACCCCAGATCTTATATTTAAGAGGACCTGTCATGCTTTTTTCTATTACAAGGGATGTTTACATTCCTTGTAATAGGAATAAAAGTGATAATTTTTTATTTTTTTTTATTTCAGTGTTGTAAAATAAATAAAAATAAATACGAAAACCCCCAAACATTTTTTTAAAGCGCCCCGTCCCGACGAGCTCGCACGCAGAAGCGAACGCATACGCAAGTAGCGCCCGCACATGAAAACGGTGTTCAAACCACACAAGTGAGGTATCGCCGCGATCGTTAGAGCGAGAGCAATAATTCTAGCCCTAGGCCTACTCTGAAACTCAAAAAATGCAACCTGTAGAATTTTTTAAACATCGCCTATCGAGATTTTTAAGGGTAAAAGTTTGACGCCATGCCACAAGCGGGCGCAATTTGTAAGCGTGACATGTTGGGTATCATTTTACTCGGCGTAACATTATCTTTCACAATATGTAAAAAAATTGGGCCAAATTTATTGCTGTCTTATTTTTTAATTTCAAAAAGTGATTTTTTTCCAAAAAAAGTGCGCTTGTAAGACCGCTGCGCAAATACGGTGTGACAAAAAGTATTGCAATGACTGCCATTTTATTCTCTAGGGTGTTAGAAAAAAAAATATATAATGTTTGGGGGTTTTAAGTAATTTTATAGCAAAAAAAAATGTTTTAGTCTCGTAAACACCGACTCTGAAAAACAGGCCCGGGGCTAAAGTGGTTAAAATGAGCATTTTTGTTTTCTCATAGTGTCCCATAGACTTTAGCGGGGTTACACGGCTTTCAAATTTTTCCACGAACTCAGCATATTGTTCGGTGTTCGCCAGAACATCCGAACAACCAAAGTTCGGCCCAAACTTATGCTCGGGCTGAACCGTTCGCCCATCCCTACTCCTGGGGTGACAGAAACCAGAAAGCAACTGAAGAAATGTAAAAAAAAGTTTAAAACAAGTAAATATAATATATCTTCCTAACAGCATAAGGATTAAACATAGTTAATGTTGATTGAGAAAGTGAAGTTTTAATTATGGAATACAGGGATTTCTAATGCTAGATTTATTTTTTTTCAGAAAACAGTATTTAAAATGGTAAGCAAGGGTTTTTAAATATTTTTAAGTTATGCTATGTGATTGAAAGCATGTAACAAATATAAAGTAGATGCTCTCCCAAGGCTTCATTAAGGCCCCTTTCACACTGAGGCGTATTTCAGGCATTTTAGCGCTAAAAATAGCGCATAAATAATGCCTGAAATAATCCTGCCCCAGCATTCTGCGTGCGAGCTACCGGGTATAGGGGCGTTTAAAAAAAAAAAAAAATCATTTTATTTTTATTTTACTTAATTTTTTTATTTTTACACTTTTTTATTTTTTATTTTTTTTATCACTTTTATTCCTATTACAAGGAATGTAAACATCCCTTCTAATAGGAATCAGCGTGACAGGTCCTCTTTATGGAGAGATGTGGGGTCAATAAGACCCCACATCTCTCCTCCAGGCTTACAAGCATGAAATTGGTGAAAAAACATTTACCGATCTCACACTGACAGCCGTGATTGCGGCTTTGTTTACTTCCGGTTAACGGGCGTGACGTCATAACGTCGCGCCTGGGCCTCCGATGGTCATAGAGATGACTGGTGACCATCTGGTCACCAGTCATCTCTATGCTTCCCCAGCCAGTGCCGGCCAATTCGCTCTCCGGGCCCCCGATGGCACGGGAAAGCCTGGAGAAGCACAGGATGGCGGCAGGAGGGGGGGGGGGACGTCCCCTCCTGCTGCCTATAAGAACGATCAAGAGGCGGAACTGCCGATTTGATCATTCTTATTGTGCACAGAATCGCCGGCTGAAGATGGTGATATCTGAATGATGCCTGTAGCTGCACCCATCATTCAGATATCACCGCACAAATTCAAGGATGTAATTTGACGTTCAGCGGTTGTTAAGTGGTTAAAAAATAATTTTAGGCTTGAAGATTACACAAAACCCACAGATAGTATATATTTTCTGAAAGTAGATACCCTAGAGAATACAATAGTGGTAGTTGCAATTTTTTATGTCACTCGATTTTACCGCAAAGGTCTAGGAAACACACTAAAACATGAAATATAAGGTTGCACGGAGTAAATAGATATGCCAAACCTTAAATTTATGTTCGCCAGATTTCAGTACCCTATATTTTCCATAGCCGACGCTTCAAAAGCCCCCTAAAGTTATCAGTTTAGTGTTTCGGAGGAGGTCTTGTGTTAGAATTATTGCTCTCACTTCAGCGTGTGCGGCGACCTGTGTATCGCAATCAATGTTTTCACGCGTATGTGATGATTGTTAGGTGACAGGTTCTCTTTATCTCCCCCGTACTCCACTGAATGTTAGGGACCTGGCGGCGAAAGGGTTTTATAGCCTTGTAGGATTTCAATTTAATTTTTGTATGTATGTGCTATATTCTTTTATAGCACACACATTTGGAGGGACTGTCCCTGATTTGGAGCAATGTTCCTCTGTCCCTCATTCCTCCTCATTTGTCCCTCATTTTTGTCTGATCTATATAGCTGTATATAAAATGCACTTTTTATCTTTCAAAAAGTGTTTCCCAGCGCTAAACCTTTCATCCAAATTCCAAATGGCTGCATTTGCAAATTTAAAGCCAATATAAAGGATTAGTAGTGGGGAAAAAAAACCCTTGTGAATTTGTTACCTTTTTTTGGGTTAATTCTCTTTTAATGGGGTGTGGCAGGGAGCGTATGTTTTTTTTTTTGTTTTTTTTTGGGGTTGTGTTTTGTTTAATGTGATTTTGTTTGTATAATTTGTCGGTATTTTCTTAAAGCGGATCTCCACCCTAAAGTGAAGTTGCGCTGATCGGCCCCCTCCCCCCTCCGGTGTCACATTTGACACCTTTCAGGGGGGAGGGGGGTGCAGATACCTGTCTAAAGACAGGTATTTGCACCCACTTCCGGCCACACGTCACGGGCAAAAGACGGGTTTTTTCTGACATCCCGTCCGTCCCCCGTTGTGTGCTGGGAACACTCGGCTCCCAGCACACAGCGGGAGCCAATCGGCGGGCGCAGCGCGACTTGCGCATGCGCCGTAGGGAACCGGGCAGTGAAGCCGGAGCGCTTCACTTCCTGGTTTCCTCACCGTGGATGGAGGGGGGAGCAGCAGGGTGACGAGCGATCGCTCGTCCTCTGCTGCGGACGCCGCTGGACTCCAGGACAGGTAAGTGTCCTAATACTAAAAGTCAGCAGCTGCAGTATTTGTAGCTGCTGGCTTTTAATATTTTTTTTTGAGCGGACATCCGCTTTAAACACCCTGTTCACACGGCCGGGAATACCGTCAGGAAAAAAAACGTTAGTTTTCCTGACGGGATTCCTGGCAAGCTTGCCTTGCCAAGCCGTGCATACAGACGGCCACTCAAAAGAACGCGGTGATGCCATCGACTACGACGAGCCGGCGCTCGTCACATTCGATGCTGTCGCCGCCATCTTGCTACACCCCACACTAACCTTGTATGCTACCGCTCATGCGTCGAAGTCTTATCGAGCATGTGCGGGTTTACCTCGGACAGGTAAGCATACAGACGTCCGTTTTTCTCAGCAGGAAACACTCTGCCGGGAATCCCGGCGGGGAAATAGAGAACAGGTTCTCTATTTTTCCCAGGCAGTTTTCCTATCGGGAAACTGCTAGGGAGCATACACACGGCCGGGATTCCCGGCCAAATGCTCTCCTGGCGGTTTTCCTGCTGGGAAAAAAGGTCGTGTGTACGAGGCTTTAATGTTGTTTGCATATAAAAATAAAAAAAGGATATGATTTAAAAAAAAAAACTGCATCAGAGAAAAACCGGGTCTTCTGCTCTGCCACATAGGGTTGTGCTGTGTGTATGGGCGTCCGCTAATTTTTTTTCAGGGGGGGGGGGGCGTTTCGGCAGCGGCGATACACAGTTGCATTTTATCCCTTCTTCGACCTCTAGAGGGGGTTAAAAGCGACCCCCCACGTTAAAATGTAAAAACACCCCACTGTGCCCCCTGCATCTTTCAATATCTCTTTGTCACTACTGTGTACCCCCTCTACACAACTACATCACTGGACCCCTTTACATTACACAGCACCCTGCACCTCTGGACCCCTTTACATTACACAGCACCCTGCATCACTGGACCCCTTTACATTACACAGCACCTTGCATCACTGGCCCTCTTTACATTACACAGCATCCTGCACATGATGCCATCGGAATGCAGTCTGAGGATTATTAACTGTGATGACTGTCTGTGATTTTTTTAATATGCAACATGGCGGCGTGAGGAGGGGGTTAAATGTCCTGCACTGGTCATGGTAACTCATGTATTAATGTCCTGCACTGTGCAGGACATTAATACATGAGTTACCATGACCAATGCAGGACATTTACCCCCCTCCCCCCGCCGCCATGCTGCATATTAAAAAAAATATTTTCAAACTGCATCATTCCGTATGGCATGCCGCATGCCATCAGCCCAATTTAGTTTAGTGCTTACTTGCAGTGACACTGACACAACTGATGCTGCTGTACTGTGCTGTCTGATTGTAATGAAGATGTTGTTGCTGGTTTGTTCCTCCTCGGCGGCGCTGACTCCTCTAGCAGGCAGCTCTCTACGCTCCTCCCATCATTCCCAGCCAGGAATGATAATCCCCTCCCACCGTGAGTGCCGTCAGCCCTGGCCCACCCATGTGCAGGAGGCGGCGTGTCATTGTCAACACTACAATTTATGGGGGGGGGGGCAAATGCCCTCCCTTGCCCTATGGAGCGGACGCCCATGGCTGTGTGGTAGAACTGTGTAAATTTCAGGACCAGATGGACAAAAAAACAAATTCTTTGGCAAGTAGAGCAGCTCCTATTTAAGCATTTCATCCTTGTATTTAGCTTTTTAACTGGATTTCACATTTAATGTTCTGCATACTTGTTCTGGGTTACTAACTCAAATGACTGAAGCAAGAGGCAGCCAAGCAATTAGAATTTTCAGAATGCCAGCATTTGCAACCTTCATACTTCTCTTAGTAAAAGTTTTCTCTAAACAGCTCAATAGATGATGGAGCGTATAATTCTATTAGAAATTCAACGTTTTTATTACACAGAAACAAGTGACATAAATGAAACCATAATTCTGGCCACATATTAGACCTGCATAAATCGAACTGCGTAATCCCTCCCAGCTGTTAGGGTGACTTCCTGACCTCAGCCGAATAGGAGCCAAAGCTGCAGATCCCCTCTGCAAGATATTCACTATGACTGTATGGATCAAAGTAGAGAGCAGCACCATAAAGACAGATACACTGTTAGAGGATAGAGAGAAGAGAGCGATCCCTCTACGTCGCTCACTCCCAAACAAGAGAACCAGTCTCCTCAGGGGACCAAGCTTGTTTTAAAAAGATGCAGTTGCTTCAAATTAGAGAACTTGGCAAGTGCTAGTGAATAGGAGTGGAGTGTAGCAGAGAAAACTTCATCCTCTGCAAGTTGTAGACTTAGTCCTTTCCCGGAGATCAGACAGTCTGCTGGAGCGTCACTGTGCCTGGAACACTTTACAGAACCTTCAGGAATAAAAGGCTCTGATCCCTGCACAAACCTATGGGACTGTTTGGTTGCAAGAGTATTTCTGGGATGTCGGATGACAATATTCCAACATAAGGTAAGAAAAAGCAGTTGTGCCAAGTACACACAGGGGTGTAACGGTATAGTCATCACATTTTAGAGTCAATCCCGAAAAATAATATATTTTATGTTTTCTAGGTACTCGTAAAATAAATCAGCCACCAGATTATTTGATCTCTAAAGGGTTCTGCTTGGGAGATCTCTAAGTAGCAGTTCCCAGCTTTGCTTCTCCTCCCTTGGAGTCTCAGGCCTTGTACTCACGGCAGGACATGTCCGATGAAAACGGTCTGCAGACCGTTTCCATCGGACATGTCTGGCCGGGGACTGCCCGGGGACTTCTGTTCGATGGCTATACACACCATCGAACAGAAGCCCGCGCGTAAACATTACGCGGGGCGTGTCCGCGGTGTCGCCGCGTCGATGACGCGGTGTCGCCGCGACAATGACGCGGCGACGTGGGCGGGCCGCCTTAAATATGCTTCCACGCATGCGTCGAAGTCATTCGACGCATGCGAGGGATGCGGGCGGCAGGACATGTACGGTAGGTCTGTACAGACGACCGTACATGTCCGGGCGGACAGGTTTCCAGCGGACTGTTTTAAAACAAGTCCGGGAAACAGTTGTCCGCTGGAAACCTGTCCGATCCGTCCCAAAATGGTCCGCTCGGGCAAACACACGGCCAAACATGTCTGCTGAAACTGGTCTGCGGACCAGTTTCAGCAGACATGTTTGGTCGTGAGTACGGGGCCTCACTCCTTCAACTGAATTCTCCAAAAAATAGTTGTAAGCCAACATTGCAAGTGAGATCTTCTGTTCAGTTGAAGGTGGGCAGACCTGCGGAGTCAGGAGATGAAATCTTGTCGGTAGATGTTTGAAGGTTTTTATTTATCCAGGTCATGGTATAGCTAGTATTACTTAGTCATTGGAAATTGGACTTGTTTAGTAATGTTGAAGATGTTTTACCCCTTTTTTGAGTGGCTTCTTCAGTTCTAATGAGTGTAATGCCGCGTACACACGATCATTTTTCGGGTTGTAAAAAACAACGTTTTTCAGGCTCTAGAAAAAACTAATTTTTTTTCAACTTGATCAATAATACGGTCTTGCCTACACACGATCGTGAAAAAAAAAATGCTCTAGCAAAGCGCGGTGACGTACAACACATACGACGGCACTATAAAGGGGAAGTTCCATTCAGATAACGCCACCCTTTGGGCTGCTTTAGCTGATTTCGTGTTAGTAAAAGACGATTCACGCTTTTCTGTCTGTTACAGCGTGATGAATGTGCTTACTCCATTACGAACGCTAGTTTTACCAGAACGAGCTCTCCCGTCTCATAACTTGCTTCTGAGAATGCACAGATTTTTCACGTCGTTAAAGCCCACACACGACCATTTTTTACAACCCGAAAAGCGACAACATTAAAAACTTTGTGAAAAAATAGAGCATGTTCGAAAAAAAAATTGGCCGTTTTTCAGAACCTGAAAAATGCTCTGAAGCCCAAACACGATCGTTTTTAATGACATTAAAAAAAACTTCATTTTTTACAACCCGACAAACGGTCATGTGTACGCGGCATTAGAATCATACCCCACACTGGGGTAACTTCCAGACAGTTTAAATTGAGTAAGCTTTTGGGATAAGTGTTGAGTGGGTCTTCAATATTCCTAAGGACATCTTGTTTCTATGGTTCATGAGAGATAAGAATATTTTTGAAGATGTTTTACACTGTTAAAACATCTTCAAAAATACTCGTACCTCTCACGAACCATAAAGTTGCTTCAGGAGTATGTTCCAGACACTGGGGTAGATTCATAAAGAAGTTACGCTGGCGTATCTATTGATACGCTGCGTAACTTCTAGGATGCTCCGGCGTATCTTTTTTCTGTATTCAGAAAACAAGATACGCCGGAATTAGGCTAAGATCCGACTGGCGTAAGTCTCTTACGCCGTCATATCTTAGTTGCATATTTACACTGGCCGCTAGGTGGCGCTTCCGTCGATTTACGCGAGGAATATGCAATTTAGGTAGATACGCCGATTTAGAAACGTACGTCCGCCCGGCGCATTTTTTACGTCGTTTACGTTAGGCTTTTTCCGGCGTAAAGTTACCCCTGCTATATGAGGCGTATCCTATGTTAAGTTTGGACGTCGTTCCCACGTCGAATTTTGGAAATTTTACGTTGTTTGCGTAAGTTGTCCGTGAATGGGGCTGGACGTAATTTACGTTCACGTCGAAACCAATACGTCCTTGCGGCGTACTTTGGAGCAATGCACACTGGGATATGTCCACGGACGCCGCATGCGTCGTTCGTGAAAAACGTCAATCACGTCGGGTCACGATTCATTAACATAAAACACGCCCCCCCTGTTCCTCATTTGAATTAGGCGCGCTTACGCCGGACCATTTACGATACGCCGACGTAACTTAGGAGGCAAGTGCTTTGTGAATACAGTACTTGCCTCACTATCTTACGTCGGCATAGTGCAAATGGGATGCGCTATGCCGGCAGAATGATACGCCTCCGTACGTGAATCTACCCCACTGATTTTAATTTGAGTAAACCCTTAGCATGTGTGATGAAAAGATCTTTAGTATTTTTAAAGACATCTTCTTGCTGTGCTTCATTTGAGATAAGAGTAATGTTGAAGATGTTTTACCACTCTTCTTTGTGGCCTCTGCAGTTCTAATAAGTGTTGGGAGCATACCCCACACTAGGGTATGTTCCAGGCACTTGTTTGAATTGAGTAAGCTCTTAGGATGTGTGCTTGAAAAAGGTCTTTAGTATTTCTAAAGATGTCTGATTGCTGTACTTCATGAGAGATAAGTGACAAATCAGGCTTGGGTACCAACGTAGGTCAGTAGTTTGGGATAGGGGTTACTAGTGCAATATATCATCCCACTAATAGGGAACAATAAAAGCAAGAACACGGTTAGCAAGGTAGAGGCAAAATCGAATCTGTTTGTTTGCCTGTGTTAGATGACATAAGAAGACATAGCAGTAGTGGTGGGAACAATTGTTAACTCCAGGCTGGACTATGCAAATGCCCTCTATCTCGGACTCCCAAAGTACCAAATCACGCACCTGCAGGTCTTTCAGGTGACTGGGAAAAAACATGGGAATCCAGACAGAATCACTTTCAAAGCACTCTGTCTAACGCATAAATGTATTTGGGGAAAAGCCCCCCAATACCTATGCGACAAAATAAAAGCCTACAACCCCAATCGCGCTCTGCGATCCTCCAACCAAAATTTACTCCAAATCCCCAAAACCAGATACAAGTCCAAAGGAGAAAGAAGATTTGCTGTCCAAGGCCCTCGACTTTGGAACACTTTGCCAACCTCCATTCGGTTGGAGGAGAACCACTTGGCCTTTAGGAGAAAGATCAAAACCCATCTCTTCTGAGCTCAAGGGAGAAGTGCTCAAACAAGCGCCCAGAGGCGATTCAGTTCGCATGTGTAGCGCTATATAAATTTTTCACTCACTCACTCAGATGTAAATACATAATGTAGTTTGTATTGTTGGTTTAGTACAACCTTTCCCAACATTTTAACCCCAGAGGAACCTTTGAAATAATTTTCAAGTCCCGTGGAACCCTTTCTAGAATTCATTTATCAGGGAGCAAGGCAAAAAACCCTCTTATAATGGTGGTAATTGAAGAATAATCCACTTACTGTGGTGGTTGTAGTGGAACGCCACCATTCCAGTGTTGGCAATTGAAGAATACCCCCTTACAGTGGTGATCAGGGTGACAAACTTATAGACAGCTAAAATGATCACTGGTTTTCCTGCACTTGGCTCTGCCATGTGGTGTTCAATCAGGAGTTGAAGGCACCATCAGATAGGAGGTCAATCAGAAACCCCTATCAACCTCTGGAGGATCCCACGGGTTCCATGAAACTCTGGTTGAAAATGGCTGGTTTAGTATTTACATTTATTACCCCAGTAAAGCAAATTTGAAGAGATGAAAATACCCCCAAAAGCAGTTGCTTTTGGTTTAAAAGATTCAGATGGCGAGTTACATGGATATGTAATGTTTTTCGACAAGAACAATGCTGTATCATTGATCCAACACTAACTATACAGTTATCAGATGTTTATGATATGATTTTCAGTAGCTGTTTCATTTGATTGGCTGTGAATTAAAGGAGTTGTAAAGTAAAAAAAAAATTCACCTTAATGCAATCTATGCATTAAGTTGAAAAAACATCTGATGCTGCTGCCCCCCCCCCCCAGCCCCCGGTATACTTACTTGACCCCTCGAAAGTCCCACACTCGGTCCTGAGATCCTCTTCGCCGCTCAGCCTGGCCGCTGGTTGGCTAGAGCGGATGGATTGAGAGCTGCGCAGCCATTGGCTGGCGCTGCTGTCAATCACATCCGGTGACACGGCACGCCAAGGGGCGGGGCCGAGTGATACAGTGAGCGGCTATGGCAGCTCGCTGTATCACGGGAGCGCGCCCGCAATTACTCATCACCATGCGAGCTCTCTCGAATGACTGTGGTCAGTACTTGCGGGGAGGACCAGAGACCGCCACCGAGGGACCCTAGAAGATGTGGATCCGGGGCCACTCTGTGCAAAACGAACTGCACAACGGAGGTAAGTATAACATGTTTGTTATTTTAAAGGGAAAAAAAAATTCCTTTACTAACCCTTTAATATGTAATGCTCTTCTGGGAAGAACAAGCCTGATGCAATAACAGACAGATCCATCAAAATGAAGGGTCTGATGAGCCTCATTTTTTTATGTGCCGAACTACAACCTTGTTACAGAAGTAAATTTGTATTACTGTTACGGTATGTTGAAGATTCCTAGCAACGAGTTCAGCAAATCATGTAGTAGTAGACATCCATTTGAATCAATTTGTTCCGTCTTGTTCCCAAATGCTTAAAAATGTAAGTTCTTTTTTTCTTCAGAAAATGTATCTATCTGAGATTTTTGGGAGGGAAACAAGGGAGTGAAAGGAAGATTTGTCATTCACTAAACGGTAATGTCTTTCTTCCAAGAAGTCATGGATCTTCCTTTTTAGTCAGGAATTAAAAAAAAACACACTCATCTAGGTGGATGCTGCATCGGTCCCCAGCTGTCCAACAACTGAGAGATCAATACGAGAAAAGAAGAAAAAGAAAGATATCAGACTGTGCAGGCCTAGATCTTTTTCTTCTCCTCTCATGTGTATACATTACGGATGATGGCCATGCATGTCACATTAATTACTAAAAACTGAGAGATCAAAGACCACTGACTGCTCAGTTCTTTTTCTTCAGTGAGCAGAGAGCGGGTGGCTGTCAGTCACCGACTCTCTACTCTGTCCCTCCAGTGCTCACTGGAGCTCTCACTGAAAGGTCAAGCATCTGGGATAATCTAAAAATTTAAGTTGGGATCTCTTCAGAGCCTGGAAAAGATGATTGATGCGTGGGTCACAGGAGTGCAGAACCAGGTGCACTTCTGTGACCCACAGGAGAAGTAGGGCCAAAAGAGCTTTGGCCCTACTTCTCTTTTAAAATATTGTGTCACTGGTATTAATTATGGGACATACCGTATATAATTTATGTGTTTATATTCTGGAAGATATTTCTCTTTCATGGGAGGTGAAAAATCTCCACCTTTTTCGTTTCTTTTTTCTTTGTTCAGCATCATCAGAGTTAGGCATTATTGCTGTACTGGAGACCAATGCTAGGAGGGGTCCGATTGTGCAAGAGGTAATAGTTGTTAATGAATGGGATCTATAAGGCCCCATACACACGGGAGGATTTATCCGCGGATACGGTCCAGCGGACCGTTTCCGCGGATAAATCCTCTCGAGGATTTCAGCAGATTTTAATGCAATGGAGTGTACTCACCATCGCATTGAAATCCGCGCCGAAATCCTCTGGCGATGACGTGTCGCGCCGTCGCCGCGATTATGACGCGGCGACGTGCGCGACGCTGTCATATAAGGAATTCTGTTTAATACTGTTTAATACACTCTGTAGTTTTAATCAAACTTTAAATAAGAAACAAACAAATTAAAGTCTTAGGCCTCGTACACACGACAGAGAAACTCGACGTGCCAAGCCCGTCGAGTTCCTCGTCGAGTTCCTTGTTGAACTTGTCGAGAAGCTCGGCAGGCTTGCTTTGCGTACACACGTAACATACCAAAATCTGGTCGTTCTCCGGCGCGATGACGCTCACGACGTATGACGCGACTATAAAGGGGAGGTTTGATTTTGTTGGCGCCACCCTTGGGGCTCCTTTTGCTGATTCCGTGTTTACGCGTGTTAGTAAAAGTTTGGTGAGTGACGATTCGTGCTTTTCAGTCTTTGTGCTTTCAGATTGATCTCTGCCGTTCAGTTTGTACTTGTGGGGGTCGTATCTAGGCAATCGAGACGTGCGGTCAGGTCGTATTGTTTTACATTGCGGTCCTGTCCCCGCGTTTTTCATTGTCAGGGTCGTTCTTCATAGGTCTTGCTGTTCTTCACTGCGGTCTGTTTGGTGCAATTCTGATTTGTCGTTCGTAACTAGCCTTGTAGCCATGTTGCAGGCACCTAGTCGTCGCCGACTTCGTGCTAAGCATCTTCTGTGTGTAGGTCTGTTTGTTTATGACCTAGACGATGAGGAGTTCATGAACAGGAGGAGGACGCGTTCATGGACCAAGAATTGGTTGCTCCGTAGGAACCAATTCTCTCACATGCCTTTGCTGCGGGAGCTTCAGGAAAATAATCCTGTTGATTAGAGGAATTTCCTGAGGATGTCTGATCCCGTCTTTCAGCACCTGTTGGCTTTGGTGTCCCCCTATATTACCAGGCAGGACACCGTTATGCGGGAAGCCATCAGTGCTGAGCAGAGGCTAGTTGCCACCCTCCGTTATCTGGCAACTGGGAGAAGCCTTCAGGACTTAAAGTTCTCGACGGGCATCTCCCCCCAGGCTCTGGGCCTCATCATTCCTGACACCTGCTCTGCCATCATCCAGGTTCTGCAGGAGGAATATATGAGGGTAAGTTTTCTCCTTTAATATCACATTTTATGTCTATAATGTATGCTAATGTCTTGTAGTTATCTCCTCCTTCCCTAATTACCATGTCTGGAATATGCTGTGAATGTCCCCTTTGCCCCAATGCATGCTGTAAACTTTGATGCCCCTTTTTTGGCCTACATGCATATTTCCCATCACTTACCTCCCCAGAATGCTATCCTGGGCCCCAACCTACCTAGTCTAGTCACTTCCCAATGTATTGTGTTATATCCATTGTAATGTCCCCCCCCCCCCCCTCCCCTCAAAAATGTGTTGTAAAGTCTATGTTCACCAATAATCCTAATTATCTTATTTTTGTACTCCCAAACTCATCTAGCCCTCCCCTCAAAAATGTGTTGTAAAGTCTATGTTCACCAATAATCATAATTATATTTTTTTTGTACTCCCAAACTCATCTAGCCCTCCCCTCAAAAATGTGTTGTAAAGTCTATGTTCACCAATAATCCTAATTATATTTTTTTTGTACTCCCAAACTCATCTAGCCCTCCCCTCAAAAATGTGTTGTAAAGTCTATGTTCACCAATAATCCTAATTATATTTTTTTTTTACTCCCAAACTCATCTAGCCCTCCCCCAAACTTGGGCACTGGCCCATCAGAGGGGGTGTTTAATGTGTTAATTGTCTAAATATATTTAGATATAATATGCTAGTTCCCAGAAATGTTATAATGCTTATAATGTCTTTGTCTAATCTGCTTGCAAGGTTATGCGGCTAATTTTACCATTTTTGCTTCCCCAGCTTCCGTCCACACCACAGGAGTGGCAGTCTGTGGCTTTGGACTTCCAGACCCGATGGAACTTCCCCAACTGCGGGGGAGCCATCGACGGGAAGCACGTCCGCATCGTGCCTCCACCCCGTTCAGGATCCCAGTTCTTTAACTATAAGGGGTTCAACAGTATTGTGCTGATGGCGGTGGTGTCAGCACAGTATGAATTCCTTTTTGTGGATGTCGGGATGAATGGACGGATATCGGATGGGGGAGCCTTCAGGCAGACGGAGTTTGCGCTTCGCCTTCAGGATGATGATCTGTCATTGCCACCGGATGACCAGAATGTAGAAGGCCTGCCATTTGTTTTCCTGGCTGATGAAGCGTTTGCCCTGGGACCCCATCTTATGAGGCCATTCCCTCAGCGCACCCTCACCCCAGAGAGGAGTGTCTTTAATTTCCGGCTGGGCCGAGCACGCAGAGTGGTTGAGAACGCTTTCGGCATCATGGCCAGCCGGTTCCGCCTTTTCCTCACCTCTCTCCACATGGCGGAATATAAGTGGAATACTATTATTTTTGCATGCTGCATTCTGCATAATTTTTTGCGGAGACAATCTCCAAATTATATGGCCCTGGTTGGGCCTGAGGCACAACTTTTGGCTCCATCAGAAACTTTGGCGGGCCTTGAAGCTGGCCACACAGGACTGCCCCCCCAGAGTGCCCGTGAAGTCCGGGACAAATACATGGACTATTTCATGGGTAGGGGGGCAATACCATCTCAAGCAAATTTGCCATAATTGTAGCTTTCACCAAAATAAATCATAATCTTTTTTATAAACTTGTTATGTCTTGCTTGTGTTGCTTGGAGTTCTTTACTAAGTGTAACTAAGTGTATTTTCATTATCAACTAGCAAACATTTCCCAGGTGACCCCCAAAACAAACACATAGAAAATTTAACGTTTTAGGAAAAACACCACACACTTTTTTGAGGTTCAAAAGCTCTTTATTTTCCCAATTTTTTTTTTTGTTTTTTTTTCAAAAATACCCTACAAAAATATTTTGTCTTTTTTCTCATACAATATACAATCATTTTTGTAATTTTTTTGGTTTTTTTTTCTCATACAATATACAATCATTTTAGTAAATTTTTTGGTCTTTTTTCTCATACAATATACAATCATTTTTGTAAATTTTTTGGTCTTTTTTCTCATACAATATACAATCATTTTTGTAATTTTATTGGTCTTTTTTCTCATACAATATACAATCATTTTTGTAATTTTTTTGGTTTTTTTTCTCATACAATATACAATCATTTTTGTAAATTTTTTGGTCTTTTTTCTCATACAATATTCAATCATTTTTGTAAATTTTTTGGTATTTTTTCTCATACAATATACAATCATTTTTGTAATTTTATTGGTCTTTTTTCTCATACAATATACAATCATTTTTGTAATTTTTTAGGTTTTTTTTCTCATACAATATACAATCATTTTTGTAAATTTTTTGGTCTTTTTTCTCATACAATATACAATCATTTTTGTAAATTTTTTGGTCTTTTTTCTCATACAATATACAATCATTTTTGTAATTTTTTTGGTCTTTTTTCTCATACAATATACAATCATTTTTGTAATTTTTTTGGTCTTTTTTATCATACAATATACAATCATTTTTGTAATTTTTTTGGTCTTTTTTATCATACAATATACAATCATTTTTGTAATTTTTTTGGTCTTTTTTATCTTAATAAACATTAAAATCTGGTTATTTTTTTTTTTTGTATTTTTTTTTTATTAAATAAAGTCTAAAATCTGGTTATATTATTTTTTTGTATTTTTTTTATTAAATAAAGTCTAAAATCTGGTTATATTATTTTTTTGTAATTTTTTTTATTAAATAAAGTCTAAAATCTGGTTATATTATTTTTTTGTATTTTTTTTATTAAATAAAGTCTAAAATCTGGTTATATTATTTTTTTGTAATTTTTTTTATTAAATAAAGTCTAAAATCTGGTTATATTATTTTTTTGTATTTTTTTTATTAAATAAAGTCTAAAATCTGGTTATATTATTTTTTTGTAATTTTTTTTATTAAATAAAGTCTAAAATCTGGTTATATTATTTTTTTGTATTTTTTTTTTATTAAAGAAACTGTAAAATCTGGTTATATTATTTTTTTGTTTTTTTTTTATTAAATAAACAGCAAAATCTGGTATTTTTTATTTTTTTTTTTTTTTTTCTGATTCAGACTCTCCCCAAAACATCTAGTAAATTTTTTAATTTATTTTCCACCCTCCTTGTTCTTTCGTTAATTTTTCTGTTGGCCAGATGAATCTCCTCCACCTATTCTCTGCAGGCCCATATTTCGGAGATCAGCATCTGTTTAGTATGCCTGTCCAAGCCACCACCTGATCCTGAAATGTGGACAAAACAATTTTTTTAAATTAGGCAGGCCTACATCTACATTACCTGAAGCTGGGTTAGTAATATGTTACTTTACCTGATGTGGTGGCAGGCTGCGCATCATCACCATCCCTCGGGGGTGTGGCTTGCTGGACTTCTTGCTCCCTTCTTGCTTCATGACGCCCTACGAGAATGAAGAAAATGGAAACAGGATTTTTATAGCTTATAGGCCTGAAAGAGGAATATGATTCACTTTATACAATTTCTGGGACTATTGATGTTTTGAAAAACCCCTCAGGGCAAAACACAGGATTGAAGGCATTCACAAAGATCATGACAAATCTTTGAGCTTTGGTCTACTTTTAAACATGTAAGCCAACCAAGTATACACTGGATCACCTCACCTCTGTGTGAACCCCAAAATGGGTTATTAAAGGGGACAACAATTATGCAAATGAGTCCACATGTGTCACCGACTGCTGAGCAGACTCTCCTTTTACTGTATATATTTAAATTTTAAAAAAAGTTTTGTGGTTTTAATAGCACATCTACATAATTTTCACGATTGATCTCACCACAATTTTAGAAAAATGTCATAATTTTTAGGATTTTAAACACAATATTTAGTCGTTCCGAATGGACGTCCAGTTTGACGATAAATTCTTGTGCATAAAAACATAATACAGTACAACCTGAAATAAAAAACACATGGCGCGGAACAAATCTTACAAAATATATAACAAACTTACTTCTTCTAATCACTCTCCTGATCCTCTTCATTTGTTCCGGCTCACGTTTTTTCAGGTCACACCACCTTTTCCGGATCTGTTCCTTGGACCTTTTCACCCCAAATTTCTGATGGAGACTCCTCCTCACCTTCTCCATTATTTGGGCCTTGACCTTATTAGGGTACTTATATGGCCCATGCCTCCCATCATAGTCCTCTGCTTTGAGGATGAGGACCATCTCCACCATTTCCTCAAAGGTCATGTTGGAGGCCTTAAAACGGATTCGCCGTGCTGCCATATTCTCCATGTGCTCCCAACAAAAAAAAGATGGAAAAGGGGCGGGGAAAATACGACACCATGAACGTCAGGGGCGGGGAGACGTGCGTAAAGTCCCACATGCGCGTGTATAAAGGGCTACCACGTGAGTAAAAGGGGCGTTCACAGTTTGTGGAAGACGGCGGAGATAACGATCGGGTCAAAGACCGGTATGTAACTACATTTTACATGTTATTCTTGATTGAATGATTTTGTGGCCTACATCTTAGGTTCATAAATTAAAACATAGCTAGTTGGAAATTTTAAGGTAATGGTCCGCTATAGTGCCGTCGTACGTAAACAACGCTTTGATTATGCATTTTGATCCAACTACTGTTGTGTGGGCAATCTCGGTTCTCATCAGGATGTCTTCTAAAAACAAGTCGGTTTAAACATGATGCAAATGGTCGCTTTTATGTCTTGACCAAACTATATCGGAGTGCTTTTCTCTAACTAACGTTTCATACACAAATGAGGATGAGATCTGGCTTATTAGTTCGACACAACTGGTCATCTGTTTCCTAGGAACTGACCCAACATGATCTGCTGCCAATTCCTCCTTGTCGTTTTTGCGACGGAAGATAAGGGGCGGGGGGGAAACATCAATTTTTTTTAAGCATGGGCGGATGTCGTGTGCGGAGTGTATATAAGGCTCGAACACATGTAGCGTCCATACGACCGGGTTGCGTAAGAAAGACGTTTGAACGACAAGCGTGTAGGTATGCTTCGAACTTGGGACAGCAGTGGCATATTCAGGAATAGGGATGAGCTCCGCGTTCGATTCGAACGTATGTTCGACTCGAACATCGGTCGTTCGATCGTTCGTCGAAACTCGAACAAAACGGGTCGTTCGCGCCAAATTCGAGTGACGCAAAACGTCCCATAATTCACTGGGGCGTTGAGCGCTGATGATTGGCCAAGCATGCTGTATGTCCCGCATGCTTGGCCAATCACAGCGCTCAAAAAACGAAGAGCCATAATTGGCCAAAGCCAGGGTGGCTTTGGCCAATTATGGCTCAGGGGGATTAGTACACGCCCCCCACTATAAAAGGCAGCCTGCACGGCTGCCTAGTGTAGTGTGTTGGCGGTTCTAGAGAAGATCAGTCAGTCAGACAGAGAGAGATAGAGAGATAGAGACACAGTGTCTTAACTAGATAGATAGATAGATAGATAGATAGATAGATAGATAGATAGATAGATAGATAGAGTAGGAAGTGTAGTCAGTATAGTTAAAAGTACAGTTTGTAGAGAATATATTCACATCCTTAGGCGTTGTCAATATATTTATAAACTGTACAGCTCAGCTAGTTTATCTATCAGCCAGGAGATTGTTCTACATGCAGCGCTCTAACGTGTTGTATTGCCTGCATTAGGGATTTACTTTAAATATAATTATTCTGTGTTATTTAACGTGTGCTAGTTAATTGCACACACAGACGCATTACCTGTTACTGCACGTGTGCAATTTATTTGCACAGAAGCGCAGTCGCTGTTAATGCAACTGGGCTATTGAATTGCACAGAAACGCAGTCGCTATTACTGCGTGCGTGCTGTTTAATAGCAACTAAAGGCAGTTGGTGTCACTGCGTGCGTGCTGTTAAATCGCATTTGACCGCAGTCGCTATTACTGCGTGCGTGCTGTTTAATAGCAACTAAAGGCAGTTGGTGTCACTGCGTGCGTGCTGTTAAATCGCATTTGACCGCAGTCGCTATTACTGCGTGCGTGCTGTTTAATAGCAACTAAAGGCAGTTGGTGTCACTGCGTGCGTGCTGTTAAATCGCATTTGACCGCAGTCGCTATTACTGCGTGCGTGCTGTTTAATAGCAACTAAAGGCAGTTGGTGTCACTGCGTGCGTGCTGTTAAATCGCATTTGACCGCAGTCGCTATTACTGCGTGCGTGCTGTTTAATAGCAACTAAAGGCAGTTGGTGTCACTGCGTGCGTGCTGTTAAATCGCATTTGAACGCAGTCGCTATTACTGCGTGCGTGCTGTTTAATAGCAACTAAAGGCAGTTGGTGTCACTGCGTGCGTGCTGTTAAATCGCATTTGACCGCAGTCGCTATTACTGCGTGCGTGCTGTTTAATAGCAACTAAAGGCAGTTGGTGTCACTGCGTGCGTGCTGTTAAATCGCATTTGACCGCAGTCGCTATTACTGCGTGCGTGCTGTTTAATAGCAACTAAAGGCAGTTGGTGTCACTGCGTGCGTGCTGTTAAATCGCATTTGACCGCAGTCGCTATTACTGCGTGCGTGCTGTTTAATAGCAACTAAAGGCAGTTGGTGTCACTGCGTGCGTGCTGTTAAATCGCATTTGAACGCAGTCGCTATTACTGCGTGCGTGCTGTTTAATAGCAACTAAAGGCAGTTGGTGTCACTGCGTGCGTGCTGTTAAATCGCATTTGACCGCAGTCGCTATTACTGCGTGCGTGCTGTTTAATAGCAACTAAAGGCAGTTGGTGTCACTGCGTGCGTGCTGTTAAATCGCATTTGACCGCAGTTGCTATTACTGCGTGCGTGCTGTTTAATAGCAACTAAAGGCAGTTTGTGTCACTGCGTGCGTGCTGTTAAATCGCATTTGACCGCAGTCGCTATTACTGCGTGCGTGCTGTTTAATAGCAACTAAAGGCAGTTGGTGTCACTGCGTGCGTGCTGTTAAATCGCATTTGAACGCAGTCGCTATTACTGCGTGCGTGCTGTTTAATAGCAACTAAAGGCAGTTGGTGTCACTGCGTGCGTGCTGTTAAATCGCATTTGACCGCAGTCGCTATTACTGCGTGCGTGCTGTTTAATAGCAACTAAAGACAGTTGATGTCACTGCGTGCGTGCTGTTAAATCGCATTTGAACGCAGTCGCTATTACTGCGTGCGTGCTGTTTAATAGCAACTAAAGTCAGTTGGTGTCACTGCGGCTATTTTGTTACTTTACACTTGAGCCAAGTCGCTCTTACTGTGTGGTTGCTGTTTAATACCATCTGAAAGCAGTTGGTGTGACAGCGACTATTTTGTTACTTTACACTTGAACCAAGTCGCTCTTACTGTGTGATTGCTGTTTAATACCATCTGAACGCAGTCGGTGTGACAGCGACTATTTTGTTACTTTACACTTGAGCCAAGTCGCTCTTACTGTGTGGTTGCTGTTTAATACCATCTGAACGCAGTTGGTGTGACAGCGACTATTTTGTTACTTTACACTTGAGCCAAGTCGCTCTTACTGTGTGGTTGCTGTTTAATACCATCTGAACGCAGTTGGTGTGACAGCGACTATTTTGTTACTTTACACTTGAACCAAGTCGCTCTTACTGTGTGATTGCTGTTTAATACCATCTGAACGCAGTCGGTGTGACAGCGACTACTTTGTTACTTTACACTTGAGCCAAGTCGCTCTTACTGTGTGGTTGCTGTTTAATACCATCTGAACGCAGTCGGTGTGACAGCGACTATTTTGTTACATAACACCTGAACGCATAACTATGGCTGGAAGGACAAAGAGAGGCAGAGAGTCACGAGGGCAAGCAGGCTCTGCATCTAGAGGTAACGCTGGTGATGGATGTGGTGCATCCTCTTCAGCACGTGGCCGTGGCCGCTCGTCCTTCTTTTCGGGAGCTGGCCGTGTTGAGCCTCAACATGCTGAGAAATTAGTTGAGTGGATGACCAAGCCGTCCTCATCCTCCTCATCCTCTCTCACACAGACTGATTATAGTTTGTCTGGCAAAGCAGCTGCCAAGGCGTCCTCTACCCTCTGCACAATGGGATCACACAATCCTTCCCTAGTCCCACCGTGTCCTCCTGAGGAGTCCCCCGAACTGTTTCAACACAGTGTTGGGTACATGCTAGCTGAAGATGCACAGCGTTTTGAAGACTCCGATGACGGAACACTGATAGAGGAAGGCATTGATGTGAGCCCAGGGAGAGGGGGTGGCCGAGAGGGACAACAATCTGGGAGTGATGTTCCCCCAGCTGGAGCATACTGCCAGGTTGTCGCCAGTGATGATGAGGAGGGAGGGGATGATGAGGTCATTGACTCTACCTGGGTGCCTGGTAGGAGAGTGGAGGAGGAGGAAGAGGACGAGGCACAGGCACATCTTCAAAGAGGCAGGAAGCCCTCCAGGGGTCAGCTTAAGGGCAGTACACCAACTGCATTACGTGGCGCTGCTGTGTCTCAACGGTACAGCAAAAGTTCTTTGGTGTGGGCCTTTTTTGAAACCTGTCCATCAGATGCTACCTTTGCTGTTTGCAACATATGTCTCAAGCGTATCTCGCGTGGCCAAAACATCACCCGCTTGGGCACCACATGCTTGTCCAGACATATGTCGACCTGCCATGCAGCTCGTTGGCAGGCATACCAGAAAGACCCACACCAAAGACCAAAGCGGTCCTCCCCTTGCCCTTCTGTGACCTCAAACCCCACTAGACCCCTAGTCCTCTCTGCAGCCTGCACCGAAGGTGTAGAAATAGGTGTGTCACAACGTAGTAGTGGTAGTACATCCGGCCAATCTACTGATATTACCAGACAAATTTCCCTGCCCCAGCTGCTGCAGCGCCGAAAGAAGTACGCTCCCAGCCATCCACATGCCCAGCGGTTGAATGCTAGCTTAGCAAAATTGCTAGCACTTCAACTGCTACCTTTTCAGTTGGTAGATTCTGCCCCCTTCCGTGAGTTTGTGGAATGTGCAGTACCTCAGTGGCAAGTACCCAAACGCCACTTTTTTTCACGGAAGGCGATTCCGGCTCTCTACCGGCATGTGGAAGGCAATGTCCATACCTCGCTGGACAGGGCGGTCAGTGGTAAGGTGCATCTTACCGCTGACTCATGGTCCAGCAGGCATGGACAGGGACGTTACCTGTCTTTTACGGCCCATTGGGTGACTCTGCTGGCAGCTGGGAAGGACGCAGGTCAAGGCACAGTAGTTTTGGAGGTTGTTCCACCACCACGCCTCCAAAACACTACAACTGCTTGTGACACACCTCTCTCCTCCACCCCCTCCTCTTCTTCTTCCTCTGTGGCCTCTTCCTGTGGTGATGTTGGCTCAGAACCAGCCGTGCTCCGTAGGCGTACGACGGGCTACGCAGGAATGCAGGCCAAGAGATGCCATGCGGTCCTAGAGCTGGTGTGCTTGGGAGACAGGAGCCACACTGGGGAAGAGGTTCTTTCAGCTCTGCAGGGGCAGGCTCAGAGGTGGTTGACGCCACGCCAGCTGAAGCCTGGAATGGTGGTCAGCGATAATGGCACCAACCTCCTCTCTGCCCTGCGACGTGGAAAACTCACCCATGTGCCCTGTTTTGCGCATGTTCTCAATTTGGTGGTGCAGCGGTTCTTGGGCAGGTACCCTGGCTTACAGGATGTCCTGAGGCAGGCCAGGAAAGTCTGTGTGCATTTCCGGAGGTCATATAATGCCACTGCTCGGCTGACAGACCTCCAGAGGGAATACAACCTGCCCAAGAACCGCCTAATCTGTGACATGCCCACCAGATGGAACTCTACGTTGGCCATGCTGCAGCGGCTGCACACGCAGCAGAGGGCCATCAATGAGTACCTGTGCCAATATGGCAGCAGAACTGGCTCAGGGGAGCTTGGGTTTTTTTCACCACGCCAGTGGGCCTTGATCAGGGATGCATGCACTGTCCTGTCACCATTTGAGGAGGCCACGAGGATGGTGAGCAGTGACAGTGCATGCATCAGTGAGACTGTCCCGCTTATTCACATGTTGGAGCACACCCTACGTGGAATAATGGACAGGGCCCTTGAGGCAGAACAGAGGGAGGAAGAGGAGGACTTCCTTACCTCTCAAGGCCCCCTTTATCCAGACACTGTTCCTGCTTGCCCACCTGGAACACAGGAAGAGGAGGAGGAGGATGAGGAAGAGGAGGAGGAGGAGGATTGTATCAGCAGCATGGAGGTGGAGCCTAGCACTCAGCATCAACAGCAGCAGTCTTCAAGGGATCATTTACAGTCCCAAGGAACACGTGGACTTTTACGTGGCTGGGATGAGGTGGCTGAGGATCCTGTCGTCCTCAGTGACCCAGAGGACTGTGCCCCGAATGCCTCTGCAAACCTACGCTGCATGGCCTCCCTGATTCTGCAAAGCCTGCGTAAGGATCCTCATGTACGTGCTATCAAGGAGAGGGATCATTACTGGCTGGCAACTCTCCTTGATCCACGTTACAAGAGTAAGGTAACGGATCTTATGTTGCCATCGCAGAGGGAGCAGAAGATGAAACTACTGCGGGAGGCCTTGCAGAAGGGTCTGTGCAATGCGTTCCCAGAACCGGGGGGATTACCAAAACCTGGCCCTGGACAACGTCTTGCTGAGGCTTCGGTGAGTCAGAGAAGGAGCGGTGGAGAAGGTGGCCGTCTGACCGATGCGTTCAGACAATTTTTTAATCCGCAGCCCCAAGGTCTGACCGGTTCCAGCAACCATCGCCAGCGTCTGGTTTACATGGTCCGGGAATACCTAGCGGCAAGATCCGACTTGGACACCTTCCCCACGGAAAATCCTCTGGCTTACTGGGTCTTGAGGATGGATCACTGGCCAGAGCTTGCACAGTACGCAATTGAGCTACTGGCTTGCCCTGCATCCAGTGTTCTTTCAGAACGTACATTCAGTGCTGCTGGAGGCTTTGTGACCGATCACAGGGTACGCCTCTCCACCGACTCTGTTGATCGACTGACCTTCATCAAAATGAATCAGGCTTGGATCAACACCGGCTACCAAGCACCTGATGCTGATGTTACTGAATAAGAATTTTGTGTTGAAATATCAGATCCCTTTGAGACTGCTGATGCTGAGTGACTGTCCTGTTGTGCTGCTGATGGAATATCCTTCTCCTCCTCACTTTTCATGCTGTTAGCTAGTAAGAAATTTTGTTTTTCTGTGCTCCGCCACCAGTGCCTAAGGCCTAATTTTTCTGCCCCTGTTTAACAGGGGCGCCTAATAACAATTTTTGATGCAATACTTTGCACGTGGCCTAAGGCCTAATTTTTGTGCCCCTGTGTAACAGGGGCGTCTAATAACAATTTTTGATGCAATACTTTGCACGTGGCCTAAGGCCTAATTTTTGTGCCCCTGTGTAACAGGGGCGTCTAATAACAATTTTTGATGCAATACTTTGCACGTGGCCTAAGGCCTAATTTTTGTGCCCCTGTGTAACAGGGGCGTCTAATAACAATTTTTGATGCAATACTTTGCACGTGGCCTAAGGCCTAATTTTTGTGCCCCTGTGTAACAGGGGCGTCTAATAACAATTTTTGATGCAATACTTTGCACGTGGCCTAAGGCCTAATTTTTGTGCCCCTGTGTAACAGGGGCGTCTAATAACAATTTTTGATGCAATACTTTGCACGTGGCCTAAGGCCTAATTTTTGTGCCCCTGTGTAACAGGGGCGTCTAATAACAATTTTTGATGCAATACTTTGCACGTGGCCTAAGGCCTAATTTTTGTGCCCCTGTGTAACAGGGGCGTCTAATAACAATTTTTGATGCAATACTTTGCACGTGGCCTAAGGCTTAATTTTTGTGCCCCTGTGTAACAGGGGCGTCTAATAACAATTTTTGATGCAATACTTTGCACGTGGCCTAAGGCCTAATTTTTGTGCCCCTGTGTAACAGGGGCGTCTAATAACAATTTTTGATGCAATACTTTGCACGTGGCCTAAGGCCTAATTTTTGTGCCCCTGTGTAACAGGGGCGTCTAATAACAATTTTTGATGCAATACTTTGCACGTGGCCTAAGGCCTAATTTTTGTGCCCCTGTGTAACAGGGGCGCCTAATAACAATTTTTGATGCAATACTTTGCACGTGGCTCCTTGTTGCGCTCCAATTACAGATATTGGGAGGGGTTGCAGTGTTATGTTGCGCCTATGGACACATTTTTATGCCCCTGTGTAACAGGGGCACCTAATAACAATTTTTGATGCAATACTTTGCACGTGGCTCCTTGTTGCGCTCCAATTACAGATATTGGGAGGGGTTGCAGTGTTATGTTGCGCCTATGGACACATTTTTATGCCCCTGTGTAACAGGGGCACCTAATAACAATTTTTGATGCAATACTTTGCACGTGGCTCCTTGTTGCGCTCCAATTACAGATATTGGGAGGGGTTGCAGTGTTATGTTGCGCCTACGGACACATTTTTATGCCCCTGTGTAACAAGGGCGCCTAATAACAATTTTTGATGCAATACTTTGCACGTGGCTCCTTGTTGCGCTCCAATTACAGATATTGGGAGGGGTTGCAGTGTTATGTTGCGCCTACGGACACATTTTTATGCCCCTGTGTAACAAGGGCGCCTAATAACAATTTTTGATGCAATACTTTGCACGTGGCTCCTTGTTGCGCTCCAATTACAGATATTGGGAGGGGTTGCAGTGTTATGTTGCGCCTACGGACACATTTTTATGCCCCTGTGTAACAGGGGCGCCTAATAACAATTTTTGATGCAATACTTTGCACGTGGCTCTTTGTTGCGCTACAATTACAGTATGTTTGAGGGGTGCCCTTTTTTCTACAATTTTGTTTTCCCAAAAAGATAATGCCACCCCCCCACCACCCCTAAAATAATCGAGATATTGTTCCCACACAGCACGTGCGCAACCAGTATTAAATTACTTTGTTCTTATAATAATTTAATGTTGTGCAGGGACATTTCTAAACATGTGCCACTACTAGAGACACACAGCAGGTGTGATATTTGAAGGAATTTTTCATTTTTTTTTTTTCACTTTAAACATCATTAAAATCGCTGCTCCGCAAAAACGTCCGTTTTTAAAATATTTTTTTCGATTGATACATGTTCCCTGGGGCAAGACCCGGGTTCTGAAAGACGTTTACCAACATTAAATTGAATATTGGTCTTTAAAATGATCGTTTTTGAATTCGAACGTTCGAGTCCCATAGACTTCAATGGGGTTCTAAATGTTCGCGCGAACCCGCGGTCTGTTCGAACGTTCTGATGCGAACCGAACCCGGGTATGTTCGGCTCATCCCTATTCAGGAAAGACAGACATTTAAAGGAGCAATAAGCCAAAATTGTTTGGGGCAGAAATAACTAACTTTACATTATATCAGTCTTGATTTCATGTCCTCATTGTCCCTTTTTGCTTTTAAGCAGCTGTAATCCTTTGCATAAATCATCACTTCCTGGTTCTCTGGCTCCCTCTCAAATTTATCAGGGGAGCTTGTCACTGTGGTCTAAGCTGTGTGTCTAAAAATCCACCAAAACAATGCTAATAATTTTAGAAATAAAAATATGCCCTGGTTTTTTGTTTTTTGGTTCTGTGTGTCTCTTTACTTCACAGAAACATTAAATAAATTTAAAACCAAAAGTGAAACTAGAGGCACATTATATGTATGCACTTGTATGTCTCTAGACACTGTAAACAGTCATTTCCTCCAAAAATATAGTTATCCATTAGTGACCCTTTAAGGGCTAGCTTGTGAGAAAGAGTAATTGACTTTATAGACTGTGTATTGACATTATTTTTTTATCCTTGGTTTTGGACAGGAAAAGATGAATCTCTTTAACAGACCAGAATTCTTGGAGATATTCATTGATCGGTGGCAAGAACTTCCTGTTCTGTGGGCCACCAAAGACCCCATATCTAGAAATAGAGAGTTGCGCAAAACTGCACTGGAGAGCCTGCTCCCACTTGTGCGGAGACAGGTGGGGTTTGATGTGACAACTGACCAGTTGGAGGTCAAAATTGGGACCTTGAGAGGCACCTACAGGAAGGCACGCAACAAGGTCTTGGCTTCGATGAGGTCTGGAGCTGGAGCAGGGCGGGTATTTAAACCCAAGTTGTGGTACTACAGCAAACTGAGCTTCCTGGATGAACACCTGGAGGTAAGGGAGTCACTTTCGAGCCTTGCCCCCAGAAGGCACAGAAGGTCCAGCCTTCCCTCCAGCCTTCCCTCCAGCCAACCTGCTGCTCCCTCTGCAGATGAACCCTCTCAGCAGCCTTCCATCCTGGATGAAGAATCGGATTTGCCCAGCTGGAGCCAGGTATATAGTACTTTCAATGTGCAAATGTGTGGTGTTTAAATGTTGTTAAAGAGATGTAAATTAAGATGTTAAAGGTAAAAAAATATTAGATCTAAAAGTGTTATACAGAACATTTGTCAGTATTGGGCATGAATTTTTTTGGTGTGATTGACCATAAAACATGGGTCACAATGATTGGCTTAGCTAAGTCGTGACTAAAAAATATGCAACAGTCAGGAGCTTAAATAAAAAAAAAATAAATAAAAAAATAATAAAACTGTACTTTTTTTCCATACACAGGACGAGACCAGGCAGCAGGAGGATCAGGAAAATGCCAGGCAGGAGGAGGACAGGGTGAGTGGCTTGGAGGAGGCTGCAGGCCCAAGTATCTCTAACGTGGTGGCAGGCCCAAGTGGAGCGGATGAGGTGGCAGGCCCAAGTGGGTTGCACGAGGTTGATGGGCGAAGTACAAGATGTCAGGTGTCTCCTCTTCGCCTGCGTCCGAGAAGGCAGGTGAGGGATACAAGGGTGCGTGACGCCTCACTAGCCCTCATTCGGGACGCCCATGCAACCCTTCAACAGCCTCCCACTGCTCAGGAGGGATTTGTAACTGTGGTTTTGGCCAAAATGTCAGAAATGACATTAGACCAGCGCCTCCTCTTTGAGGGACTCCTCATCACCCTCGCAAATCAGGGGGTGAGGGGTCTTCTCACGGAGGACACTGTGATTTGCCGCCATCCCCATCCTCACACACCACATAACTCCCAAGCTCCCCCACCTTCTTCTTCTTCTTCTCATGCTCCTTCTCAAGCTCCCCCACCTTCTTCTTCTTCTTCTCATGCTCCTTCTCAAGCTCCCCCACCTTCTTCTTCTTCTTCTCATGCTCCTTCTCAAGCTCCCCCACCTTCTTCTTCTTCTTCTCATGCTCCTTCTCAAGCTCCCCCACCTTCTTCTTCTTCTCATGCTCCATCTGAACATTCTTCTTCCTCTTCTTCTCCTGCTCCTTCTGAACATTCTTCTTCCTCTTCTTCTCCTGCTCCTTCTGAACATTCTTCTTCCTCTTCTTCTCCTGCTCCTTCTCAACATTCTTCTTCCTCTTCTTCTTCTACTACTACTCCTCCTCCTTCTACTCCTCCTCCTTCTACTGCTCCTCCTCCTTCTACTGCTCCTCCTCCTTCTACTCCTCCTCCTTCTACTCCTCCTCCTTCTACTGCTCCTCCTCCTTCTACTGCTCCTTCTACTGCTCCTCCTCCTTCTACTGCTCCTTCTACTGCTCCTCCTCCTTCTACTCCTCCTCCTTCTACTCCTCCTCCTTCTACTACTCCTCCTCCTTCTACTGCTCCTCTTCCTCCACCTCCTCCTCCACCACCGTCGGCTACTCATCCTCCACCACCTTCGTCTACTCCTCCTCCTGGCATGAGTACTACCCCTGTGGCACCACCTCCAGCCAGGCAGAAGAGGAAGGCTGCTGAGAAGGCTGCAGAGAAGGTGAAAGAGCAGGCTGCAGGGAAGCCACCAAGGAAGGCCTTGAAGAAATCCAGAAAGTGACTCCCTTACTTCCATGTGGTGTACCAGAGTTCAGGCTGCTATAGTACCACAACCTGGTGACATCTGCCTGCCCTGCTCCAGTTTGTGACCTCGGGGAGTCCAAGACCTTGATGCGTGACTTCCTGAATGAACCTCTCAAGTCCCCATTTTGGCCTCCAACTGCTCACCAGTCACATCAGGCCACACCTGGCTGTGCACAAATGGCAGCAAGCTCTCCAGTGCTGACTTTTGCATAGTTAATTTATTTTTCTAACCAAAATAAATGGTAAATTTTTTTTTTACAGTTCATACTTGTCCTTGTATTTTTTTACATTTCAATTTTGCAAGTGAGAAGGCAGGTTATTTTTTTTTAAAAATTGGATATAAGGTGTAATTTGAAAGGGACACATGAGATAAGACAAAGCAATAAGGTTTCTATGGGGGGAACTTGACATTACAAAAAAAAAAAGGATTTGCATTTTTTTGAAATTTAAAATTAAGGTGAATATTAAAAGCAGGATTTAAAACACAGGACCAAAATAAGGTGACAATAATAAAAATAAAAAATATTGAGACCAGTAAGAAAAAGGTTCCACCTAATTTTAAGGAACTCTGTGTGAATATCATAAAAAATAAAAATTATATTGCTGTTTTGTGCCCTTACAAAAAATTGTGTAAAGCGCTGCAAATAAACGATTAAATAATGTTGGAAGCGACACGAATGTGCTATCTCCATTCCAAACGCTAGTTTTACCTATGTTGGTCTCCAGTGTCTAAGTTTTTGACAGGTTTCTTAGCATACACACGACCGAGTTTCTCGTTTAAAAAACAGCCCGATGAATAACTCGTCGAGCCAAAATCCACTGCCATCGAGAAAATAGAGAACCTGCTCTCTATTTGCTCGACGAGTTCCTCGGCGGCTCCATCGGGCCGAAAATGTACACACGACAGAGTTTCTCGACAGAATCCGGCTCTTCACTGAGATTCTCGACGAATTCTGCCGAGAAACTCTGTCGTGTGTACGAGGCCTTAGGCCTCGTACACACGATAGGTTAACCAGAGGACAACGGTCTGATGGACCGTTTTCATCGGTCAAAACCGATCGTGTGTGGGCCCCATAGGTTATTTAACCATCGGTTAAAAAAAGCCAACTTGCTTTAAATTTAACTGATGGATTCCTAACCGATAGGTCAAAACCGATCATTAGTAGGCACGACCATCGGTTAAAAATCCATGCATGCTCAGAATCAATTTGACGCATGCTTGGAAGCATTGAACTTCGTTTTTTTTCAGCACGTCGTTGTGTTTTACGTCACAGCGTCCTGAAACGATCGTTTTTTTAACCGATGGTGTGTAGGCGCGACGGACCATAAGTCAGCTTCATCGGTTAACCGATGACAACGGTCCTTTGGACCGTTCTCATCGGATGGACTGATCGTGTGTACGAGGCTTAAGTTGACTATAGGAACCGATATAGTAAAACGGGTTGTCTCCACAGAAACTGCTACTTTTACTGCACAGATTGGCCAGTTAAAGGAATTGGAAACGTAACACATTTACTTTAAACTTTAGAGTGCTTGTAAACTCTTAAGCCCCGTACACACGACCGGATCTATCCGCTGGGATTGATCCGCGGATCAGTTCCAGCAGATAGATCCGGTCGTGTGTAGGCCCAAGCGGACATTTTCCAGCGGATAAAAATCCAGCCGACGGATTTTCATTGGATAAAAATTTCTTAGCATGCTAAGAAATCTATCCGCTGGAATCCTGTCCGCCGGACTTATCCGGTCGTCTGTACAGACTCACCGGATAAGTCCGCCTGATCCCCATCCCTTGCATGCGTCGTAATGATTCGACGCATGCATGGAAGTATTTACCTTCCAGGGTCGCGCACGTCGCCGCGTCATCGTCACGGCCACGTCACCGCGGATGTATTCCGCAGGGATTTTGATCTGATGGTGTGTACAGCCATCAGATTAAAATCTGCCAGAGGATTTATCCGCTGGAAACGGTCCGGCGGACCGTTTTCAGCGGATATCCTCTCGTGTGTACAAGGCCAAACATATGCACCAGTGAAGGGACTATCCCCTGGTTATGCACAGAGATTAAACAAATCCTCCTACATAAATTGTATCAGTCTATCTGCAGTTTTCTCTTCGTTACAGCCATTCAAAGTGTTGAATTTATACGTTTGTCTGAGGCCCCGTACACACGAGGAGACATGTCCGATGAAAACGGTCCGCGGACCGTTTTCATCGGACATGTCTCCTGGGAGCTTTTGGTCTGATGTGTGTACACACCATCAGACCAATATCCCCGCGGACAGAGAACGCGGTGACGTAGAAGACACCGACGTTCTCAAACACGGAAGTGCAATGCTTCCATGCATGCGTCAAATCAATTCGACGCATGCGCAGGATTTCGGGACGCTGGTTACACGTCATAACCAGCGGACATGTCCCATTAGGTGTACTAACCATCGGACATGTCCGACGGACATGTTTCCAGCGGACAAGTTTCTTAGCATGCTAAGAAACTTTTGTCCGCTGGAAACCTGTCCGCTAGGCCGTACACACGGTCGGACATGTCCGCGGAAACTGGTCCGCGGACCAGTTTCAGCGGACATGTTCGACCATGTGTACGCCACCTCAGAGTTCAGAAATAAGGGAGGTGGAGAGCTAAAGTTACTCTGCAGAGCTCAGTGATGAGAGCTCTGACAGACGATTGGAGGAAAGAGACACACCCCACTTTACACAGCACACTGGAACAGAGCTGAGGCTGTCAATCAGCTGGAGGTGATAAAGTCACATCTGTTGTGAACGCGTCGTCAGGAGCCCGTCATGGCCGAAACCAGAAGGTTTACGAATTGATGTTTGCCGGAGACCTTCTTATGCTGAATATCGTCTACTTTTTATGTTACTACTTTAAAGTAAAATAATTTTTATGAAAATACTACACCATGAGGATTCTATCTATTGCATATGATTAATGATGATCACAGGAGGGGAGAGTACTGTATTTGCTGGCGTATAAGACTACCTTTTACACTAAAAAAAAATGGCCAAAAGGCAGGGGTCGTCTTATACGCCGGGTCAACTGCTCGGATGCCTGCTGGATGTGTGGTAATACTGTATGTAGCTTCGGCTACATACAGTATATACTGCTTAGCCAATCCCGGTAAGTGATGTATTCAAATTAATACAGAGCCTGCTCGGATTGGAGTAACAACCTCTGCCAATCCGAGCAGGCTACATACAGTAGCCTGCTCGGATTGGCTTTGAGAGTCAGAGAGGAGTGGGCTGATGATGTTACAGCCTCTGCCAATCCAAGCAGGCTTTGTATTCATTAACCACTTGACAACTGGGCACTTAAACACCCCTAATAACCAGACCAATTTTCAGCTTTCGGTGCTCTCACATTTTGAATGACAATAACTCAGTCATACAACACTGTAACCAAATGAAATTTTTGTCCTTTTTTTCCCACAAATAGAGCTTTCTTTTGGTGGTATTTGATCACCTCTGCGGTTTTTATTTTTTCCGCTAATAATGAAAAAAGAACGAAAATTTTGTAAAAAAATGAATTTTTTTTCATTTCTATTATAAAATTTTGCAAAAAATGAATTTTTCTTCATAAATTTGGCCTAAAATGTATACTGCTACATATCTTTGGTTAAAAAAAAAAAAAAATTGGGTTATTATTTAGTCTGGGTGAAAGTTATAGGGTCTACAAGCTATGGTACCAATTACTGAAAATTTATCAATTTGATCACATCTGAAGTACTGACGGCCTTTCTCATTTCTTGAGACCCTAACATGCCAGAAAAGTACAAATACCCCCTAAATGACCCCTTTTTGGAAAGAAGACATTCCAAGGTATTTAGAAAGAGGCATGGTGAGTTTTTTGAAGTTGTAATTTTTTCCCACAATTCTTTGCAAAATCAAGGTTTTTTTTTTTTTTTTTTTTTTTTTCCACAAAAGTTTCATATTAGCAGGTTATTTCTCGCACACAGCATATTCATACCACAAAATACACCCCAAAACACATTCTGCTATTCCTCCCGAGTATGGCGATACCACATGTGTGAGACTTTTACACAGCATGGCCACATACAGAGGCCCGACATGCAGGGAGCACCATCAGGCGTTCTGGAGCACCCAGACCAGTTCTGACATTTCTCTCCTACATGTAAAAATCATCATTTATTTGCTAGAAAATTACATAGAACCCCAAAACATTATATATGCTTTTTTAGCAAAGACCCTAGAGAATACAATGGCGGTCGTTGCAACTTTTTATCGCGCATGGTATTTGCACAGCAATTTTTCGAACGCATTTTTTTGGGAAATAAAACAGTTTTGTGCTTTTTAAAAAAAAAAACATTAAAGTTAGCCCAATGTTTTTGCATAATATGAAAGATGAAGTTACGCCGAGTAAATAGATACCCAACATGTCACCCTTCAATATTGCACACGCTTGTGGAATGGCGCCAAACTTCGCTACTTAAAAATCCCCATAGGCGACGTTTTAAATGTTTTTACTGGTTACATGTTTTTAGTTACAGAGGAGGTCTGGGGCCAAAATGATTGCTCTCGCTCTAACGTTCGCAGCGATACCCCACATGTGTGGTTTGAACACCGTTTTCATATGTGGGCGGGACTTACGTACACATTCGCTTCTGTATACGAGCACGCGGGAACAGGGGCGCTTTAAATATTTATTTTTTATTTTTATTGTTCATTTTACTTTATTTATTTTAGTTTGACACGTTTTTCCCCAAAAATAAATGTTTTGATCACTTTTATTCCTATTACAAGGAATGTAAACATCCCTTGTAATAGGAATATAGCATGACAGGTCCTCTTTACAGTGAGATGTGGGGTCAATAAGACCCCACATCTCACCTCTAGGCTGGGAAGCCTGAAAAAAAACAAAAAAAAAAAATGATCCTGGCTTCGATCGCAGCGGTGAGTCAGAAGAAGCACCGGAGGGCGAAGGGAGTGGGGACGTCCACTTTTGCCTCCCGTAAGAACGATCAAGAGGCGGAACAGCCGCCATGATCGTTCTTATGGTGTAGAGAATCGCCGGCTGAAAAAAATGATATCTGAATGATGCCTGTAGCTGCAGGCATCATTTAGATATCCCTGCACAAAGTCAAGGACCTCATATGACGTGGGCGGGAAGTGGTTAAAACACATTTTTTTCCCCAGAGTATTTTCTGGGTATTGCAGAGTATTGGCCGGGGTATTGCAGAGTATTGGTGCGGGGGTATTGCAAAGTATTGGTGTTGGGGTATTGCAGAGTATTGGCCGGGGTATTGCAAAGTATTGGCCGGGGTATTGCAAAGTATTGGTGCGGGGGTATTGCAGAGTATTGTGTGGGGGGTATTGCAGAGTATTGTGTGGGGGTATTGCAGAGTATTGTGTGGGGGGTATTGCAGAGTATTGTGTGGGGGGTATTGCAGAGTATTGTGTGGAGGGTATTGCAGAGTATGGTGCGGAGGGTATTGCAGAGTATGGTGCGGGGGTATTGCAGAGTATTGTGCGGGAGGTATTGCAGAGTATTGTGCGGGGGGTATTGCAAAGTATTGTGTGGGGGGTATTGCAGAGTATTGCGCGGGGGGTATTGCGCGGGGGGTATTGCAGAGTATTGCGCGGGGGGTATTGCGCGGGGGGTATTGCAGAGTATTGCGCGGGGGGTATTGCGCGGGGGGTTTTGCAGAGTATTGCGCGGGGGGTATTGCAGAGTATTGCGCGGGGGGTATTGCAGAGTATTGCGCGGGGGGTATTGCAGAGTATTGCGCGGGGGGTATTGCAGAGTATTGCGCGGGGGGTATTGCAGAGTATTGCGCGGGGGGTATTGCAGAGTATTGCGCGGGGGGTATTGCAGAGTATTGCGCGGGGGGTATTTCAGAGTATTGTGCGGGGGTACTGCAGAGTATTGTGCGGGGGTACTGCAGAGTATTGCGCAAGGGGTACTGCAGAGTATTGCGCGGGGGCATTGCAGAGTATTGCGCGGGGGCATTGCAGAGTATTGCGCGGGGGCATTGCAGAGTATTGCGCGGGGGCATTGCAGAGTATTGCGCGGGGGCATTGCAGAGTATGGCGCGGGGGCATTGCAGAGTATGGCGCAGGGTTTTTGCAGAGTATGGCGCAGGGTTTTTGCAGAGTATGGCGCAGGGTTTTTGCAGAGTATCGCGCGGGGGGTATTGCAGATTATCGCGCAGGGGGTATTGCAGAGTAATTGCGCAGGGAAGGCAGAGTATTGCAGGGGTTAATGCAGAGTATTGCACAGGGAAGGAAGAGTATTGCAGGGGTTAATGCAGAGTATTGCACAGGGAAGCCAGAGTATTGCAGGGGTTAATGCAGAGTATTGCACAGGGAAGCCAGAGTATTGCAGGGGTTAATGCAGAGTATTGCACAGGGAAGCCAGAGTATTGTAGGGGTTAATGCAGGGATGGATGGATCTGTGACTGCAATAGTCACAGATCCATCCACAGCGCTGCTGGCACCCCGCGCTCCCCCCTCTCACACTGTATCGATCGGTACAGCGAGAGGAGGGAGGAACTGGCGTCATCAAATGACGCCGGTTTGTTTACCTGTGATCGCGCCGTCATTGGACGGCGCGATCACATGGTAAAAGACCGCGGTTGTCGGTCAATTACCGAGATCTGTGTAGCGCCGGGTCTCATAGACCCGGCGCGCACAGAATTTTCAGTGTGCGCGCCCGAGGCGGCGCGCATTACTGCTTCTGGTGGGCGCCGTTAAATAACGGCGACCCCCAGTTAAGCAACCACCTTGCCGCCGTTATATGACGGCGGCTGGTGGTTAAGTGGTTAATAGAATACGTTGCTCGCCGTGATTGGCTCCAGCTCCAGCTCCAGCAAGAAGAATATGGCTCCAGAAGGAAGAAATATGAAGTGTCGGAAGCCTCGGAAGGGGGGTCGTCTTATACGGTGAGTACAGGCAAAAAATCTTAAGAACAAAGTAAAATTAGGGGGTCGTCTTATACGCCCGGTCGCCTTATACACCGGCAAATACGGTATATAGCGATCTACTGAGAGAAAATACTTGCCACCAAGCGCTATAAGACCTGCAAGGTCTTCATATAAGGCCAAGGAGAGGAGCGTATATAGCGATCCATTAAGAGGAATAAATTATATCAAGCGTTGTAAGACCTATATGGTCTTCATGTGAGGTGAGCTGCTAGAGAGCACAGGGCCAGATTCACAAAAGGGATACGCCGGCGTATCTGCTGATACGCCGTCGTATCCCTGTTTCTATCTATGCGGCTGATTCATAGAATCAGTTACGCATAGATATCCCTAAGATCTGACAGGTGTAATAGTTTTACACCGTCGGATCTTAGGATGCAGTACCGCGGCCGCCACTGGGGGGAATTTGCGTCGTAAACCAGCGTCAGGTATGCAAATTAGCAGTTACGGCGATCCACGAAACTTTTTCCCGTCGTTACATCGCAGCAAGTGTTAGTTTACCGTCGCAAAGATAGTGCACCTTTTACAAAGTGGAAAATTACTCCACCATGTAAAAGTATACCCGTCTTTCCTGCGTCGCTTTTGAATTTTTTTTTTCCCGGCGCAAGTCTTTTTTTCACGTCGCGATTCACAAAACGTCGGCGCGTCGTAATTTCGCGCAAAGCACGTCGGGAAATTTGCGTCGGGAGCATGCGCAGTACGTCCGGCACGGGAGCGCGCCTAATTTAAATGGTACCCGCCCCATTTGAATTGGCCCGCCTTGCGCCGGACGGATTTAGGATACACCGCCGCAAATTTCCAGGTAAGTGCTTTGTGGATCGGGCACTCAGACAGAAAATTTGCGGCGATGTAACCTAAATCGGTTACGTTATGCTGCGCCTGGGCTACGTGAATCTGGCCCATAGTGTGGTATATGGGAACGTGATACACCACACAAGAAATTTACTAAATTTGCACTTTACCATCACTGGATTTTGTTGCACTTATTAAAGGGGTTTTCCACCCATTTTTTAAGTTTATTAAAAGTCAGCAGCTACAAAAAGTGTAGCTGCTGGCTTTTAATAAACAGACACTCACCTGCTCCAGCGTTCCAGCGACGCGCCGGCCGGGGGTCCGCTCCTCTCCCCCCTCCCCGGCCGGCGTCTTCATTGTCACTGTGGGCACCCGGCCGTGACAGCTTTCGGCTTCACGGCTGGGCACCTACTGAGCATGCGCAAGCGGCACTGCGCATGCGCGCGCGGCCCGGCGCTGCGCTGTTTGATTGGACAGGCGATCGCCTAGGACCTGACGTGTCCTAGGCGATCGCCTACAGGGAGGGGCTGCCAAAAGGCGATTAAGCTTAATCGCCTTTGCAGCCCCTTTGGCGGAAGGAGGAAGTGGGACAGGAAGTCCCCTTCTCCTGAAGCCCCCACTCCCCCCCCCCAAAATGTGGCATGTAAGGGGGAGAGGAGTGGGTTAGGAGGAAGTTCCATTTTTGGGTGGAACTCCTCTTTAATAGACACTTTTTTTATGATTTTAAGCACTGAAATGGACTATATATTGCAATTTGTCTGATGAAATATTTATTTGTTTCCCTTATGTATTTTCTCTTTTGGACAATTTGGGAAAATTTGCAGCACTGATGATTTTGAGTTCAATGCACAGTATGGATATTCCATAAATACATTTATGGGATAGATGTTTCATAGATTTGCTATTTTCACGTGAAATATATTTTTTTATATATATTTGCTTTTTGCATAATGTGACAAAGCGCCACATTATATCCATATAAATCAGCTGGAGGTCCCTCCCCTGTCACCTTTTTTCTCTTGGTGTCAAGAAAACTTGTCAGAAGTGACTCACGTTGATAGCAGAGGAATGAAACAGCAGACAGAAATTACACTTATGCCCTGTACACATGATCAGTTCATCCGATGAAAACGGTCTGATGGATTTTTTCATCAGATATCCGATGAAGCTGACTTTCATCAGTCTTGCCTACACACCATCAGTTAAAAATCCGATCGTGTCAGAACGCGGTGACGTAAAACACAACGACTTGCTGAGAAAAATTAAGTTCAATCCTTCCAAGCATGCGTCGACTTGATTCTGAGCATGCCTGGATTTTTAACCGATGGACGTGCCTACAGACGATCGTTTTTTTCTATCGTTTTTTTAACCATCAGATAATTTTAAAACAAGTTCCTAGTTTTTTCACCGATGGATAAAAAAACGATGGGGCCCACACACGATCGGTTCGTCTGATGAAAACGGTCCATCAGACCGTTTTCATCAGACGAACCGATCGTGTGTACACGGCATTAGTGCTTTTAATTGAGACAAGTACACACTATAGAGGGATATGCTTTGTTTATATTTAACCCCTTACCGACCAGCGCACAGCGATTTACGTTGGCACAATGGCACGGCTGGGCAAATGGGCGTACCTATACGTCCCCTTTAAATCGCAGCATTTTGGGTGCACGTGCCACAGGTGTGGACTCGATGCCCGCGATCGTGTCACGTTGCAGCAGAATGGGGAAATGCAAAATGTGTAAACAAGGCATTTCCCTTTTCTGCCTAGCAACATGACAGGGATCTACTGCTCTCTGTCATCGGGAGCAGTGATCTCTGTCATGTTGTAGTGAGCCCATCCCCCCACAGTTAGAATCACTCCCTAGGACTCATTTAACCTCTTGATCGCCCCCTAGTGTGTAACCCCTTCCCTGCCAGTGTCATTTACACAGTAATTAGTACATTTTTATAGCACTGATCGCTGTATAAATGACAGTGGTCCCAAAATAGTGTCAAAAGTGTCTGATGTGTCTGCCATAATGTCGCAGTCATGATAAAAATCGCAGATCCCTGCCATTACTAATACATTTTTTTTTATAAAAATGCTATAAATCTATCCCCTATTTTGTAGACGCTATAACTTTTGCGCAAACCAATCAATATACGCTTATTTTTTTTACCAAAAATATGTCGAAGAAAACGTATCAGCCTAAACTGAGAAATAAATGAGTTTTTTTATATATTTTTTGGGAGTAGTTATTATAGCAAAAAGTTAAAAATATATATATATTTTTTTCAAAATTGTCGATCTTTTTTTGTTTATAGTGCAAAAAATAAAAACCGCAGAGGTGATCAAATGCCACCAAAAGAAAGCTCTATTTGTGGGGAAAAAAGGACCTTAATTTTGTTTGGGTGCAACGTCACAGGACCGCGCAATTATCAGTTAAAGTGACGCAGTGACGAAAGTGTTCTGGTCAGTAAAGGGGTGAATCCTTCCAGGGCTGACGTGGTTAATGTCAGAGGTTTACAACCACTTTAAATTAAAAATATTTAATAATGCAAAAAATTTTTGTTATATTAATATTGTAAATGAAAGTAGAATTTTCCACATTACTCAGTTTTCAGTAGTGTCAGGAATTGGAGGTCTATGGAGAACCAATGTGGGAAACTATGCATGGAGCAGATTGTCCAGCTGGGCCCTGAGACATCAGCAGACATTGGCCCCCGCAAATTTACTGCGCTACCCGCGATTCACGGAGCAGTAGCTCCGTAAATTGCGTGTGCGCTGTGTAAACTTGCCCTGCGTAAGGGCGCCTAATGTAAATGATCCTGTAGGGGGCAGGAATCATTTAAATTAGGCGCGCTCCCACGCCAAGCGTAGAGCGCATGCTCCGTCGGGAAACTTTCCCGACGTGCATTGCGGCAAATGACGTCGCAAGGACGTCATTTGCTTCAAAGTGAACGTGAATGGTGTCAAGCGCCATTCACGAATCACTTACGCAAATTACGTAAAATTTGAACGTCGCGACGCGGGAACGACGGGTATACTTTAGCATTGGCTGCCCCTGCTATTAGAAGGGGCAGCCTTACGCTAAACACGCCGTACGGAAACAACGTAAATTGCGTACGCAGGGCTCGCGCAACATTGTGAATCGGTGTTAGTATGGGAGCGCCCCCTAGCGGTCATCGCTAGAATGCAGCCTAAGATATGCGTGGCATAAGAGCATTATGCCACGCAATTTTTAGGCTGCAGTCGGCGTTACGATATTCCTGAATCAGGAGCATTCGTAACGCCGGGGCAAGTAAGCAATTGTACTGTGTAACCTATGGTTACACAGGCGCAATTGCTACTTGAATCCGGGCCTTAGACAGCAACTGCCACTAAATATAATTCCAGTGGAAACCTCAGAAATCTGCTGATGTTGTCCGCTGATTACACAAGAAACTAAAACTATTTACACAATACATTCCACATGGCCCTTTTTAGAATAATAATAGTTGAACTTTTTTGGGGGGGGCATCATTTTAAGATCCATGCTCGGCCTCGGTCCCTTTTTGACAATGTCATGAAGGGGAGGGGCTTAGTCATTATCACATAAAGCGCAGGCATGCAAAGGTTTGAGAAACCTGATGCAACTATCAAGCAACTAGGAACTTTGAATAACAATATCATAAACAATGGAGTCCCGCCAAGGAAATAACAACCCCCAGGATCAGTGCCAGCCAGTTTCTGCAATAACAATCTCCAGCTTTGCTGTCTGTTTCCGCAATAAAAATCGCCAGCATTGGTGTCAGTAGCAACAACAATAACCCCCCACATCGGTGCAGATTTCTAGAATAAAAAACGTCAGCATCTGTACCATTGTACATAATAATGACCCTCAGCAATGGTGTCAGTTTCCACTTCCTAATGGCTCAGTCCTTAGGAACAGTAACGGATAATAGCCAACAGGCCCAGACCTGGTGAAACCGCAACAGTGATCCCTCTGGCTGGACGTTCACTCACTCTGGGTTGCCTGGGGTGACTCTAGTCAGTAGTGTAGCATGTCTGTACCCTGGCAGCAGCTCGGTCTTTCTCCCTCTCTGGTCGTGCGGGTACAGCGGGGCTCCCTCTCTGGTTTGTGCAGGTACAGCGTGGCTCTCTGGTTTGTGCGGGTACAGCGTGGCTCTCTGGTTTGTGCGGGTACAGCGTGGCTCTCTGGTTGGTGCGGGTACAGCGTGGCTCTCTGGTTGGTGTGGGTACAGCATGGCTCTCTAGTTGGTGCGGGTACAGCGTGGCTCTCTGGTTGGTGCGGGTACAGCGTGGCTCTCTGGTTGGTGTGGGTACAGCATGGCTCTCTAGTTGGTGCGGGTACAGCGTGGCTCTCTGGTTGGTGTGGGGTACAGTGTGGCTCTATGGTTGTGCAGGCACACCGTGGCTCTCCCTCACTGGCTTCCCCCAGCATGAGCACAGTATTATCTTTTCTCTTGTAACCCCCCCCCCAGCAGAGTGCTTGCATGCTGGGGGGCTTTAGCATGTTGTCTGTGGACACGCTGGGGCCGCCACTCTTAAGGGACTACATTTCCCATGATGCCCCCAGTCCCCAGAATTCTTCTGATTGGCCCTCTGCTATGGCCAATCATGGCGTGGAAAGCAGGAAGCAAGGCAGGGGCACGGCGAAACCAATTAGAGCCGCTCTCTCTCTCTCTTCTAGCTCCAGCTGACAGAGAGGAGGAGGGGGACGATTGGGGGAGATATACAATACAGCCAGCCCGCGGGCCTCTTCTCTTCCTGTCACAGCGCCTATGTCGAGTTCTCTGGTAAATGGAGCAGCGGCGCTGTGACAGGGAGAGGAAAGCCGCGGGCTGGCTGTACTCTATATCTCCCCTGTTCGCCCCCCTCCTCCTCTCTGTCAGCTGGAGCTAGAAGAGAGAGAGCGGCTCTAATTGGATTTGCCGTGCCACCGCCTTGCTTCCTGCCTGCTGTTTTTCTCCCCAAGGATCATGGTACTGGTTTCTAGGGGGGGGGGGCAAGCGCCCTCCCTTGCCCTATAGAGCGGATGCCCATGGTTGCAGCCATTACTTTAGTGTTTTGCTAAGTCAGCATTTCACTGTTATAATAATAGTGGAGGAAAAGTGTCTGCAGGTGTCTGAAGCAATAACCCCAAAATCTCCCTTTTAAGGCTTTAAACATCTTAGTGATTCCACTGAGCACTTTAGAATTTGGCTCCAGCTCATTAGTTCTAAATAAACCAAAAAAAAAGTTATTCTGAGAACTATATGACTCCTGAGAGCTGGCCAACTAGCTGGCATAAAAGCCGTACATGGGAGGATGTTCATTTTAGTGGTTTGTTCATTTAACCTTGAAATCTAATAAAGCTAGTCCCAGTTATGTGCTCAAATATATACACAGGCTGCTATCACCATCGTAAAAGGCTGGATTCCAGGCCATCATGCTGAAGCAATGGCTTCAGTTCTTTTCCAGTTATGACCCAGAACATATATGATGGAATTAATGAAGGTACTAAAGCTGGACACTGCAAGGCAGCTAACATATTCAGTAGGGGTAGCTCCTATGTTACTATGTTTTTTTTTTTGTTTTTTTTTTAATGCAAGCATTGTACTTATAATACCGACATGATCTTGGTGATGGGAATCCATAATTTTTTTACATACACTGATTAAACCTAACATTATGACCCCCCCCCCCCCAATATTGAGTAGGTCCCCTTATGCCGCCTAAACAGCCCTGCCTCGTTGGGGCATAGAATCCAAAGTAACATCAACATGAACGGCAGGACCCAAGGTTTTCCACCAGAACATTGCCCAAAGCATCACATTGCTTCCGCTGGCTTGCTCTCTTCCCATAGTGGATCCTTGTGCCATGTCTTCCCCAGGTAAGCGATGCAAACAAACCATCCATTCACATAATGAAAAAGAAAAAAATGTAATTCATCAGACCAGGCCACATTCTTCCATTGCTCCGTGGTCCAGTTCTGATGCTCTTGTGCCCAATTTTGGTTGTGGACACAGGTCAGCATTGGTACCCTGACTGGTCTTCGTCTGCACAGCCCCATACGCAACAAACTTCGATGCACCGTGTGCTCTGTTGGAACCAGTAAAAGCATTTTCAGCAATTTGAGCTACAGTAGCTTTTCTATTGGATAAGACTACACGAGCCAGCCTTCACTCCCCACGCCACGTGCATCAATGAGCCTTGACCGCCCATGACCCATTGCTGGTTATCCTTCCTTAGAGCACTTTTGGCAGGTTCTGACCATTGCAGACTGGGAACATCCTACTGGAGGGGCAGTTTTGGAGATGATCTGACCCAGTAACAATGTGTGCCTTGTCAAAGTCACTCAAATCCTTACACTTTCACATTTTTCTGCTTTCAACTCATCAACTTAAGGGTCAACATGATAATCTGCTGTCTAATATATCCCATCCACTTTCAGGTGTCATTGTGATGAAATGATCAATGTTAGTCACGTTACCTGGGTACTAACATTTATAGGTAAAGTTGATCCAGGGAACATCCGATTGCCTCTCGGAGGATCAGGAAGGAATTTTTCCCCTGCTGTAGAAAATTGGAGCATGCTCTGATGGGGTTTTTCGTCTTCCTCCGGATCAACTGTGGGTATAGAAATAGGGAGCGCTGTCTTCTAGGACCTGTGTGTGCCTCAGAAGACAGCCACCCATTCACAAAGCGCCGCGCAGTAGGAAACAGGCAGTGAAGCCGCAAGGCTCCACTGCCTGTTTCCCTTAGTGAGGATGGCGGCGCCGTCACATGATCCGATGGATCGGCCTCGGGCGGCCGACATCGCTGGCACCCTGGGCAGGTAAGTGTGCTTATTAAAAGTCAACAGCTACAGTGTTGGTAGCTGCTGACTTTTATTTATTTTTTTACACAGCTGGACCTCCGCTTTAACTCTGGCCCAAATATAGGGCAAATGGCAACTAAGATTTAAAACTGACTTTACACCACTGCATTGTGGACTGCAATACACTGCAACCGCAGCATGCACACATTAGTTGTGGTGCCTTTTAATCTGAATGGCACCACAAAGCTCTAAGGCCTCGTATACACGATCAGTCCATCCGATGAGAACGGTCCGAAGGACCGTCGTCATCGGTTAACCGATGAAGCTGACTGGTGGTCTGATGTGCCTACACACCATCGGTTAAATAAACGATCGTGTCAGAACACGGTGACGTAAAACACAACGACGTGATAAAAAAATGAAGTTCAATGCTTCCAAGCATGTGTCGACTTGATTCTGAGCATGTGCAGGTTTTTAACCGATGCTTTTGCATACTAACGATCGGTTTTGACCTATTGGTTAGGCGTCCATCGGTTCAATTTTAAAGCAAGTTCCTATTTTTTTGACCGAAGGATAACTAACCGATGGGGCCCACACACGATCGGTTTGGACCGATAAAAACGGTCCATCAGACCATTCTCATCGGATGGACCGATCGTGTGTACGCGGCCTAAGACTTGTGGTGAGCTGCATCATGTCTGATTTTCAGTGCTCTGGATTTGGGACAAAACATCAATCACTGTTGGGTTTGCTTGCAACGGTCAGAGGTGTATTTAGGTTTTGTGCTGCCCTAGGCCTGGTGAAACGTGCGCACCCCCTACTTACTATATATGACGCACCCCTTCCTTTTTAAGACCCGTCCTGTCATTTTCATGGGATGAGGACAGAGGGACGCAGTGGGATGATGACAGAGGGACAGGGTGGGATGAGGACAGGGGGACAGGGTGGGATGAGCACAGAGGGACAGGGTGGGATGAGCACAGAGGGACAGGGTGGGATGAGGATAGGGTGGGATGAGGACAGGGGGACAGGGTGGGATGAGCACAGGGGGACAGGGTGGGATGAGCACAGGGGGACAGGGTGGAATGAGCACAGGGGGACAGGGTGGAATGAGCACAGGGGGACAGGGTGGGATGAGCACAAGGGGACAGGGTGGGATGAGCACAGGGGGACAGGGTGGGATGAGCACAGGGGGACAGCTTTTTCGCCGCCCCCCGCAAAGTGGCGCCCTAGGCCTGGGCCTTGTCGGCCTAGGCCATAATACATCTCTGGCAACGGTCAACTTTTACTCATTTGTATTGGTGTTTACCTGTGCATGCACTTACTACATAATTTCCCTAAGGTGACACTTTCGTGTTTGGTAAAATATGTCATTTGCACATTCACAATAAACACCCAATACAGGGGTGCGTGCACAGTCATTTTTTTCTATGGCTGGCCGTATGCCTCATCTACAACCCCCAAGCCAAGGGAAAACATGTTTTTTACGCTGGAGATAGTTTATTATTAAGTACATTAGAATGCATGTATCCTTACTCTTCAAAACAAGAATGTTTTATGTTGATTGTCACAAGAACTCTGAGAAAAGTCCAATGATCCATCCTTTTAATCTTCTTATGTAATTAAGCCAGTATGATATTAGTTGATTATCAGTAATGAGGTGTTTCAGATGTCTTTTCTTGTAATGTTTTTGTATTACGACATTGTACGACTATGCTTTTCTGACTCTTTTCTGTAAGATGAGCTTCCACTGATCAAAGCAGATTCACTGTGAATTTCTCTTTGATAACATACAGTATATCACAAAAGAATGTTTTGGTTCAATCAAGCTTCAAATTCCTGGAACATCAGATTCTGTGACACGCTCCCTCCTTTCTCGGCACGGTCTTTACTTTTTAAATTATATTTCTGATACAAAAAGATTCTGTATTTTTCTTCATAATAAACTCAGTTAATTTTGGTTGATACGCCTTTGTTGTGCTAAGTCTGGAAGAAGTATCAAAAGGATGATGAAATCGGCTTTTTGGTCCACATTCAGAAATGTTTCATTTCAGTAGATGAACTGAGTAGTTTCAGCTGAGTTTGATCCCAATCCAAGATGTAAGGCCAGGTAATTTTAGAGTAGAAAAGGTGGTTGTGCAGATTTATTGGTGTATTTAACTACTTGCTTACTGGGCACATAAACCCCCTTCGTTCCCAGGCGAAATTTCAGCTTCCGGCACTTCGTCGCTTTAACTGACATTTGCGCGATCGTGTGACGTGGCTCCCAAACAAAATTGACGTCCTTTTTCCCCACAAATAGAGCTTTATTTTTGTGGTATTTGATCACCTCTGCGGTTTTTATTTTTTGCGCTATAAACAAAAAAAGAGCGACAATTTAAAAGAAAATATATATATATTTTTTTACTTGTTGCTATAATAAATATCCCAATTTTTTTTTTAAAAAACTATTTTTTTTCTCAGTTAAGGCCGATATGTATTTTTCGACGTATTTTTGTAAAAAAAAATCGCAATAAGCGACTGGTTTGCGCAAAAGTTATAGCACCTACAAAATGGGGAACAGAATTACGATTTTATTTCATTATTATTTTTTTTACTAGTAATGGCGGCGATCTGCGATTTTTATTGGGACTGCGATATTGCGGCGGACGTATCGGACACTTTCGACACAAATTTGGGACCATTCACATTTATACAGCGATCAGTGCTATAGAAATGCACTAATTACTGTATAAATGTGACTGGCAGGGAAGGGGTTAACACTAGGGGGTGAGGAAGGGGTTAAATGTGTAGCCTGGGTGTGTTCTAACTGTGTGGGGGGAGGGGGGTGACTGGGGGAGGGGACCGATGCTGTGTCTCTATCTACAAGAGACACAGATCGGTCTCCTCTCCTCTGACAGCACGTGGAGCTCTGTGTTTACACACAGAGCTCCACGTCCCTGCTGTTACCGGCTGTGTTCCCGACGATCGCGTGTACCCGGCGGACATCGCGGCCGCCAGGTACACGCATCGGCTCCCCAGCGATGCGGCGGCACAGTGGTTACCCGCCGCGTGCCCCCCAGTGGCGCGCGCGGGTAATGCTTTCAAATGACGTCCAAAGACGTCCAGTTGGCACCTGAGAACCGCGCTGTTGACGTCTTTTGTCAATAGCGCGTGTCTCAAGTGGTTAAAGGGTCAGTCCACCCAAACATGATATATTAATTATGAATAGAGCATGGGGGGCTTGGAATGTCTTGGATGTGTTCAACAATCAGATCTCTGCCATAATTCCCAAATCGCTATCTGCCCATCTGGGAATTTAGAATATCCCTGCCCACTTTAGTATGTTTCCATTCCTCATTAATATAAAATAAAAAAATACAACAGGGAGAGCATATAACCCTTACATCCACACCATTGTACACACAATCGGTTCATCCGATGAAAACGGACCGATGGATTTTTTCATCAGATATCCGATGAAGCTGACTTTCATCAGTCTTGCCTACACACCATCAGTTAAAAATCCGATCGTGTCCAACGCGGTGACGTAAAACACTACGACGTGCAGAGAAAAATGAAGTTCAATGCTTCCGCGCATGCGTCGATTTGATTCTGAGCATGCGTGGATTTTTGACCGATGTATTTCCCCACAGACGATCGTTTTTTCTATCGGTTTTTTAACCATCAGAAAATTTTAAAACAGGTTCTATTTTTTTTCACCGATGGGGCCCACACGCGATCGGTTCGTCCAATGAAAACAGTCCAGCTGGAGTTGCCTGAGCTGTGCAGTAGAACAGTGTTTGCAGGTCTGCCCTAAACAATGAGAGGTACTGCTGTACAGTGTTGGCTACAAGGACTGTGCTGTGCTTTTTTAGAGATCTGCTGTTCCATAGACGTGTTGTTCCAGAGGTTGCTGCAAAACTGTGCTTTTAGCATCCCTGAATACAGTTACTGCGCTACACCAATTTGAGACTATTAGGTAGATTCAGGTAGAGTTAGGCCGACTTATCAGTAGATAAGTCGACCTAACTCAGAATCTACGCCGACCTATGTTTAAGCGTATGCTCAAACAGAGATACGCTTAAACATATCTAAGATAGGACGGCTTGCACCGTCCTATCTTAGGTTGCAATAATTTGGATGGCCGCTAGGTGGCGCTTCCATTGCGGCCGGCGTAGATTATGTAAATGAGTTTGTACGCCGATTCACAAACGTACGCCCGGCCGCCGCAGTCGATTTACGTCATTTCCGTAAGGCCTTAGGCGGCCTAAAGTTATTCCACCTATGAGGTGGAATAACAATGTTAAAGTATGGCCGCCGTTCCCGCCGCAAGGTTCGAATTTTTTACGTCGTTTGCGTAAGTCGTCCGCGAATCGGGAGTTACGTCGTTTACGTCCATGTCGAAATCAATAGGCCCGTACGGCGTACTTAGCCGCAATGCGCACTGGGAAATGTAGGCGCCCGGCGCATGCGCAGTAGGCAAAATCCGTCAAAAACGTGAGGTCAAGCCTCATTGCCATTAAACACGCCCCCCTCCAACCCATTTGAATTAGGCACCCTTACGCCCGGCGCGTTTACACTACGCCGCCCTAAGTAAGGAGGTAAGTGCCTTGAGAATCATGTACTTGCCTCTCCTACTTAAGGCGGCATAGTGTAAACACGCTAGGCTACGCCGTCTTAAAATTGCGCGCCCGTACCTGAATCTACCCATATATGTGGATTTAGTGTTGTCTTTAAAGAGTCTACCATGTTCACTGGTTGGGAGCTATAATGTGGTGAGGAAATTGTTGTGTTGTACCCACCAGGGACTAAGGGCCAGATTCCCGTACATCCTGCGGCGGCGTCGCGTAAGCTATTTACACTACGCCGCCACAACTTACAGGAGCAAGTGCTGTATTCCCCAAACACTTGCTCCGTAAGTTGCGGCGGCGTAGTGTAAATGGCCCGGCGTATGGCCGCGTAATTCAAAGGGGGCGGCTTGTATTCAAATTAAGCGCGCCCCCGCGCCGATCGAACTGCGCATGCACCAGGCGGAAAAGGAGCCCAGTGCGCATGCTCCAGTTCACGACGCAAAACGTCAATGACGCCGACGTGAGCGTCATTGACGTAAAGTTGTATTCGCGGACGACTTAGTAAAACGACGTAACCGACGGAAAAAGACGACGCTGACCCGACGCCATACTTAACATGGCATACGGCAGACTGGCGTAGGGTTACCCCTCATATAGCAGGGGTAACCTTACGCTTACGGAAACGACGTACGTGACGACTACGCGACGCAAATTTGTTCGGGAATAGGCGTATCAGGCTCATTTGCATAGTCAAATGAGAACTGAACGTAAACGCCACCTAGCGGCCGGCGTCGCATTACATCTAAGATCCGACGGTGTAAGTGACTTACACCTGTCGGATCTTGGCCGTATCTATGCGAAAATGATTCTAGGAATCACTCGCATAGATACCCGGGGCCAAAAACAGAGATACGACGGTGTTTCCTGAGTTACACTGTCGTAACTCTTTTGAGAATCTGGCCCTAAGTTACATCAAACGCAGTGACGTGACTACAGAGGAGGCTCTGCGAAGGACTGTTGCCGAGCATGTTCAGCTCATTCCCCACAGTTACAACCTTTTGTACCACTTGCCCCACCCTATTAGATTGTAAGCTCTTCTGAGCAGGGCCCTCTTAATCCTCTTGTATTTTATTGTATTGTAACTGTATTGTCTCCCTTTTATATTGTTAAGCGCTGCGTAAACTGTTGGCGCTATATAAATCCTGTATTATAATAATAATAATAATAATAATAATAATGTTGCTGTTACTTGGGTGGTGAGAAGCCTCTGTCCATTTGTTGACCCTTTGGATTAAAAATACTCCCAGTTGGCAGTAAGCCCTCCAACCAAAGATTCAGGGCCCAATGCTGACTGAGTGTATTCAGAATGCACTGGCCAGTGGTTTAGGCCTCACTTACAGGGGGGTACAAGAGCATGCGCCCATGTGAGAGCTTTGTTTGCCCACATGGGGATGCACAGGTGTTCCGTACATCCCTGTGCAGGCAGTCCCATTCATGTCAGTTGGGACACAGCAGCTGTACGGACACAGCCACTGTTTCCAATTGGACAGCAATGTACATTGTCTGCATTCGAGGCCGGGCACCTTTGCATGCATGGCTGCACATTGAAAGCAGTGGCTGTATCCGCATAGCCGATGTGTCCCAATGGAAATGAATATAGTACGCCTGTGTGAACAAGGCCTTTAGAGAGAGTCTCTTTCTTATTAGTTGGGCCCCTCAGCAGTAATACCTTTCTTAAAGCTGAACTTTAAAGCCCTGTACACACGAGCAGTCCATCCGATGAGAACGGACTGAAGGACCATTTCATCAGTTATATTCTGAATCGGCTACAAAGGCTATGAATGTGGTTTTCAGTAGCACATGGAGCTCATTGCCCTGAAGAGATTATCCATCCCAAATCACCTTTCCAGATAGCTTACTCAGTCACAACTCACATGAAAGAAGATCTGGCGATGTTTATTCGTCGTATGATCCGTAGAATGCAAGTTACAACAGGTAAAAGAACGATTCTTCCATGCAGGTATAGAGAATAGACACAGGTCAGATGAATTACAGCATTAAAATGACTGATACAGCAAAGAGGGGGAGGAGACTGAGCAGCATGCAAACTAAGGAATGCCACAAGAGACAAACTAGATAGGCATTAAAGAGACAGTACATAATAAAAATAATATCATGTAACATGACACTCCCCGCCTGAAATCTTTAGATTTCAAAGTCTATTACATATATAAAGATAAGTCCAACTTGAACCTGTAGGGGAAGAAACGTTAAAGGTAAAACTGGTGTGTAAACCATAGATACGAGATACCCGCAAACACAAGAAGGTATGCAGTAAATGAACAATGAAACATGACGTCCAAAAAACAGATGGCTTGAGTCCTGCAGTCTATCGTTTATAATCGTGGGACTTCAACAGTAGCACAGTCAATAGTGATAGTGATATTCTCCCCGCCATAGCAGGTATAGCCGGTACTCCTGCCTAAGTCACTCACTTGGGAGAAGAAGCACCAATTCCGTGATTGGTCGTGAGAAAGTCCGAGCAGAACCTCCTTTAAAAACAATGGGCAATGTGTATCAAATAAGCAACAGCCCTAACAGCTGATGACCAGGTTGAGAAACGTTCAAAACGATGCGACTTTAGTTTTTGTTCTGAACTCGCAGAGGTACGCAGTGTGGTGTACATAGACCTGATTTCTTTATCATCGTCAGGATGTACCAGTTCATAGGTGGTGTCCGTGGAAATTAAGTAGGAGTTTTCAGAAAGAAATCTTGGAGGCGACAGCCACAAGCAGTCGAGGAGAGCTACTGGAGATATAGCTCTTGTCCCACAATCGGCAGGATTAAGGTCAGTGGGAATATGATGCCATTGCTTTGGCAAGAGAACCTTCTGATGCGTTCTACTCTATTGCTGACGTACACGTAAAATTGTTTAGTTTGGTTGTAAATGTAACCAAGCACTATCTTGCTGTCTGTGTAAAATGTGAAGGAATCAATGTTAATGTCCATTTCACTCTTTATGACTTCAGCTATTTCCACTGCTAGCACAGCTGCACAAAGTTCAAGTCTGGGTATGGTATGTGCAGGTTTTGGTGTTAGCTTTGTCTTGCCTAGAACAAAGTTGCAGTGTATGTCTCCATTAACTCCTGAGGTCTTCAAATAGGCCACTGCAGCTATAGCTTCAACTGATGCATCTGAGAAAATATGGATTTCCCTCTGGACAGCGGCTGAGATGGAGACTGGGGCATAGCAACGTGGAATTTGGAGCTGTTCTAATGTCTTCAGAGAACCTCTCCATTTCTCCCATCTTTGTTGTTTCTCAATAGGTAACGGAGTGTCCCAATCTATGTTATCAGTAGTAAGCTGTCTTAATAACATCTTACCTTGGATGGTGACTGGGGCTATAAATCCCAGTGGGTCGTAGATGCTGTTCACTACGGACAAGACTCCTCTCTTGGTGAAGGGTTTGTCACAGGTTGACACCTGGAAGGTGAATGTGTCTGCCTTGATGTTCCACAGCAGACCTAGACTTCTCTGTATAGGGGGTGTGTCTGACCCAAGGTCAAGGTCTTTCACACTGGCAGCATAGTCCTCAGGGTGAAATGCATTCATTAGCTCTTGGCTGTTAGATATAATTTTGTGAAGTCTCAAGTTTGCTACAGCTAGCATCTCCTTTGTTCTGGTAAGAAGATTAATTGCTTCTTTAGCAGTAGGAAAGGATTTGAGCTCGTCGTCTACGTAAAAGTTCCTTTCAACAAATTGACGAGCATCGGATCCATACTCAGCTTCTCCAAGCTGAGCTGTCTTTTTTAGTCCATAGATTGCTACAGCTGGGGAAGGGCTGTTCCCAAAGACATGCACCCTCATTCGGTAATCAATTACCTCTTTGTTGATGTCGTTGTCCTTGTGCCATAGAAACCTGAGGTAATTCCTGTTATCTTCCTTGACGATGAAGCAGTGGAACATTTGTTGAATGTCGGCCATCACCGCTACAGGTTCTTGACGAAAGCGAATTAGGACTCCAATGAGGTTGTTGTTCAAGTTGGGCCCTGTGAGGAGCATGTCGTTAAGTGAGAAGCCTTCATGTTGGGCACTGGAGTCAAAGACAACTCTGATTTGGTCTGGCTTTCGTGGGTGATACACACCGAAGGAAGGGAGGTACCAGCATTCTTCTCCTTCTTTCAATGGGGGTGCGGGTTCGGCATGACCCCTGTCAAAGATATTCTGTATGAAGTCCACAAAATGTCTTTCCATCTCTGGCTTCCTGCTTAAGGTACGCTTTAAGGAGGAGAATCTTTTGACTGCTTGATGTAGATTGTTTGGTAGCTTCTCTCTCGGGAGGCGAAAGGGTAGGGGTGCTACCCAGCTATTGGAATCTTCCTGAAAGAACTCATTGTCCATTACTTTAAGGAATTCTTTGTCTTCTGCCGAAGGAGCCAACCTGTCGTCTTCACTGCTTACATTGAAAACTGTAGAACCAAAGCTGTCATCGTAGGTGCGGGAAAGGTTTGTGTTGCAATGTTGCAACTTGCAGCTAGTTACCTTCTCCTTTACCCAGTAGTGATGTGGGCATGGCTCAAAGTGAGTATTACGACCATTTGGCAATACATTTGTCTTGAATGAAGAAATGTTAGTAGGCCTTTTCATTTTGCCTATACAGACGTTGCCTATGATGACCCAGCCTAAGTCCAGGTACTGGGCGAATGGGGCCTCTGGAGGTCCGCTGACCTGCCTGTGTACCTTGTGGATCCTTAGAATATCTCTTCCCAGCAGAAGAAGGATTTTAGCATCTTTGTCAAGTGGTGGGATTTCACTGGCTATTGACCTTAGATGAGGGTGGTAGAAGGCAACTTCTGGTGTAGGTATTTCTTCTTTGTTGGCTGGTATCTGGTTACACTCTACAAGTGTAGGTAAGGGTAATTGTAGGTTATTTTCTAGGGAGGACACAATAAATCCATGAGCCCTTCTTCCAAAAACCTCTGTAGTTCCACTACAAGTGCCTAAGGTGTAAGGGTGAACCTCTCCTTTTGTGCAAAATAGATCGAACAGTTCGGATCGTGCAAGCGATCGATTGCTTTGATCGTCTAAGATAGCATACACCCTTAAAGTCTTTCCTGGCTGATCCTTGTGATGAATATTCACTAGGCATATTTTAGCGCAAGATTTGTCACAGTGGTCTTCCCCACAGACTTCAGTGCACGAAGAAAATACCATGGTGGAATTAGGTACGTGATCTGTACTCTTCCCGCTGTGGTTCTGTCCAGGAGGAAGGTCTGCATGTTGTGAAGGATTGGACTCAAGGGGATGGAGTGCTTGCACATGGTCCTCGGAACCGCACTCTATGCACTTGATAGGAGTTTTACATTCCTTGGCAAAGTGATCGGTGGAAGCACAGCATCTATAACATACCCCAAAAGTCTTTAGGAGTTCCTTTCGTTCTTGTAGGGGCTTCTTTCTGAAACCGATACATTTTTTGAGGGGATGAGGCTTCTTGTGGATGGGACATAATCGGTTTGGGTTTTCGATCTTGCCGCTCTTGTTTGGGGCGGGAGTGGGAATAATGTCTGTCTTCCTAACAGACACGGGACCTCTGCGGTTCCTGTAGCTAGTATGTAGGTTGTCACCTTTAGGTGAGGGAGTATTGAACTTGCTGAATGCAAAACTAGGATCGTTCTTGGTGTCAGCAATGTTCCTGACGAAATTGCAGAAGTAGGAGAACGGGGGAAAGGAAACCTTGTTTTCCCGTTTGTATGATGACCCAACTTGGATCCACTTTTCTTGTAGGCCATGCGGAAGCTTGCAAACGATAGGGTTAACTCCTCGAGCAGTGTCCAGGTAACTGAGGCCAGGTAGCTTAGGGTCAGTTTTGGCAAGCTGGACTTCGAGAAGAAGGTCGCTGAGTCTCTGGAACTCTATATTGTCCTTACCAGATATCCTTGGGAAATTTTCCAATCGTTTGAGCAATGCATTCTCTATGGCTTCAGGACTACCGTAAGTCTGTTCTAGACGCTCCCATGCTGCGGTGAGACCTGCAGTTGGATTGGCGATGTAAACTGACCTGAGGCTCTTGACACGTTCTGTTGACTGTGGGCCAAGCAACCCGATCAGCAGATCCAGCTCACGATCGGCAGTAAAACCGATACCGCCTAATGTAGTTTTGAAAGCGGCTTTCCAGCTTCTATAATTTTCAGGATGGTCGTCGAAGTTTACTAGGCCTGACTTGGCGAGCTCATGTCGAAGTATGTACTTTACTACCTCTGTTGTATCGGTTGCCTCTGACTTTACATAGGAGGTTGCTGGTTGATTGTTGTGGATTGCATTGTTTATGGTATCGTTGCAAAGAGACGTGGGAAGATATGGTGCAGCAAGGGCATTCAGCTGAATTGTTGGGTGAAGGTCTGGAACAGTACTGTTAGCAGGAGGCTGGCGACTTGCTTGCGGATTAGTGTGCCGTTTTGTGACATATGCGGGGATTAGCATGACAGTCGGGAGCTGCACTGGGGTGGGTTTGCATGTAGGAAGTGGCTGGAACAGCTTTTACCTGATGATGTGGTGAAGTCCTTGCGTTGCCGTGAAACGTGGAGGTAATTGAGTGTTCACTGCTGTGGTTTAGAACATAGTTCTTAGTGCGTTCAAAAGGATCTTCTACATCTGCCTTGACGCTGACCCTTTCGCTAGCATTTTCATCTGCACCGATAGCTTGTTCCAAAACCTTTAGTTTTGCTGCAGCTGCCTCGTAGTTGCTCTGTTCCTTTAAAGCTTCAATTGCTGCCCTTTGACGTGCCGTTTGAGCTTCTATTGCTGCCTTTTGATGCGCTGCCTCGGCTTCCATTACTGCCTTTTGATGCGCTGCCTCGGTTTCCATTTCTGCTCTCTTTTTTGCATATGCGGCCCGTACCTTGATAGCCTCTGCTTCGGCGCGGGCATTCATTAGCTGTTCACTAAGCGTTGAGTGCCTTGAACTTCGGGATCTAGAGGAACCTTTAGAACGTCTGGTGGATACAGATTTGTGAGATACAGTGCCCCGTGGCAGCATTAATTTTGCTTCTGCCTTTGCTTTAGTTCGCTGGATAAAGCTTTCTCTTTCCTCATTAAGAAGCTGGGCATTGTTAAGTTGCTCTAAGGACTCCTCAGTGTTGATGCTTTGCAGAATAGTTTTATATTTGTTGCTTGTAGTCTGGTACAGTTCGTATGAAGCAGAGAGATGCTTTATGGCGCCCTCTAGTTGCAGTACCTCATGGCTGGGACATGAAATCACATCAATGTGGGTGAGGATTTTATCCCAAATCTGCTTCAAACTGGTTGCTAGTTCAGTTCTCATGGATTCATAGTTCTCTTTAACCTTCCAAGTGGGTTTCACAGAGCGTTTGGCCAATGCAGTGAACTCTGGGTCCTCATCCTGACTTTCTCTGTGTGAAGCATGCTGTGGTGTTTCATCACACACTGAGCCCTTTCCACTCATGATGGCCTGCAGTACACAGGCTTGACTGTAGCAGTGAAGAGTGTCTGTATACTGTGAGGAGCTGTAACAAGCTGTGCTGGGGTTGTATGCAGAATTCTCATGCAATACACACAGTTACACTTCACTATGATCTGTCCTGTGACGCAGTTATCTCTGTGCAGGCTGCTGGATACGTTCTTTTACTATTCTGAATCGGCTACAAAGGCTATGAATGTGGTTTTCAGTAGCACATGGAGCTCATTGCCCTGAAGAGATTATCCATCCCAAATCACCTTTCCAGATAGCTTACTCAGTCACAACTCACATGAAAGAAGATCTGGCGATGTTTATTCGTCGTATGATCCGTAGAATGCAAGTTACAACAGGTAAAAGAACGATTCTTCCATGCAGGTATAGAGAATAGACACAGGTCAGATGAATTACAGCATTAAAATGACTGATACAGCAAAGAGGGGGAGGAGACTGAGCAGCATGCAAACTAAGGAATGCCACAAGAGACAAACTAGATAGGCATTAAAGAGACAGTACATAATAAAAATAATATCATGTAACATGACAAGTTAAACGATAAAGCTGACTGATGGTCTGATGTGCCTACACACCATCAGTTAAAAAAACGATCAAGTCCAACGCGGTGACGTAAAACACAACGACGTGCTGAGAAAAATGAAGTTCAATGCTTCCAAGCATGCGTCGACTTGATTCTGAGCATGTGCGGGCTTTTAACCGATGCTTTTGCATACTAACCGTCGGTTTTGACCGATCGGTTAGGCGTCCATCGGTCCATCTGTGAATTTTAAAGCAAGTTCTAAATTTTTCAACCGAAGGATAAGGGACCGATGGGGCCCACACACCATCGGTTTGGACCGATGAAACGGACCTTCAGTCCGTTTCCATCGGTTTTGACTGACCGTGTGTCCGCGGCCTAAGGGAAAAATAGCTAAGTTCAATAGCCAGGGGCAGGTGGAAATTGACAGCTGCCTAGGTAAGGGACTGATATTCCGCATCGTGGCAAGCCTCATAGAGCAGTGGAGAGAAAGTTGCGGTAGGTTTCGATCATGCAAAAATGCATCCAGCATGCCCCGAAAAGAAATCTGTTTTACTTTCACATACCTCCCAACTTTTTGAGATGGAAATGAGGGACACCTATCAGCAAAAGTATGCAGGCATAGGACACACCCCTTGCCATGCCCTCTTAAAGGAGAATTGTACAAAAAAACAAGATTGGTTAAACCCACAAGTGCTTTTTTTACCACTACTATTTCTTTATATTGGCTTTTGGAATTTACAAATGCAACAATTTAGAAATCAGATGAAAGGTTTAGGGCTGGAAAACACCTTTTGATAGACAAAAAGTGCATTTTATATACAACTATATGGATAAGACCAAAATAAGGGACAAATATGGAGGAATGAGGGACAGAGGGACATTGTTCCAAATCAGGGACAGTCCCTTGAAATCAGAGACAGTTGGGAATTATGATTTCATAATTCCTTCTCTGCCACAGGCTGCCTCCAGGCTGTAAGACCAGTCCCTGCAGCCTATTCTTCCCTATGCTCCATTGCTCCATCAGTCACAAGTCCTTTAGGATCATAAACTCCAATGTAAACCTTATAGCCCTGCATTGGAACGCTGGAGACAGTCCACGTCCGGAGTGTAGAGGAGTAGGGAAGAGTACCAGCTGCCAGGGAAGCAAAGGATTTATGAAGTATAACTTATTTTTGTGACCCCTAGACCTAAATGAGTATATAAACTTTGCCAGTACAGGGGCCGCCCCACTATAAAGGGAGACTTTTTCCTTTCCCTGGAAATCTGTTTTAATAGATGTGGTCGTTTCCAGTAAAGTCACATTCTGTGAGCTGTGTCGATTGCATTTCTGTATTGATCATAATTGTATTATATTGAAGACACCTATCTTTTTGCAGGGCCAAATCATATGTATGCCAAATAAAACCCCTATAAATACAAGCAGCGTTGGTGAGTTCAGGTACTATTCAAATGGGTCATCGCATCTGTAAGCGGAAGAACCCAACCAACCACCTGCTCCTACTGGGGTAGTGCTACATGTAAAATACTGCACTTAGAGATTGTACTGAGACCAACTACATTAAAATAATAAAGCTAAAATGTGTGGTAATTGCATAAATCATATATAAAGAGTAAAAATTGCATTAGTAACAAAGGGCCAAATCCACAAAAGGGATACGACGGCGTAACTGCTGCTCCTAACTATGGAACTGATCCACAGAATCAGTTTTCCATAGTTAGGCAGAAGATCTGACATGTGTAAGGGACTTACACTGCCGGATCTTAGGATGCAGTACCGCATCCGCCACTGGGGGCATTTCGTGTCGAAATGCCGCCTCGGGTATGCAAATTAGCACTTACGGAGATCCACAAAGCTTTTCAGCTTCGTTTTTTCTCCGTAAGTTTTAGTTTGCAAACGCAAAATTAGGGCTGCTTTTACAAGGTGTAAAGTTAGTACACCATGTAAAAGCAGACCCTTCTGTCCAGCGACGCGATTTTTTTTTTGTTTTGAATTTTTTTTTTTTTCGCCGTATCTTTTTTTTTTCCCAACGCAACTTTATTGACCCGACGCGATCCACAAAGCTCGGCGTAACGTAATTTCGCGCTATGCACGTCGGGAAAATGACGTCACGAGCATGCGCAGTACGGCCGACGCGGGAGCGCGCCTAATTTAAATGGGAATCGCCCCCATTTGAAGAGGAACGCCTTGCGCCGGCGGAATTTAAGTTACACAGCCGAAAATTTCTAGGTAAGTGCTTTGTGGATCGGGCACTTAGGTACAAATTTTAAGGCAGTGTAACTTAAATGGAAAAATTTACGTTACGCCGGCTCTTTGTGGATTTGGCCCAAGGAACCTAGTATTAGAACATGAGGATATATGTGATACTGCAGGTTATTGTTATTCCTTTTTGAGCAATCATAGAGCTCATAAAGCTTCTGAAACCCAAATCTTATGATATTATGGCCTATCTGCACCAAAGTTTGAAATGCTTTTTAGGATTGGTTACTGTGGGCCAGATTCAGAAAGGAGATACGACAGCGTATCTCCAGATACGCCGTCGTATCTCTGAGTCTGGCTGGTCGTATCTATGCGCCTGATTCATAGAATCAGTTACGCATAGATTTCTATTAGATCCGACCGGCATAAGTCTCTTACGCCGTCGGATCTTAACTGCATATTTACGCTGGCCGCTAGGGGCGTGTACGCTGATTTACACCTAGAATATGTAAATCAGCTAGATACGCAAATTCACAAACGTACGCCCGGCTGACGCAGTACAGTTACGCCGTTTACGTTAGGCTTTTCCCGGCGTAAAGTTACCCCTGCTATATGAGGCGTACTAATGTTAAGTATGGCCGTCGTTCCCACGCCGAAATTTGAAAAATTTATGTCGTTTGCGTAAGTCGTCTGTGAATGGGGCTGGACGTCATTTACGTTCACGCGATCGTCGGTAAGACAGCAGGGACGTGGAGCTCTGTGTGTAAACACAGAGCTCCACGTGCTGTCAGAGGAGAGGAGACCGATCTGTGTCCCTTGTACATAGGGACACAGCATCGGTCACCTCCCCCAGTCACCCCCCTCCCCCCACAGAGTTAGAGAACACCCAGGCTACACATTTAACCCCTTCCTCACCCCCTAGTGTTAACCCCTTCACTGCCAGTCACATTTACTCAGTAATTAGTGCATTTTTATAGCACTGATCGCTGTATAAATGTGAATGGCGCCAAATTTGTGTCAAAAGTGTCCGAAGTGTCCGCCATAACGTCGCAGTCCCAATAAAAATCGCAGATCACCGCCATTACTAGTAAAAAAAAAAATAATAAAAAAAAACATAATTCTGTCCCCTATTTTGTAGGCGCTATAACTTTTGCGCAAACCAGTCGCTTATTGCGATTTTTTTTTTTTTTTTTTTTTTTTTACAAAAACACGTCGAAAAATACATATCGGCCTTAACTGAGAAAAAAATTTTTAGTTTTTTTTTTAAAATTGGGATATTTTGTTTATAGCGCAAAAAATAAAAACCGCAGAGGTGATCAAATACCACTAAAAGAAAGCTCTATTTGTGGGGAAAAAAGGACGTCAATTTTGTTTGGGAGCCACGTCGCACGACCGCGCAAATGTCAGTTAAAGCGACGCAGTGCCGTAAGCTGAAATTTCGCCTGAGAACGAAGGGGGTTTATGTGCCCAGTAGGGATGAGCTCCGCGTTCGATTCGAACGTATGTTCGACTCGAACATCGGTCGTTCGATCGTTCGTCGAAACTCGAACAAAACGGGTCGTTCGCGCCAAATTCGAGTGACGCAAAACGTCCCATAATTCACTGGGGCGTTGAGCGCTGATGATTGGCCAAGCATGCTGTATGTCCCGCATGCTTGGCCAATCACAGCGCTCAAAAAACGAAGAGCCATAATTGGCCAAAGCCAGGGTGGCTTTGGCCAATTATGGCTCAGGGGGATTAGTACACGCCCCCCACTATAAAAGGCAGCCTGCACGGCTGCCTAGTGTAGTGTGTTGGCGGTTCTAGAGAAGATCAGTCAGTCAGACAGAGAGAGATAGAGAGATAGAGACACAGGGGTTAATTTACTAAAGACAAATCCACTTTGCACTACAAGTGCACTGCTAATGCACTTGGAAGTGCAGTCGCTGTAGATCTGAAGGGAAGATCTGAAATGAGGGGAAGCTCTGGTGATTTCTATCATCCAATCATGTACAAGCAAAAATGCTTTTTTTTTTTTTTCCTTGCATGCCCCCCTCAGATCTACAGCAACTGCACTTCCAAGTGCATTAGCAGTGCACTTGTAGTGCAAAGTGGATTTGCCTTTAGTAAATAAACCCCACAGTGTCTTAACTAGATAGATAGATAGATAGATAGAAAGATAGATAGAGTAGGAAGTGTAGTCAGTATAGTTAAAAGTACAGTTTGTAGAGAATATATTCACATCCTTAGGCGTTGTCAATATATTTATAAACTGTACAGCTCAGCTAGTTTATCTATCAGGCAGGAGATTGTTCTACATGCAGCGCTCTAACGTGTTGTATTGCCTGCATTAGGGATTTACTTTAAATATAATTATTCTGTGTTATTTAACGTGTGCTAGTTAATTGCACACACAGACGCATTACCTGTTACTGCACGTGTGCAATTTATTTGCACAGAAGCGCAGTCGCTGTTAATGCAACTGGGCTATTGAATTGCACAGAAACGCAGTCGCTATTACTGCGTGCGTGCTGTTTAATAGCAACTAAAGGCAGTTGGTGTCACTGCGTGCGTGCTGTTAAATCGCATTTGACCGCAGGCGCTATTACTGCGTGCGTGCTGTTTAATAGCAACTAAAGGCAGTTGGTGTCACTGCGTGCGTGCTGTTAAATCGCATTTGACCGCAGTCGCTATAACTGCGTGCGTGCTGTTTAATAGCAACTAAAGGCAGTTGGTGTCACTGCGTGCGTGCTGTTAAATCGCATTTGACCGCAGTCGCTATTACTGCGTGCGTGCTGTTTAATAGCAACTAAAGGCAGTTGGTGTCACTGCGTGCGTGCTGTTAAATCGCATTTGACCGCAGTCGATATTACTGCGTGCGTGCTGTTTAATAGCAACTAAAGGCAGTTGGTGTCACTGCGTGCGTGCTGTTAAATCGCATTTGACCGCAGTCGCTATTACTGCGTGCGTTCTGTTTAATAGCAACTAATGGCAGTTGGTGTCACTGCGTGCGTGCTGTTAAATCGCATTTGACCGCAGTCGCTATTACTGCGTGCGTGCTGTTTAATAGCAACTAAAGGCAGTTGGTGTCACTGCGTGCGTGCTGTTAAATCGCATTTGACCGCAGTCGATATTACTGCGTGCGTGCTGTTTAATAGCAACTAAAGGCAGTTGGTGTCACTGCGTGCGTGCTGTTAAATCGCATTTGACCGCAGTTGCTATTACTGCGTGCGTGCTGTTTAATAGCAACTAAAGGCAGTTGGTGTCACTGCGTGCGTGCTGTTAAATCGCATTTGACCGCAGTCGCTATTACTGCGTGCGTGCTGTTTAATAGCAACTAAAGGCAGTTGGTGTCACTGCGTGCGTGCTGTTAAATCGCATTTGACCGCAGTCGCTATTACTGCGTGCGTGCTGTTTAATAGCAACTAAAGGCAGTTGGTGTCACTGCGTGCGTGCTGTTAAATCGCATTTGACCGCAGTCGCTATTACTGCGTGCGTGCTGTTTAATAGCAACTAAAGGCAGTTGGTGTCACTGCGGCTATTTTGTTACTTTACACTTGAGCCAAGTCGCTCTTACTGTGTGGTTGCTGTTTAATACCATCTGAAAGCAGTTGGTGTGACAGCGACTATTTTGTTACTTTACACTTGAACCAAGTCGCTCTTACTGTGTGATTGCTGTTTAATACCATCTGAACGCAGTCGGTGTGACAGCGACTATTTTGTTACTTTATACTTGAGCCAAGTCGCTCTTACTGTGTGGTTGCTGTTTAATACCATCTGAACGCAGTTGGTGTGACAGCGACTATTTTGTTACTTTACACTTGAGCCAAGTCGCTCTTACTGTGTGGTTGCTGTTTAATACCATCTGAACGCAGTTGGTGTGACAGCGACTATTTTGTTACATAACACCTGAACGCATAACTATGGCTGGAAGGACAAAGAGAGGCAGAGAGTCACGAGGGCAAGCAGGCTCTGCATCTAGAGGTAACGCTGGTGATGGATGTGGTGCATCCTCTTCAGCACGTGGCCGTGGCCGCTCGTCCTTCTTTTCGGGAGCTGGCCGTGTTGAGCCTCAACATGCTGAGAAATTAGTTGAGCGGATGACCAAGCCGTCCTCATCCTCCTCATCTTCTCTCACACAGACTGATTATAGTTTGTCTGGCAAAGCAGCTGCCAAGGCGTCCTCTACCCTCTGCACAATGGGATCACACAATCCTTCCCTAGTCCCACCGTGTCCTCCTGAGGAGTCCCCCGAACTGTTTCAACACAGTGTTGGGTACATGCTAGCTGAAGATGCACAGCGTTTTGAAGACTCCGATGACGGAACACTGATAGAGGAAGGCATTGATGTGAGCCCAGGGAGAGGGGGTGGCCGAGAGGGACAACAATCTGGGAGTGATGTTCCCCCAGCTGGAGCATACTGCCAGGTTGTCGCCAGTGATGATGAGGAGGGAGGGGATGATGAGGTCATTGACTCTACCTGGGTGCCTGGTAGGAGAGAGGAGGAGGAGGAAGAGGACGAGGCACAGGCACATCTTCAAAGAGGCAGGAAGCCCTCCAGGGGTCAGCTTAAGGGCAGTACACCAACTGCATTACGTGGCGCTGCTGTGTCTCAACGGTACAGCAAAAGTTCTTTGGTGTGGGCCTTTTTTGAAACCTGTCCATCAGATGCTACCTTTGCTGTTTGCAACATATGTCTCAAGCGTATCTCGCGTGGCCAAAACATCACCCGCTTGGGCACCACATGCTTGTCCAGACATATGTCGACCTGCCATGCAGCTCGTTGGCAGGCATACCAGAAAGACCCACACCAAAGACCAAAGCGGTCCTCCCCTTGCCCTTCTGTGACCTCAAACCCCACTAGACCCCTAGTCCTCTCTGCAGCCTGCACTGAAGGTGTAGAAATAGGTGTGTCACAACGTAGTAGTGGTAGTACATCCGGCCAATCTACTGATATTACCAGACAAATTTCCCTGCCCCAGCTGCTGCAGCGCCGAAAGAAGTACGCTCCCAGCCATCCACATGCCCAGCGGTTGAATGCTAGCTTAGCAAAATTGCTAGCACTTCAACTGCTACCTTTTCAGTTGGTAGATTCTGCCCCCTTCCGTGAGTTTGTGGAATGTGCAGTACCTCAGTGGCAAGTACCCAAACGGAAGGCGATTCCGGCTCTCTACCGGCATGTGGAAGGCAATGTCCATACCTCGCTGGACAGGGCGGTCAGTGGTAAGGTGCATCTTACCGCTGACTCATGGTCCAGCAGGCATGGACAGGGACGTTACCTGTCTTTTACGGCCCATTGGGTGACTCTGCTGGCAGCTGGGAAGGACGCAGGTCAAGGCACAGTAGTTTTGGAGGTTGTTCCACCACCACGCCTCCAAAACACTACAACTGCTTGTGACACACCTCTCTCCTCCACCCCCTCCTCTTCTTCTTCCTCTGTGGCCTCTTCCTGTGGTGATGTTGGCTCAGAACCAGCCGTGCTCCGTAGGCGTACGACGGGCTACGCAGGAATGCAGGCCAAGAGATGCCATGCAGTCCTAGAGCTGGTGTGCTTGGGAGACAGGAGCCACACTGGGGAAGAGGTTCTTTCAGCTCTGCAGGGGCAGGCTCAGAGGTGGTTGACGCCACGCCAGCTGAAGCCTGGAATGGTGGTCAGCGATAATGGCACCAACCTCCTCTCTGCCCTGCGACGTGGAAAACTCACCCATGTGCCCTGTTTTGCGCATGTTCTCAATTTGGTGGTGCAGCGGTTCTTGGGCAGGTACCCTGGCTTACAGGATGTCCTGAGGCAGGCCAGGAAAGTCTGTGTGCATTTCCGGAGGTCATATAATGCCACTGCTCGGCTGACAGACCTCCAGAGGGAATACAACCTGCCCAAGAACCGCCTAATCTGTGACATGCCCACCAGATGGAACTCTACGTTGGCCATGCTGCAGCGGCTGCACACGCAGCAGAGGGCCATCAATGAGTACCTGTGCCAATATGGCAGCAGAACTGGCTCAGGGGAGCTTGGGTTTTTTTCACCACGCCAGTGGGCCTTGATCAGGGATGCATGCACTGTCCTGTCACCATTTGAGGAGGCCACGAGGATGGTGAGCAGTGACAGTGCATGCATCAGTGAGACTGTCCCGCTTATTCACATGTTGGAGCACACCCTACGTGGAATAATGGACAGGGCCCTTGAGGCAGAACAGAGGGAGGAAGAGGAGGACTTCCTTACCTCTCAAGGCCCCCTTTATCCAGACACTGTTCCTGCTTGCCCACCTGGAACACAGGAAGAGGAGGAGGAGGATGAGGAAGAGGAGGAGGAGGAGGATTGTATCAGCAGCATGGAGGTGGAGCCTAGCACTCAGCATCAACAGCAGCAGTCTTCAAGGGATCATTTACAGTCCCAAGGAACACGTGGACTTTTACGTGGCTGGGATGAGGTGGCTGAGGATCCTGTCGTCCTCAGTGACCCAGAGGACTGTGCCCCGAATGCCTCTGCAAACCTACGCTGCATGGCCTCCCTGATTCTGCAAAGCCTGCGTAAGGATCCTCGTGTACGTGCTATCAAGGAGAGGGATCATTACTGGCTGGCAACTCTCCTTGATCCACGTTACAAGAGTAAGGTAACGGATCTTATGTTGCCATCGCAGAGGGAGCAGAAGATGAAACTACTGCGGGAGGCCTTGCAGAAGGGTCTGTGCAATGCGTTCCCAGAACCGGGGGGATTACCAAAACCTGGCCCTGGACAACGTCTTGCTGAGGCTTCGGTGAGTCAGAGAAGGACCGGTGGAGAAGGTGGCCGTCTGACCGATGCGTTCAGACAATTTTTTAGTCCGCAGCCCCAAGGTCTGACCGGTTCCAGCAACCATCGCCAGCGTCTGGTTTACATGGTCCGGGAATACCTAGCGGCAAGATCCGACTTGGACACCTTCCCCACGGAAAATCCTCTGGCTTACTGGGTCTTGAGGATGGATCACTGGCCAGAGCTTGCACAGTACGCAATTGAGCTACTGGCTTGCCCTGCATCCAGTGTTCTTTCAGAACGTACATTCAGTGCTGCTGGAGGCTTTGTGACCGATCACAGGGTACGCCTCTCCACCGACTCTGTTGATCGACTGACCTTCATCAAAATGAATCAGGCTTGGATCAACACCGGCTACCAAGCACCTGATGCTGATGTTACTGAATAAGAATTTTGTGTTGAAATATCAGATCCCTTTGAGACTGCTGATGCTGAGTGACTGTCCTGTTGTGCTGCTGATGGAATATCCTTCTCCTCCTCACTTTTCATGCTGTTAGCTAGTAAGAAATTTTGTTTTTCTGTGCTCCGCCACCAGTGCCTAAGGCCTAATTTTTCTGCCCCTGTTTAACAGGGGCGCCTAATAACAATTTTTGATGCAATACTTTGCACGTGGCCTAAGGCCTAATTTTTGTGCCCCTGTGTAACAGGGGCGTCTAATAACAATTTTTGATGCAATACTTTGCACGTGGCCTAAGGCCTAATTTTTGTGCCCCTGTGTAACAGGGGCGTCTAATAAAAAATTTTGATGCAATACTTTGCACGTGGCCTAAGGCCTAATTTTTGTGCCCCTGTGTAACAGGGGCGTCTAATAACAATTTTTGATGCAATACTTTGCACGTGGCCTAAGGCCTAATTTTTGTGCCCCTGTGTAACAGGGGCGTCTAATAACAATTTTTGATGCAATACTTTGCACGTGGCCTAAGGCCTAATTTTTGTGCCCCTGTGTAACAGGGGCGTCTAATAACAATTTTTGATGCAATACTTTGCACGTGGCCTAAGGCCTAATTTTTGTGCCCCTGTGTAACAGGGGCTTCTAATAACAATTTTTGATGCAATACTTTGCACGTGGCCTAAGGCCTAATTTTTGTGCCCCTGTGTAACAGGGGCGTCTAATAACAATTTTTGATGCAATACTTTGCACGTGGCCTAAGGCCTAATTTTTGTGCCCCTGTGTAACAGGGGCGTCTAATAACAATTTTTGATGCAATACTTTGCACGTGGCCTAAGGCCTAATTTTTGTGCCCCTGTGTAACAGGGGCGTCTAATAACAATTTTTGATGCAATACTTTGCATGTGGCCTAAGGCACAATTTTTGTGCCCCTGTATAACAGGGGCGTCTAATAACAATTTTTGATGCAATACTTTGCACGTGGCCTAAGGCACAATTTTTGTGCCCCTGTGTAACAGGGGCGTCTAATAACAATTTTTGATGCAATACTTTGCACGTGGCCTAAGGCACAATTTTTGTGCCCCTGTGTAACAGGGGCGCCTAATAACAATTTTTGATGCAATACTTTGCACGTGGCTCCTTGTTGCGCTCCAATTACAGATATTGGGAGGGGTTGCAGTGTTATGTTGCGCCTACGGACACATTTTTATGCCCCTGTGTAACATGGGCGCCTAATAACAATTTTTGATGCAATACTTTGCACGTGGCTCTTTGTTGCGCTCCAATTACAGATATTGGGAGGGGTTGCAGTGTTATGTTGCGCCTAAGGACACATTTTTATGCCCCTGTGTAACAGGGGCGCCTAATAACAATTTTTGATGCAATACTTTGCACGTGGCCTAAGGCACAATTTTTGTGCCCCTGTGTAACAGGGGCGTCTAATAACAATTTTTGATGCAATACTTTGCACGTGGCCTAAGGCACAATTTGTGTGCCCCTGTGTAACAGGGGCGCCTAATAACAATTTTTGATGCAATACTTTGCACGTGGCTCCTTGTTGCGCTCCAATTACAGATATTGGGAGGGGTTGCAGTGTTATGTTGCACCTACGGACACATTTTTATGCCCCTGTGTAACAGGGGCACCTAATAACAATTTTTGATGCAATACTTTGCATGTGGCCTAAGGCACAATTTTTGTGCCCCTGTGTAACAGGGGTGTCTAATAACAATTTTTGATGCAATACTTTGCACGTGGCCTAAGGCACAATTTTTGTGCCCCTGTGTAACAGGGGCGCCTAATAACAATTTTTGATGCAATACTTTGCACGTGGCCTAAGGCCTAATTTTTGTGCCCCTGTGTAACAGGGGCGTCTAATAACAATTTTTGATGCAATACTTTGCACGTGGCCTAAGGCCTAATTTTTGTGCCCCTGTGTAACAGGGGCACCTAATAACAATTTTTGATGCAATACTTTGCATGTGGCCTAAGGCACAATTTTTGTGCCCCTGTATAACAGGGGCGTCTAATAACAATTTTTGATGCAATACTTTGCACGTGGCCTAAGGCACAATTTTTGTGCCCCTGTGTAACAGGGGCGCCTAATAACAATTTTTGATGCAATACTTTGCACGTGGCTCCTTGTTGCGCTCCAATTACAGATATTGGGAGGGGTTGCAGTGTTATGTTGCGCCTACGGACACATTTTTATGCCCCTGTGTAACAGGGGCGCCTAATAACAATTTTTGATGCAATACTTTGCACGTGGCTCCTTGTTGCGCTCCAATTACAGATATTGGGAGGGGTTGCAGTGTTATGTTGCGCCTACGGACACATTTTTATGCCCCTGTGTAACAGGGGCGCCTAATAACAATTTTTGATGCAATACTTTGCACGTGGCTCTTTGTTGCGCTCCAATTACAGATATTGGGAGGGGTTGCAGTGTTATGTTGCGCCTAATAACAATTTTGGATGCAATACTTTGCACGTGGCCTAAGGCCTAAGGCCTAATTTTTCTGCCCCTGTGTAACAGGGGCGCCTAATAACAATATTTGATGCAATACTTTGCACGTGGCTCCTTGTTGCGCTCCAATTACAGATATTGGGAGGGGTTGCAGTGTTATGTTGCGCCTAATAACAATTTTGGATGCAATACTTTGCACGTGGCCTAAGGCCTAAGGCCTAATTTTTCTGCCCCTGTGTAACAGGGGTGTCTAATAACAATTTTTGATGCAATACTTTGCATGTGGCCTAAGGCCTAAGGCACAATTTTTCTGCCCCTGTGTAACAAGGGCGCCTAATAACAATTTTTGATGCAATACTTTGCACGTGGCTCTTTGTTGCGCTACAATTACAGTATGTTTGAGGGGTGCCCTTTTTTCTACAATTTTGCTTTCCCAAAAAGATAATGCCACCCCCCCACCACCCCTAAAATAATCGAGATATTGTTCCCAGACAGCACGTGCGCAACCAGTATTAAATTACTTTGTTCTTATAATAATTTAATGTTGTGCAGGGACATTTCTAAACATGTGCCACTACTAGAGACACACAGCAGGTGTGATATTTGAAGGAATTTTTCATTTTTTTTTTTTCACTTTAAACATCATTAAAATCGCTGCTCCGCAAAAACGTCCGTTTTTAAAATATTTTTTTCGATTGATACATGTTCCCTGGGGCAAGACCCGGGTTCTGAAAGACGTTTACCAACATTAAATTGAATATTGGTCTTTAAAATGATCGTTTTTGAATTCGAACGTTCGAGTCCCATAGACTTCAATGGGGTTCTAAATGTTCGCGCGAACCCGCGGTCTGTTCGAACGTTCTGATGCGAACCGAACCCGGGTATGTTCGGCTCATCCCTAGTGCCCAGTAAGCAAGTGGTTAACTGAGGTATATTGTACTGTACTGTATATGCATTATTATTTGCATGGTGCGATTGGCACATAATTGGCAGTTTAGATAATTGCAAGAATAGGCAGATATATAGATGTTCCTAAAATGGTGCTTAGTAAGTGTATATTTCCATTGTGGTATTTGCTCGGCTTTAATAATTTCAGTCCATCGTTTGCATGGAGTGTGCACAAACTGAACTGATTTAACAAAACATTGCAAGGGAAAATATTATTATAAGCCTAATTTCCTTTATATGGAGACGAGCCCTAGCATTTGTTAAAGTAAACATTAATTCCAGATGTCATATTTTTTTGTTCTAAAATCATCGCTTGAGCATACTACTTCATCTAATCTTCCTACATTTCTTTGAAAACCAATAGCCATTCCAAAACAAAATTCAAACCAACATTTGTTCCTATTTTGAAGAGATGCTGCACATGTCGTTCCAATTTAGCAGGTAGGCTTTTCTACATGTGCTCAGCATATGACCGCATCTAATAGATCGGAAACGATCTACAGCTTTTCTATGCACAGAATCAGGGCCGTCTTTAAGGCAGGGCAAAAGGGACAGCTGCCCTGGGCCCTGTCATTGTTGTGGGGCCCAAAGCAGCTGCCTCATACTGGTCAACTATCCCAGTTTAAATTCCCTTGTCCCTTGAAGTTTTAGTCTTGTGCTGTGTCCTCATATCTCAGTGTGAAGTGCTGCTACTAATGATGCCCAGCCCTATTGTTGTGTACAGTTGTGTGTGTTGTATGACTCACCTGCAGACCCTGTGTTTACATGTAAATAACCATCATTCATATGTAAATAACGGGAGCATTCATATGTAAATAGCTGAGGCCTACGACATTTATATGTATATCATGCCCCTCTGCAGTGAAGAGATAATGTGCTGTAACCTCTAGCAACCAATCAGTGAGCATTATTACTGTACAGTAATCTCTAGCAACCAATCAACAAGAAGAAATCATGTGCTGTAACCTCTAGCAACTAATCAGTGAGTGGTAATGATATGCTGTAACCTCTGGCAACCAATCGCAATCACTGCCTGATCTGATACAGTAAACTGATTTTAACCAGTTAAGCCCCGGACCAATATGCAGCCTAAAGACCCAAGGTGTTTTTACAGTTCGGGACTGCGTCGCTTTAACAGACAATTGCGCGGTCGTGCGACGTGGCTCCCAAACAAAATTGGCGTCCTTTTTTCCCCACAAATAGAGCTTTCTTTTGGTGGTATTTGATCACATCTGCGGTTTTTAGTTTTTGCGCTATAAACAAAAATAGAGCAACAATTTTGAAAAAAATGCAATATTTTTTACTTTTTGCTGTAATAAATATCCCCCAAAAACATATATAAAAACATTTTTTTTCCTCAGTTTAGGCCGATACGTATTCTTCTACCTATTTTTAGTAAAAAAAATCGCAATAAGCGTTTATCGATTGGTTTGCGCAAAATTTATAGCGTTTACAAAATAGGGGATAGTTTTATTGCATTTTTATTATTTTTTTTTTTTTTACTACTAATGGCGGCGATCAGCAATTTTTTTCGTGACTGCAACATTATGGCGGACACTTCGGACAATTTTGACACATTTTTGGGACCATTGTCATTTTCACAGCAAAAAAATGCATTTAAATTGCATTCTTTATTGTGAAAATGACAGTTGCAGTTTGGGAGTTAACCACAGGTGGCGCTGTAGGAGTTAGGGTGCACCTAGTATGTGTTTACAACTGTAGGGGGCTGTGGCTGTAGGAATGACGTAATCGATCGTGTCTTCCCTATAAAGGGAATGACGCGATCGATGCGCCGACACAGTGAAGCACGGGGAAGCCATGTTTACACACGGCTCTCCCCGTTCTTCAGCTCCGGGGAGCGATCGCGACGGAGCGGCTATAAACAAATAGCTGCGCCGTGGTCCCGGATCGCTCCCCGAGCGGACCCGACCTCCGCATGTAGCGGGGGGGGTCCCGATCGGACCCCCCACCCGCTAATAGGCGAGGACGTACATGTACGCCCATGTGCCTGTACGTGCCATATTGTGGACGTATATGTACATGCGGGGGTCGGGAACTGGTTAAAGGAGTTGTAAAGGAAACAAATTGTTTTGCTGAAATGACTGTTTACAGGGTATAGAGACATAATAGTTAACGGATTACTTTTAAATATAATTAAAAATAGATAAAAATCAATCATATAATGTACCTGCAGTTTCAGTTTCGTTTTTGCATGCTGTTTCATGCTTCTGTGATGTACAGAGAAACAGAGCCAATACAGGGCAGTGATGGTTTGGAAAACGAAACTGATTGGTGCTGAGGGGTTTTAGACACACAGTAATCACACCTCCTTGATTAGTGACCACAGAGAGAAAGCTCCCAGTACTGTGGTTATCAGGAAACAGACAACCAGGAAGTGTGGAGATCAGAGAAGAATTACAGCAACTTGAGATCAAAAATGAACAATGAGGACATGAAACCAGCACTGCATTAAGGTAAAGGAAGCTATTAAGATAAAAAAATATTTCCTTTACAAACCCTTTAAGTCTAGCTGATATTTATTGTATGTCTCATAGCAGGTGGAGAGCAAAGTTGCATGGGGGGGGGGGGGGCAAGAACATTTTTGCCCAGGGTCCAATCAACATTAAAGACGGCCCTGCATAGAAATGCCTTCATATTTGATGTATATGAAATAAGTAACTTCCAAGAACACTGCACTTATGGTTTACAAGGAAGCCCCCACTGATCTTTACATTTATCTAAAGGGAAAATTCTATCCATTGCCCACTGGTGGTATGAAAACTCACCCCCAGTGGCACACCGGAGCTACATAAATGGAGATCTTTTTGAAGCACTTTTGTGTTCACAGTTTGAAGACATGCTCTTTTGCACCTGTAACATTTAATGCATATAGCTAGAAGTAGTTAGCCACATTCAATTGATCTCTGATTAAGCCCAGTGTGGGTGAAACATGTCAGAAGGCTGGGATCTGAGCTGAAGCCAGTTTTTCATTCACCTTACATTGGAGTTGAATACAATGTGCTGTGGTATCTGCATTCTATATCACGATCCATTAGATGTTTCCTTTATGCAATAGGGTACTCCGTTCAGTTGAATATAGGAACATGCCCCAATCTTTATACCCACTTGGATAATGCAGTCAATTTTAATGCCACATACACACGATCGGAAATTCCGACAAGAAAACCATGGATTTTTTTTCCGACTGAATTTTGGCTCAAACTTGTGTTGCATACATAAGGTCATACAAAATTACGACCGTTGAGAACGCAGTGTTGTACAACACTATGACGAACCAAGAAAAATGGAGTTCAATGCTTCCTAGCATGTGTCGACTTGATGGTGTTTTTTGTGCGTTGGAATTGCATAAAGACAAACGGAATTTCCGGAATTTTTCTTGTCGGAAAATTTGAGAACCAGCTCTCAAATTTTTCTCGCCGGACATTCCGACAGGAAAAATCTGATGGAACCTACACACGGTCGGAATTTCCGACCAAAAGCTCACATCAAACTTTTCTTGTCGGAAATTCCGACCATGTGTATGCTGCACAAGAGTTTCTAAAGGAAAGATAAAACAAACATGTCATACTTTACCTGCTCTGTGCAATGGTTTTGCACAGCGCAGCCCCGATCCTCTGCTGGCGGTCCTGGTTCCTTCTGCCTGCTGAGTGCCCCCAAAATCAAGCTCAAACCTAAGCTGCACTCTGTATGTCCATTCATACACAGAGCGCAGCTTGGCCCCACCCCACTTTCTCCTTATTGGCTTACTGGCTATGATTGACAGCAGCAGGAGCCATGGGCTCCCACTGCTGCGTGAGCCAAAGAGGAGAGAGAGGCCCCGGAGAGCCACTGCTCTCATGCATATTGCTGGATCAAGAAGGGGCTGAGGTAAGTTTAAGGGGGGGCTGGGGGGATTGGACACAGAAGTATTTTTTACCTTAATGCATAGAGTTTTGAGAACCACTTAAATCCGGTCATGATGGTGTCAAGAAATGTGTCAAGGCAGATGCTTTTGTCCAAGAACATGACGAGAGGTGTGAAGTTGCGAAAACACTCTAGGTATGTCCTTCAGCATTGATCCTACTAAGGAGTTGAGCTAATGTTATTGCTCTTTTGGAGAGCAGAGCTGTTGGATAGATTATTATTGTTCTGTTGTGCTTTCTCAGGTTTTAGAAAGTAGAGTAGATTTTACATGTAACTACTAAAATACCTTTAATTGATATATTATACTTGTTATCATATGTTGATCTTTCAATAAAAACCTTTTAACGAGAAAAAAAATGTAGAGTAGATGGTACTGACCCATCTGTACATCTGATAGAGAAGAGCCAACGTTTTTTGAGCTTAGAGCTAAATGTACTGCTAAATGCTCTTCATTTTCTTCTCTTTCTTAGGGCATGAAACTGGAGATTTCATAAATCTTCAAAGTGAGACAGATCCCATTCACCACTAAATTTTAGTTAAATGTCATCCCCAGGTCCCCATTCCAGGTCTGTCCATTTTTTCTTCAATTTATTGTTCCTTTTCTTTGGTAAGAACATTTGTAGAATTAGTAGCAACTTGAATTCTTTGCCTAATAGTTGTAGCCAGCCACAACAACATCAGAACGTTTGAAATTAATTTACTAGAGCTATTGACTATGGTTACAGAGTTAATCTGGTTGAAAAAAGACACAAAAAGACAAAAAAAAAACATACACACACACAAATAGAAAACCTCCATATACAGTAAAACCTTGGATTCCGAGCATACTTCGTTCCAGAAACATGTTGTAATCCAAAGCACTTGTATTTCAAAACAAATTTCCCCATAAGAAATAATGGAAACTCAAATTATTCATTCCACAACCATTTATTCATAGGTCCTTCAGTTTATAGTCCATATAAAAAGATTATAGCAATGTGATAGGTTGTGTAATCATAAAATGTCCATCCACAAATGGAAGCCTCCACAAGGGGATTAGAAGCAAAATCCAGCAGGAGCTATAGGGTATAAAAGAGAAGAGAGGTGACTCTTAGGCCCCGTACACACGACCAAACATGTACAGTATGCTGAAACTGGTCCGTGGACCAGTTTCAGCATACATGTTCGGTCATGTGTAGGCGCGAGCAGGCAGAATTCCAGCAAACATTTGCCCGCCGGGCCTTTTCCCAGCGGGCAAATATTCCTGGACTTGTTTTAAAATCGTCCGCTGGAATCCTGCCCGCTCGGACATGTATGGTCGTCAGTACAGACCTACCGTACATGTCCGAGCGCCCGCCGTCCCTCGCATGCGTCGAATGACTTTGACGCATGCGTGGAAGCATTTAAAAGGCAGGCCCGCCCACGTCGCCGCGTCATCGCCGCGGCGATGGCGCGGACACGCCCCGCATATTGTTTACGCACGGATTTCTGTACGATGGTTAGTACAGCCATCGTACAGAAGTCCCCGGGCAGACATGTACGGTGAAAACGGTCCGACGGACCGGTTTCATCGTACATGTTTGCCCGTGTGTACCCGGCCTCAGTGTAGCAATATGTTGCTAGATGTTGTACCTTCAATAAATGTAACCATATTTCTACACTTAGTGCCGGTTCACACTACCGCGACTTGGGATCCGACTTGTGTCGCCTCAAATCGCGCGACATGAGAAATTCCATTTAAGTGAATAAAGCCGTCTTAATGTATACTACTGAAATCGCTCCGACTTCAGAAAAGGTTCCTGTACTACTTCAAGACGACTTCTAGGCAACTTGTACCCATAGATTTCAATGGAAGTTGCCTCAGAAGTCGGATCAGTGTCTTAACTGAAGCAACTTTACAGAAAAATAAAATAGTTTACTCAGGCAAACCCCTCCTTCCCACAGAGCTGATTATTATGTGATTGGCCACAGCCAAAGTCACCTGTCCTGGAAGCAAGTTTACGTTGCGTTGTAAGTTGCTCCAAGTGACGCTGAAGTCGCGATGAAGTCGCCTTGCAAAGTCGCGCTGTAAGTCTGGTTGCCCCTGTGTGAACCGGCACTTAGAGGGGCCTCTCTTCTCTTTTATACTCAGTTGTGACATGATGCTACTTGTATATCAAAACATTGCTCTCAAATCAAGTTACTCTCAAACCAAGGTTTTACTGTATACGATAAAGCATGATCCAATTTGCTCCAGCGGGGGAAAAAAATTCCTTCCTGATCCCCAACAGGCAATCAGATCAACCTCACCTATAAATATTAGTATGGTCACTTTGTAGTAGGGATGAGCGGCATGTACCTGTGTTCAGTTTGCAGGACACAACATTTTACAAGTTCTGAATGATAATCCAAATTCTATTGAAGTCAATGGGAGACAAATCTTTCATTCTGACTAATAAGCAAGGGATTGTCAAATGCATGGCATAGGGATCTGGACACTGCCAGATTATTAAAATTCCCAATGCCTGGGGGATTTAATGCACTACAGCCAAACTGATCTCTTAAAAAATGGAACTGCTGCTTGGACCTTGATGAAGGGGACATACCCCAAAAGCTTGTCCTGAAAAATTCATGGCATCTCTGCATTCTTACTTAGAGACCATTCACACAGGGACGACTTTGGATCCGACTTCAAGTCGCCCCTAGTCGCCTCAAGTCGCGCTGCATGAGAAAATCAATGTAAGTGAATGGAGTCGTCTTAATGCACACTACTGCAGTCGCTCTGACTTCAAAAAAGGTTCCTGTACTACTTTAATCCGACTTCTAGGCGACTTCTAGGCAACTTGTACCCATTGATTTCAATGTAAGTCGCCTCAGAAGTCGGATCCCTGTCTTAACTGAAGCAACAATACAGGAAGAGAACATACATTTCTCAGGCAAACCCCTCCCTCCCACAGAGCTGATTGTTGTTTGATTGGCCACTGGAAAGCCTCCTGTCCTGGAGGCAACTTGAAGTTGCCTGATGATTCATACTCAAGTCTGTCCAAGTTGCCTCCCAAAGTCATGCTGGAAGTCGTGTTGCCCCTATGTGAATGGGTTCTACTGCAATGCATTTGTTCTACAGATGTTTAGTGACAAATCTTTCTTATTAGAAAGAATCTTTCATCCTGGTCCATTAACCCAGGGCTCGACAAATCCCGGGCGCCAGGTCGCCATGGCGACTAGAAATAGGGTCCTGGCGACTTGGCTTGGAAGGGGGACAAAAAAAAAAAATTTTTTTTTTTTGTGAGCTGGGGCCATCTGGTGGTGAGCCGTTGGTATTACAAGTTATTACCACCAGATGTGAGCTGGCGCCATCTGGTGGTGGCCGTTGGTATTACAAGTTAAGCATTACAAGTTAAACAGCAATTCTAATGTTGTTTTTCACTATTTTCACTGCCATCTTCTTCCCTCTAATTAGAACCCCCAAACATTATATATATTTTTTATCCTAACACCCTAGAGAATAAAATGGCGACCGTTGCAATACTTTCTGTCACGCCGTATTTGCACAGCGGTCTTACAAGCGCACTTTTTTGGTGAAAAAATTACACTTTTTTTAATTAAAAAATAAGACAACAGTAAAGTTATCCCCATTTTTTTTTTTATATTATGAAAGATAATGTTACGCCGAGTAAATTCATACCCAACATGTCACGCTTCAAAATTGCGTCCGCTCGTGGAATGCCGACAAACTTTTACCCTTTAAAATCTTCATAGGCGACGTTTAAAAAAAATCTACAGGTTGCATGTTACAGAGGAGGTCTAGGGCTAGAATTATTGCTCTCGCTCTACCAATCGCGGCGATACCTCACATGTGTGGTTTGAACACCGTTTACATATGCGGGCGCTGCTCACGTATGTGTTCGCTTCTGCGCGCAAGCTCGTCGGGACGGGGCGTGTTTTCTGGCTCCTAACTTTTTTACCTGGCTCCTAGATTCCAAGCAAATTTGTCAACCCCTGCATTAACCATATGTTATAACCAATTATCACTTCATTGTCAATTTGTCATTACATTTTTTTTCCCCCAGAACCTCCTTCAGAAGTTTTAAGCAAATAAAAGTTACTGGGGGCCAGATCTAGAAAACAAGGATGTGACGATAGTCAAGTCTTATGAACCCCAAACTATGTGGGACGAATAAGGGAGTTGTACTAAACACACTTCTCCAGAATTCGGAAACAAAAATTATTCATTTTAAATCTTGTGTCTACAGGCAGCCAGAGAAGGTGACACATTTGACAGAACATGTGGCATCTCAGGCAAACCCCTCCCTCCCACAGAGCTGATTATTGTTGCCTGTTCTGGAGGCGACTTGAAGTTGCCTCCAAGTTGCCTCAAAGTTGCCTTGAAGTTGCCTCAAGTTGCCTCGCAAAGTTGTGCAGACTTTCATGTCGCTGTAGTGTGAACCGGTGATCTGCCAAGCTTGTTCCAGCTATGGTATTTGTTCCTCTTAACAGCTGATGATCAGCTGTTATGTTCGGCTATTTCCGTAGCCTGCTACTGCGCATGCCCGGAGTCTGCGCAGTCGGTTGTGGAACTTCTCAGATGGTCATCTTCTCCCCTCCTCCTCCCTCCCTGAGGCAGCTATGGGGCCTCCCCCGCCCGGGTGCTCGCTGACTGGTGCCCTGGATGGGCCGCTCTATTGTCAGTCAGTGAGCTCCTCCTGCTCTGTCAGCCCCATAGAGCCGCACACAGCCCCCCCCTCTCCGATGCCCAGGGATCCCGCATGCCGCGGACACAAAAAGCGCCATGTGCACGCCTCTCGGCAGCTAGCTGACGATTCCGCCGGTGATCTGCCGCCCCCCCCCCCCTCTCCGATGCCCAGGTATCCCGCATGCCGCGGACACAAAAAGCGCCGTGTGCACGCCTCTCAGCAGCTAGCTGACGATTCCGCCGGTGATCTGCCGCCCCCCCCCCCTCTCCGATGCCCAGGTATCCCGCATGCCGCGGACACAAAAAGCGTCGTGTGCACGCCTCTCAGCAGCTAGCTGACGATTCCGCCGGTGATCTGCCGCCCCCCCCTCTCCGATGCCCAGTGATCCCGCATGCCGCGGACACAAAAAGCGCCGTGTGCACGCCTCTCAGCAGCTAGCTGACGATTCCGCCGGTAATCTGCCGAGCTGTGTTACTCTTAACAGCTGACGATCAGCTGTTTCGTTCGGCTATTTCCGTAGCCTGCCCATAGCCTATTACTGCGCATGCCCGGAGTCTGCGCAGTTGGGTGTGGAACTTCCCATATGATGGAACAAGGATGTTAAGTCACCGGCACTAAAGCAGAATTCCAGGAAAAAAGACCTAAATAAATAGACAAGTAAACAAAAAAATACAAAAAGCTGTTTTTCTGCAATATTCACATTCATTCAGGAGCTATCCCTTGCAGTAATTCCTTTTTGCCATAGGATGCCACTCAAGGTTGCCTGATGTCACTTAAACCCAGACTATGAAAAACTCTCATTACATGCTATATAATAGAGTGTTCATACTCACAATGCCACAAAAGCATTTGTTTTGTGTGAGTGAAATATACATAGTTGATCCTGCCTTCAGCTGTCGCTCCTATCCTCTCTGTGTCCCGACTGCAGCCCAAGATTGTGTAGACCAGCTGGTGTCCTCTACTAAGCATGCTCAATTTCAGTTCCCTTCTAAGGTCTTCATTTTCTCCTCTTTCTTATCTGTGCAGCCCAAATGACTATAGAGTCACGCATGTGGGTGTATGCACAGTGCTTTATTACAGTTTCCTCCTCCATTCTTCCTCCTCCTCCATATCCTCCAAAAACTAAGCGCTATTGGAGCAGGATATATTATGCTGATCGATTTGCATTCACTAAGTAACTCACAAAAAAAACGTAGTTTTAATATAAATAACTATAAATTATATCTCATTTAATTGTTAATACCTGTAAAGTAAAAAAAAGAGCCTTGGATGCAGAAACACTCTGAACAAAATGAAAATTTGTGTTGATCATTTTTTACTCCACCTACTCCATAGTAATGCACAGACATACATATTTGATGTCCAATAAAAATGTATAGGGAGCTGTAGAACAGTTATTTGTTATTTTTTCATCTAATTTGAATTGCTCTTCTGAATCTTTTTTATAGTCATGTGACTGGCACAGCACCAATCAGGGCTGTGCAGACACAGACTCACGCTATAAATAACATACTATATATCAGTAGAGTAATAGAAGCCCCTCCCAAGGATCTTTCCCTGCAGATGCCAAAGAGAGAAAGATCATGTGAGCACACAACAGCACTGCCATGTTATATATGATTTACCATATTTATCGGCGTATACTGCGCACTTTTTTGCCCTGAAAATCAGGGCAAAATCGTGGGTGCGCGATATACGCCGATACCCGCATTCCCGCACCGAGTTTGAACACTGCGCCGGCATATACCGAGTGCAGTACTGGACGTCCAGGACGTGAGCGCGAGAGTAGCCGAGCCTGCCCGACTATACACGAGTGTACTGCGCTCGGTATATGCTCAAACTCCGCGCGGGAAAGCGGGGATCGAGCGGCAATGGGGAGGACACCGCAGCCTAAGAACGCCGGACCCGACGAAGAGGACACCCGAAGCCGCAGACGGACGCCGGAGCCGACGAAGAGGACACCCGAAGCCGCAGACGGACGCCGGACCCGACAAAGAGGACACCCTAAGCCGCAGACGGAAGCCGGACCCGACGAAGAGGACACCCGAAGCCGCAGATGGACGTCGGACCCGACGAGGCCGCCGATGGACGCCGCGCAAGACACCAAAACTGTAAGTAGTAAAATGTAATAAAACATTTTTTTCCAGGAATGTGGGGTCCACTTTAGGGGTGCGTGATATACGCCGGAGCGCGCAATACCCCGATAAATACGGTATGTGAATTTAATATTAGACATGTGCATTTGTTTTCGTTCGAATGCATTTTTTTCCAAATTCGGGGTAATTACGTTATCGTTTTAACAAACGAAAACGAACAAGCAGAATCCAAAATCCGAAAAATCCGACATTAAAAAAATGCTTGTTTTCGTTGCTACAACAGTTCGATATAGATAGGAGATTTGACATGATGCTGACAATAGCAATCTGTGCCTATCGAACCTGTGGTCGAATGTACCTAACCTTAACTCTTTTAGTCCAAGATTATTCTACATAGAGAGGAAAGATTCAACATTATAGAGACAGTGTTGGGGTAGACCAATCGACATGAACGACAAAGATCCGTCGAAGCAGCGAAAAACATACGAACGTTGAATCTGTCATTGAAGGCTTATGGTGTCTGTCGAAAGTTCTAAGAAGAGTCGACAAGCAGCTAAGCTGTATGACACCCCAATCGTACATTTGCAGTCAAATGCTCGGTCCATAGGCTATAGAAGAATTCAAATGTTGGTTGACTAGTAATAAGAATTTATAAATATAATAATTACTAGTGTCATACAACATTAGAATTCTTCTATAGCTTGTAGGCGGAAAATTTGACAGGAAATGTACAATTGTGGCGTCATACAGTTTAGCTGCTTCATCTAATCTTCTTCGGATTTTCAGACGAATGCTTTTTTTAACGAAACAAAGTAAATAAAAACAAATTTCGTGAGTAACTGAAAATGAAATTCCGAAATGAAATATTTCAGTGTGCACGTGTCTATTAAATATTCAAATTAACACTTCTCTGTTTACTATCACTCTAACCTTCTTAATCTAAGTTCAGGCCAGGTCTCAAGTCCTGCGGGAACGCGTGGGAACGGAGTCCCTGCACTTTTTTCACAGCAGGAACGCAGTTCCCTTTGCAGGACTAGAGCAGCCGAGCCGCCCGAGCCAATCCTTCACTAAGCGGCGATGCCCAGTTAGAGTCAGTGCTTAAAGTTCTTTCTAAATCCCATGATAACTCGCGGCAGACCTCTGCAATGTCTCCTGAGAACAATGACAAAAGCTCCCAGGAGACAATACGGCATCAAGGAAGTGACGGAATACCCGCACACTACCCGATGAATCCATATACAAGAAGCGGCCAGTAACATAAAGGATTACTATGGTACAGTGGATCGGAAAAAATAACATGCGGTTTAGTAATTATGCATATGAGCGTATCATTTTTTTTTTTTGGTGGGGGAGTGGATCTTGGGTGGGAGTTCCCACACTTTTTTCCCCAGGACTTGACCCCTGGTCCAGGCTGTATTGTACCTAGCCCTGGGCGTAGAATAATATTTAAAAAAACAGTGCTTACATGTCATTACATAATGAAAACTGGCACAGCATGAGGAAAAGAGACAGGACCCATGATGTCATCAGCTGAGAAGACCCTTGGGGAAAAAACAATATATAAAGGGGAGTTTTGGCAGTTACTGGGCTGCCCAAAGTGTGGCCATAGCAAGCGACCGAGCCGACCCCAACATAAAGTGAACTTAAGGGCAATACAATACCTTTGCCCACGACTTTCCCCAAAGTGTGGGTGGCGGGCACAGACTGACCCTCTTTCCACCTTCTTGGCTGCGCAGACTCACCCCTTAACTGCCAGGGGTTCCCACCACTGGCTCACCTTTTCCAGGCCTGACAGCCAGGGGACACCAGTAGCAGTCTCTCACTCTCTTCAGAGCAGTATGACAATTGAATAAAGGCACCACGGGGAGGGTTAACATTCTTTTACTGGAAAGCCTCAATCAATACATGGCTCTTCCTGGGTGCTGGGTAACAGACCCCACCACAGTTCTATCACCAAAATGTAAGGAACAGTTGATATTGGGCCCTGCCGGAGGCTGTTCTCATCTTCTGCAAAAAGACACTTACTACTCTCTGTAAGTAACTCTGCTACTCTTCTCTGCCTGGGCTAGTAGGGAAGGAATCGAAGGGTGGACCAACTCCCAAGGTCTTCCTCCTGAACTCACCCATCTGAACTCCGCTTCTCTCTCGGGCTATGGTGGGAAACTCCGGGGTATGTTGCTAGATGTTACCTCTTCTCCTTCCTCTCCAGTCTGACCCATCTTCCTCCCTGGCCCTGCTTAAACTCCAAACATTCTCCCAGGGGAAGGATACACCTTCTACCTGCTTTACCACACGTCTACAGGAGGGCCTTGGGGAGGTTGTAAATTGAAAGTTCATATTTATCATCTTGTATAAAATATCAGGACAGCTCGTTCTTAACCGTTGGTACAAGTTTATTCATCCTGAGGATATTTGGTTATGGATGTTTATTATTTTAATTTACCATTACTGGCAACCATTGATTTTTGTTTTAAATATCCCTAGTAATGTTGTTGATGATCTCCCAATAACCCCATAAACATGCACAGCATTTTCTAAAGTTCACGATTTAAAAATCTTTTAAGGGGAAGCAGATGATCTCCAAATATATAGGCTGTCATTGTGACATAGTGTCCTAAAATTGGTTACAGATGTTTCTTTGACCATTTTTTACCTATGCCATAGAAGTAGGTGTCTTCGAGCTTCAAATATATTTTCTCCATGCTCACAAAAATGACATCAATTACTAGTATCTGTCATTATCATTAAACTTTCCATGATGCTGATTATCTCATTGCTGAGATCTACTTCTTATAGAAAGTGAGATTTCAATACTTTTCAGTGGTTCCTATTTGAAAAGATCAATGTAAAAAAAAAAAAAAAAATCCACATGAAGGACATATCTCCGATATCTTAAAGTGCTTAAGATAAAGTGCTAAAGTCATTAAAAATGACTGTATGGTCAGAGAAGCTGCTTTTTAGTATTCTGATTAATACCAAATACTGAATTGATGTGTGTAGATGAGATCCCTTGTGTCACATTTGTATAGCACACTTCCTTTAAAGAGATCAGGTCATAATATTCATTAAAGCTGAATTCTTCCTCTGGGTCTAGGCTGTCACATGTAGCAGTAAAGAACTGTCTGAACTTTGGATAAGTCTTTTTGATGAAGTCATTCACGTTGGGCACGTAATCATTTTCCCCAGGGAAGGTCTGTTTGCACACAGCATGCTGGACAGTACTGAGGTTCCATCTGTGGAATGTATTAAATTAGCTTTCATGCCTTGTGAGGCCAATTTTGTATCCAGAACTACTATGGCTGGCTGCATTTATTGGTCATATCATGTAAAGTTTGTATAAAAAACATTCACCTATTCTTCACGGAACTGCTGCTTGGACCTTGATGAAGGAGACATACCCCAAAAGCTTGTCCTGAAAAATTGTATGTTAGTACGGACAGTATTCAATTGTCGCTACCTTTTTTTCACTTAATTGTTAGGTTCCTCATTGGGACATCAGGTTGCAGCTTACTGGCATAACCAGTTCATAGTTCTACTGGGTACCAAGAGTGTTGTGTCTTCATCTATCTTTGATATTATTGTGTCAAGGTCCCGTGCCTCCAGAAGTCTAATAGTGACCTCAAGAGTTAGGGAGAGCTGACATCCTTCCTTGTAGAGTGGGTTAACAGGCATAGTGGGTGTAATGCAAGATGAAATGATGGACACCAGTCACTTTGAGAATGCGAACAAGAGATTTATTGTCTCTTAACAAGAACGATGGGAGAGCTAGTTAGGGCCAGGTTCTTATCTTATGTCACAGTATCCCACTGTAGATCTTTACTAACTGAGCTTCCAGTATTTCACTAGACTCTTCCACAGCTATCCCACTGTACACTCCTCAAGCATTACCCCCACTAACCTGCTGGGTCCCTGGCTTGGCACTCGCTTAAGCTTTCCCACTTCTTCACCGTCCCCGGCTGTTGAGAAGACGGCTCAAGCTTACTCACAGTGGTCTCCGGTAACAAGGTGGATGGTCCCTTAGTGGTGACTGCTTCCCTTTTACCTCTGACCACAACTGGTTCCCTGCCTGGCTGAACCCTCGCAGCTCGGTTGGACTCCAATCCTGCAGTCCAAACCCTACGCTGCTTCTCCTGCTCCTGGATAGGTCTCAGGCAGCCTAGCAGCCAGGTGTCCCCGAGATAAGCCTCAAGCTTCCGGCCTAGCAGCCTGGGGTGACATAACACACGTCCACCGAGACAGCCATCCAGGTAGCACAGAACCCTGATCACCTGATTCCACCCAAATAAATAGGCTCTCCCAGCAGGCCAAAGGACTAAAGAAACACCTACCAATTGGCTGAGACACCCATCCATTCATAATCTGACCTTGTGAAGCCCCAGTCAATCTAATATCACCAGCCACAGTGCCACCTAGTGACAGAAGAGAGAGAGTGCAGTAATTCCATAATTAGAGAGGATACAGAGGATCTACTAACAATTAACCAAAAAAATGACTACCTGGCAAATTAAATTTGTTAGCAACCCTGCCTAAACACCAGGGTACTACATCATTATATTGGTATTATACAAGATTTATATAGCGCAAGCAGTTTTCACAGTGCTTTACAATATAAAGGGAGAGAGTACAGTTACATTGAAGACATGAAGGTTAGGAGGACGCTACTTACAGGGGCTTTCAATCCAAAAAGGGAGGGGTAAGTGAAAAATAAGGTAATAACTGTGTGGGGATGAGTTGATAGGGAAGGTAAAAGTTCAGTTGTTAGGCAGAGATGGAGAAGGTTTCCTTGAATAGAGTTTTCAGGTATCGTCTGATGCTGGACAGAGTTGAAGATAGCCATACTGAATGAGGTAGGGAGTTCCAGAGAATGGGAAAGGCTCTGCAAAAGTTCGGGAGGTGAGCATGGGAAGCAATGATGAGTTGGAGAGCAGGAGGTTTTTGAAGGAGCAAAAAGTATGATTTGGGGGATATTTTGGGAGGAGGTTAATGATGTAGCTTTGGGCAGAGTTGTGGACGTGTTTTTTAATTTAAAAAAATGGTTGTAGGTGATTCTGTGCAAAGGAATAGACGAAAACAAAAGAACTGCTGCCCCTACAGATAAAGCCACCTGAGTGGAGTACGGATAATTGTTTGAAAGAGATGTAGGTGTGGCGCTGTTCCTCTAGGATTTATAAAATTAGCTGCATGGTTATAAAATGTCGGGAAACTTTAAAAAGGTTGGGGTGGTTTAATGTGAAAAGTGATTATGGTGATGCAAGTGCAGGGGCTCTAATCAGTGCTCCTATTGGAAATGCACTGCTAAAGAAGCTGAGGGTAAAGGTGATGGACTGGCCAAGCATGTCTCCAGACCTAAACCCTACTGAACATCTGTGGGGCATCCTCACACGGAAGGTGGAGGAGCGCAAGGTCTCTAATATCCATCAGCTCCGTGATGTCGTCATGGAGGAGTGGAAGAGGACTCCAGTGGCAACCTGTGAAGCTCTGGTGACCTCCATGCCCAAGAGGGTTAGGGAAGTTCTGGGAATTAATAATGGTGGCCACACAGAATATTGACACTTTGGGCCCAATTTGGACACTTTTGTTGCCAGCGGTTTAGACATTAATGGCTGTGTGTTGAGTTATTCTGAGGGGACAGCAAATTTACACTGCTATACAAGCTGTACACTCACTACTTTACATTGTAGCAAAGTGTCATTTCTTCATTGTAGTCATATGAAAAGATCTAATATAAAATATTTACAAAAATGCCGAGCTGCGGTGGCTTAACGCGATTGGCACTGTGCTGACAAGCCATTCACCTCTGCAGCTAGGGGTTCGGATCCCGGTCTCAGCTACATGTGAATTGAGTTTGGTGGTCTCACCCCGGCTCCCGGTGGGTGTGCTATGCGAGGTAAGCCTGCGCTTAGTACGCCCACCCCCCTCCCACAAAAACCACCACACTTACATGCACTCGAAATTGAGTTAACATGCACACACTTTGACCATGCGGTCTCTAAAAAGAGAGGCGAAGGACTAACGGGGCTGGTTGAGCGAGCTAGATCCTCTCACTCCCTTATAGGGAGTCCCTCTGCCCCGTTGGGCTTCAAAGCGGAGCAGGTAGGGCGGGCTGTGTGGGAGGACCCCCTCACACACCCACCATTGCCACCCGGGGCATGGAGAAAGGTGGCAGATTGCCTCTGGGGGAGGCCTGCCTACTCCCAACTCCTGCAGTCCGGCTCCTCTCTCGAGTACACGCACACAAAAAAAAAGAAAAAAAATATTTACAAAAATGTGAGGGGTGTACAAATTTTTGTGAGATACTATATATGTGCTTGGTATAGAATTTATATGTATGAGGTTAAATGTACTAGTGAAATTAAGTCAGATCCTTGAATAATGAAATTTAGGGACCTTTGCTTAACACATTCTGCTGAATGACAGGAGATTAGGACCAGATGCACCCGAGTACGTCAAACACCCCAATGAGCTTAATGGCTTTACATTTAAGGCAAAATATGTGTTTTTCCATTGAACTAATGATTGCTGACACTTTATAAAAATAGCACAAGACAAAACATTTTAAAGTATTTTGAATTCAAAAGCCAAGAAATTTCCAGCTAGATAAATTACAATTTTCCGGTAGCAGAATGCCTGGCAGATTCAGGATCTCAAACAGAATTTGTTGATGTGCTTTTATACTCCAGATGTATTTCAATTAAAGAACAAAGGCCCAGATTCTCAAAGGGCTTACGACGGCGCAGCGCCATGTATGCCGTCGCAAGTCCTTATCTGGGCCGTCGTATCTATGCGACTGATTCTTAGAATCAGTTACGCATAGATATCCATTCAATCCGACAGGCGTAAGTCTGTTACACCATCAGATCGTAACTGCAATTTTTTTCCCCCCGCTAGGTGGCACTTCCGTCGATTTCCCCGTTGAGTATGCAAATTAGCTAGATACACGAATTCCCGAACGTACGTGCGGCCGACGCAGTAAAGTTACGACGTTTACGTTAGGTTTTTCCCGGCGTAAAGTTGCCCCTGCTATATGAGGCGCATACAATGTTAAGTATGGCCATCGTTCCCGCGTCTAAAATTTATAAAATTACGTTGTTTGCGTAAGTCGTCCGTGAATGGTGCTGGACGTAATTTACGTCCACGTCAAAACCAATGACGTCCTTGCGACGTCATTTAGAGCAATGCACGCCGGGAAATTTTAGGGACGGCGCATGCGCAGTTCGTTTGGCGCGGGGACGCGCTTCATTTAAATGAAACACGCCCCTACCCGCCGAATTTGAATTCCGCCGGGTGATTTACACCACGCCGCCGCAACTTTACAGGCAAGTGCTTTGTGAATAAAGCACTTGCCTGAAAAACTTGCGGCGGCGTAACGTAAATCAGATACGTTACGACCGCCCTAATTTACGCCGATATACGAGAATCTGCCCCAAAGTTAAGATTGCAGATTTCAGAAATCTGTTTCTTACACGTGAACTCCAGGCACATAGCTAAGTACACAGAAGGGGCCAGATTCACAAAAGAGATACGATGGAGTATCTCAGATACACCATCGTATCTCGGATTTTTACTAGTCCTATCTATGCACCTGATTCATAGAACCAGTTACGCATAGATAGGGCTGAGATCCGACAGTGTCACACTGTGTTACACTGTCGGATCTTTTTTTAAATTTAAAAATGGCGCCGGGGGCGTTCCCGCTGATTTACGATAAATAATATGTAAATCAGCGAGATACGCAAATTCACGAACGTACGCGGACCCGACGCGGTGTTCTTACGTCGTTTCCGTAGCGCGGTACCCGTCGTATACTTACCCATGCTAAAAGCAGGGGTAAGTATTGTTAAGTATGGCCGTCGTTCCCGCGTCGATTTTGAAATTCCCTACGTCGTTTGCGTACGCCGATTCACGAACACGCGCGTCGCAAGTCCCGCTCACGTCGCAACCACTGACGTCCTATTGACGTCAGTGGGAGCAATGCACGCCGGGAAATTCCCCGGACGACGCATGCGTATTTAAATCGGCGCGGGAGCGCGCCTGATTTAAATATGACACTCCCCAAGCCGCGGAATTTGAATTTGAATTTGGGGGAGTTAGGATCCGCCGTCGCAAGTTTGGAGGTAAGCGTTTTGTGAATTTGACACTTTCCTCACAAACTTGCGAGGGCGGATCTTAAAACACATAGGTTACACGGATCTAAAGATCCGCTAACCTTTGTGAATCTGGCCCATGAAATATATATTTGGGAGCTATCAGACAGACTTTTTCCATTGGAAATTCCGACCGTGTGTATGCCCATCTCAGTTTTTCCATTGGATATTCCGAGGAATTCCATCGAGTGTTTACATAGAGAACATGTTCTCTTTTCCTCCAATGGAATTCCGTCGGAATTCCGATGTGAGTTTGGTCGGACAAAGGTCCGATTGTGTGTACAGGGCATAAGAATTTGGTTTTCTGTCCGGCTAGTCCTGAGATTTACACATATCTGCCCTACAGCACAACCCACTCTGGTAAAGGAGGGGACCTGCTCGTGTTTGCTTCCGTTTCACTTCCACTTAAAGGTCCCCTTCCCACCCTGTTACCGGCCAAAGTAAGGAAAAGCAGCACAAAGGCTAGCTCATTTCCACATCCCCCTCTCCTCCTATCAGCTCCTTGCATGTCAACACATCTGATTAGCCCCTTTGTGCTGCTTCTCCCTCCCCTTATCTGAGCTCTGCTGTACAGAGACATCAAGAGCATGATACCAAGTCCAAATCAGGTGTTTGCTTGCATTAAATAAATAAATATATATATATATATATTTACTATGGCCCGGATTCACAGACACTGGCGCATATTTATGCCGCCGTAGGGTATCTCCTTTACGCTACGCCGACGCAGCGCAGAGAGGCAAGCACTGAATTCACAAAGCACTTCCTCCCAAATCTGCGCTGGGTTTCTCAGGCGTAAGCCGGCGTAGGTGGAAGTAGGCGTGAGCCATGCAAATGAGGCGTGACCCCATGCAAATGATGGGCTGAGTGTCAGACAGAAACGTATAACGTACGGCGCATGCGCCATCCCGTGGAGGCATCCCAGTGCGCATGCTCACAATCACTGCCTAAGATACACCGGATCACTGCCTACGACGTGAACGTAACCTACGCCTAGTCATATTCACGTCCAACGTAAACTACGCAAAATACGCCGACTTGTGTTCCCTGGTGCAGCCCTTTGCATGGATGCTGCTGAGTTACACCTCCTTTATGGGGCATAACTTTGCGCCGTACGTACAACTTACGTGCACCAGTCATAGCCTGCGTCGGGCGCAAGTACGATCGTGAATCGGCGTATCTCCCTCATTTGCATATTTGAATAGAAAATCAATGGGAGCGCCACATGCGTCCAGCGTAAATATGCGCCCACTCTACGCCGGCGTACGCAAGTGACGTCGGTGGAATGAAGCCTGTTTTTAGGCGCATCTTAGTTTTGTGGCCATGGCGCACAGATACGACGGCGCATATTTGCACTTACGCGGCGTATCTCGAGATACGTCGGCGCAAGTGCTTTGTGAATCCGAGCCTGTATATGTGTATATATATATATATATATATATATATATATATATATATATATATATATATAGTATATTTAAACCTCCAAACAAAATGTAGAGGTAGTGGCTACATTCGTTTTTTGCAGGATTTTTTCTTCCTTTATTTTCAACACATTCCAGCCAGTAATCCCAGGTTCACACTGTGGGACTTCAGCTGAACTCGCACGATTTCACTCCCGCTTGTCAGACCCGATTTTGGCCGCGATTACAAAGACATCTGTAGTTCAGAAACTTCTTTTTGAAACCGGTGCAGTGCCGCAGATGCAGCATCGCACTGATTAGGACGGTGCCATTGCCGGCAATTGCTGGCAAATGCCGCCGATTTGACATGTCAAATCACATGTCAAATCTCACCAGTGTGAACCAGGGCTAAATCTGTTATTTTTCATCTTGCTTTAATAGTCAAGTAGCACTACGGGCCAGATTCTCAAAGAGATACAACAGTGTATCTCCTGATACACCGTCGTATCTCTGAGTTAGGCCGATCGTATCTATGCGACTGATTCAGAGAATCAGTTACGCACGTACGCGGGCCCGACGCAGTCACTTTACGTCGTTTACATAAGCGTTTTCCCGGCGTATACTTACCCCTGCTTCTATGAGGCGCAGCCAATGTTAAGTATGGCCGTCGTTCCCGCGTCATATTTTTTTTTTTTTTTTTACGTCGTTTGCGTACGTCGATTCACAAAACCCTTCGTCGCAAGTTACGCTCACACTGAAACCTAGCGACGTCATTGGGAGCAATGTACGCCGGGAAAATTCGCGGACGGCGCATGCGCAGTTAAATCGGCGCTGGGACGCGCCTGATTTAAATGCTACACTCCCCCCTAGCCGCGGAATTTGAATTTCGCCGGGGGATTTAAGATACGCCGCCACAAATTTGGAGATAAGTGTTTAATGAATTACCCACTTGCCACTAAAACTTGCGGCGGCGGATCTTAAATCAGATAGATTACGCGGATCTAAAGATCTGCTGATCTATCTGAATCTGGCCCTACGTTTTCACCTTGAACATTCTTTTAGGTGTTTGTAAAACCTTGATGTTAGCTGCCTAGCCCGCCATCCCAAATGCCAGTTCCGCTCTCCGCTCCACTGTGGGGATAATTGCATGAATAGAGCCATAACAGGTCCTCTTTATACTCCTATATACATGTATAAAGTCATGATAGGTCCGCTTTAGTTATCATGATATAAAATAATGGATGTGGGGGCATTTTGGTGGGCGTAATTTTATTTTGGGGGGCAGCATTTCATTCTTTGTACCAGGCAACACAATGTCTTGGGCCGGCACTGGTCCAATCGGTTATTCTTGGGACATCCTGGAGACATCAGGTACATGTTGCTTCTCAGGACTTTGTGTGGATTTACCTTTGAGTCTCGGTTTTTCTCCTTGAAGTGGGTGTTGATTTTTGTGCCCACCTTTTTTTATCCCAATTTGCTGGGAGATTTCCTGCTGGCCTTCTCTCTTGTGGTCTCCCTTGAAATTACCAGTGCCCGCCCAGAGGGAATTCCTGTGCAGATGCTTGATTAGGCATACAAGTTACCACTGTTAAAGAGGAAGTAAACCCTGATGGGTTTTACTTCCTCTTTTGCAAATGAAAAGCATAATGGGCTAGTATGCATTGCATTGCATACTAGCCCATTATGTGACACTTACCCGCAAAAGAATCCAACGATGTCCCTTCCTTTCAGGCTGCGGACTCCGGCTCTGTGATTCGCTAGAGCCGCATGATGTCACTCCCGCGCAATGCGCACAGAGCTGCAATTAACGGCACAGGCTAGGGAAGAAACGCCACAGAGTTTCGTTTCTTCCGCGCGTATGCGCCGTTAACATTATCGGCGGACTACAAGTGAAATCTCTCCTAAACGGCGTGCATTTAGGAGATATTTTCACTACTATAGGTAAGCCTTATTCTAGGCTAACCTATAGGTAGAAGTCCAAAAAAGGGTTTACAACCACTTTAAGCCCCGTACACATGAGCCAAAAATCGGGAGACATCGGCAGGTTCAATAAAAACCTGCTGACATTCCACCAGTGTGTATGTTGGTTTGTCGGACAGAAGCCGACCATTTGGCCGGCTTCTGTTGGACGAGCAAGCTAGACAACCAGCAGCTGACCAGCTCCCAATCAGCACTCTCAGCCAATGGCAGAGAACGCTGATCTGAGCTTTATGGCGGGGGGAATCGTCTCCTAGTCAGAAAACAACAGCATAGCAGGGGAGATCGCTGCACTAACTTTAAATGGTTAGTACAATGCCTCCAACTTGAGCTGCCAGCGGATTTAGCAAAAAAAAAAAATTGTAGTGCGTACCAGGCATTATTCTCAGCATTTGTCCTGAAGAAGTGGAAACGTGAAATGCGTTGACCCATGAAGTGTGTGTTTTTATGTATTTTCTTTATAATAAAAGTAAACCTTTAGATATTATTTGTGTCCCGTTTTTGCATTTAAAGCCTGATAACAAATTTCCTACATTTTTTCAATGTTTTACATCAGGGATGCTCCACCCTTTGAAGAGCCAGGGCCACTTAAAGCGGTGGTTCCCCCTAAAACACATTTCTAACAATACATTCGTAAGACCCGTTACACTGCGGGTAGGCTGGCTTTTGTTTTTGTTTTTTAGTACATACCTCGATCTCGCCGTTTCGTCCCTTGGCGGTGGGCGTTCCTAGTTGATTGACGTTTCTCCGACGGGCACATACGTGACGTCACGACTTTCCGAAAGAAGCCGAACGTCGCTGCGCAGGCGCCGTATAGAGCCGACTCTATACGGCGCCTGCGCAATGACGCTCGGCTTCTGTCGGAAAGTCGTGACGCGCAGTATGCACCCGTCGGAGAAACGTCAATCAACTAGGAACGCCCACCGCCAAGGGACGAAACGGCGAGATCGAGGTATGTACTAAAAAACAAAAACAAAAGCCAGCCTACCCGCAGTGTAATGGGTCTTACGAATGTATTGTTAGAAATTTGTTTTAGGGGGAACCACCGCTTTAAGTGATTTGGTAACCGGCTATGGGCCACAATGAATAATGGGGTTTAATTTCCCCTCAAGCCACAAATGTAAATGAGCCCTTATTGTCCTGTGCCCCCTATTAAGCCGTTTACACACTTAGGTGCTGCGGTTTATCCGCAAGGCGGGTGCAGCACAGTGCACCTGCGGCTTTCCTGTGGGATAGCTGCGCATTGAAATAGACTTCTATTACATCTAGCGGGTGTGGTGCACTTTCTGAAAGCCCACCAAACCTGCAGGAAATAATAGAAGTCTATGGCTCAGTGCTCAGTGTAAAAGCAGCCTAATGACCTATTTTTATAAGTGCTAATATGCCCATTGCAAAGGTGCAGTTTATTTGATATTTAACCACTTGCCGACCGCTGCACGCCGACATACGTTGGCAGAAAGGCAACGGTAGGAAAATGGGCGTACAGGTACGTCCCCTTTAGAAAACCATGCGGCAGGCGGGTGCACCGCACTCTCCGTGCTCGTGGGCCCAGCAAACTCGATGTTCGCCGGCAGCCCACGATCATGTCAGAGGCAGAACGGGGGGGGGGGGGGGGAAAAAGGCATATCACTGTTCTGCCTAGTGACAGGACATTGATCATCTGCTCCCTGTCATCAGGAGCAGCGATCAGTGTCGTGTCGCAGTAAGCCCAGCCCCCACACAGTTAGAATCACACCCTAGGACACACTTAACCCCTTCCTCGCCCCCTAATGGTTAACCCCTTCATTGCCAGTGTCATTTACACAGTAATCGGTGCATTTTTGTAGCACTGATCGCTGTATAAATGACAATGGTCCCAAAATAGTGTCAAAAGTGTCCGATGTGTCCGCCATAATGTCGCAGTCACGATAAAAATCGCCGCCATGGTAAAAAAATGATAATAATAATAAAAATGCCTTAATTCTATCCTCTAATTTGTAGACGCTGTGGGCCAGATTCACATAGGTTAGCGGATCTTTAGATCCGCGTAACCTATGTGATTTAAGATCTGCCGCCGCAAGTTTTTGAGGCAAGTGGGTAATTCACAAAACACTTACCTCAAAACTTGCGGCGGCGTATCGTAAATCCCCCGGCGGAATTCAAATTCCGCGGCTAGGGGGAGTGTACTATTCAAATCAGGCGCATCCCCACGCAGATCGAATAGCGCATGCGCCGTCCGGAAATTTTCCCAGCGTGCATTGCTCCAAATGACGTCGCAAGGACGTCATTGGTTTCGACGTTTACGTAAATTACGTCCATCCGTATTCGCGATCGACTTACGCAAACGACGTAAAAAATTCAAATTTAGTTGCGGGAACGACAGCCATACTTAAGATTGGCTGCGCCTCATAGAAGCAGGGGTAACTATACGCCGGGAAAACCCTTACGTAAACGGCGTAAAGTGACTGCGTACGTTCGTGAATTGGCGTATCTCGCTGATTTACATATTCTTGGCGTAAATCAGCGAGAATGCCCCCAGCGACCATTTTAAAATTGCAGTTAAGATCCGACGGTGTAACACAGTTACACCTGTCGGATCTAGGCATATCTATGCGTAACTGATTCTATGGGCCAGATTCACAAAGGTTAGCGGATCTTTAGATCCGTGTAACCTATGTGTTTTAAGATCCGCCCTCGCAAGTTTGTGAGGAAAGTGTCAAATTCACAAAACACTTACCTCCAAACTTGCGACGGCGGATCCTAACTCCCCCAGCGGAATTCAAATTCCGCGGCTAGGGGAGTGTCATATTTAAATCAGGCGCGCTCCCGCGCCGATTTAAATACGCATGCGTCGTCCGGGGAATTTCCCGGCGTGCATTGCTCCCACTGACGTCAATAGGACGTCAGTGGTTGCGACGTGAGCGGGACTTGCGACGCGCGTGTTCGTGAATCGGCGTACGCAAACGACGTAGGGAATTTCAAAATCGACGCGGGAACGACGGCCATACTTAACAATACTTACCCCTGCTTTTAGCATGGGTAAGTATACGACGGGTACCGCGCTACGGAAACGACGTAAGAACACCGCGTCGGGTCCGCGTACGGTCGTGAATTTCGCGTATCTCGCTGATTTACATATTATTCAGTGTAAATCAGCGGGAACGCCCCCGGCGCCATTTTTAAATAAAAAAAAAGATCCGACAGTGTAACACAGTGTGACACTGTCGGATCTCAGCCCTATCTATGCGTAACTGGTTCTATGAATCAGGTGCATAGATAGGACCAGTAAAAATCCGAGATACGATGGTGTATCTGAGATACTCCATCGTATCTCTTTTGTGAATCTGGCCCTATGAATCAGTCGCATAGATACGACCGACGCAACTCTGAGATACGACGGTGTATCAGGAGATACACCGTCGTATCTCTATGTGAATCTGGCCCTTTAACTTTTGTGCAAACCAATCAATATACGTTTATTGCATTTTTTTTTTTTACCAAAAATATGTAGAAGAATACACATCGGCCTTAAACGGAGGAAAAAAATATATATATATTTTTTGGGAAAATTTATTATAGTAAAAAGTAAAAAATATTGCTTTTTTTCAAAATTGACGCTCTTTTATAGCGCAAAAAATAAAAAACTGCAGAGGTGATCAAATACCACCAAAAGAAAGCTCTATTTGTTGGAAAAAAGGACGTCAATTTTATTTGGGTGCAATGTCGCACGACCGCGCAATTGTCAGCTAAAGCGACGCAGTGCCGAATCGCAAAAAATGGCCTGGTCATTCGGCAGCCAAATCCTCCGGGGGTGAAGTAGTTAATACAGTAAAATTTTCCTCTTCCAGCTACTGCTGGCATCACTCTCCAGGCCGCTAGAAAGCCCCCAAGCAGCATACCCTTGATATCACTTCGCCTGGGACAGCAACCAGCGTTACAGAAGAAGAATCAGTTTATGCGGCTCCTGCTCCCTCTGCAGCCACCTGCTTTCTCCGTTGCCAGCACCGGCTCACTGCACACTGATGCTCTGGGATGGCGGGTCAGCAACCCATTAATCGCGATCTGGACTTGTTGACCTGCCATCCTAGAGCATGAGGTTGTGGGCGACATCAGAGGGCTCCGTGGGCTGAGCACCGCTGTTTTATATGGATGTGGCACATGAGTGATCATTAATTATATACAATCTAGGAGTGGCTTTGTATTTTGAAAGCATAGGTCTCTAAAAAAGATTCTGAAAAAGCATTAGAAATATATGGGGATACTAGAAGTAAAGGGCCTTGGGGTATATCAGCTTTACAGAAGGAGGTGGTGTTTGGGATAAAGAACATCTGCTAGAAATGGTGCTTTGCTCCAGCATAGAGTATAGTGTGAGCTCTACAGGAAAAGGGATAGTTTCCTCTCCAATCCTCCAGTTGAATAACATTATGTACAGCTGTACAGAGTAAAAGCTGAGAGTTCTGATGTAATGTCTAGTAGTGATTGCAGTGCTAATCCCTGCCATAATGTTAAGCAAAAGACATGGAATGGATTATTAAAATAGTTAACCTCTGCCCATTTTTTAAGGAACTTGTAGAATTATAAGATATTTGTATAGGAGTGTGAAAAGTAATTTGCTTTCAATGGGTTCCTTTAGCCAGATCTATGCCACGCCAAGAATAGCTGAGCAGCATTGCATTTTGTGAATGTGTCTTTAGGATTTGTTATCTGCACTTGTCTTCAAAGTTCCTTGGGGAGGCCGAGGGGGGTGTCTGTGTAACAAACTGTGGGGGGCTGTGTAATGTAAAGGGGCCCAGGGGTGCAGGGTGCTGTGTAATGTAAAGGGGTCCAGAGGTGCAGGGTGCTGTGTAATGTAAAGGGGTCCAGAGGTGCAGGGTGCTGTGTAATGTAAAGGGGTCCAGAGGTGCAGGGTGCTGTGTAATGTAAAGGGGCCCAGAGGTGCAGGGTGCTGTGTAATGTAAAGGGGTCCAGTGGTGCAGGGTGCTGTGTAATGTAAAGGGGCCCAGAGGTGCAGGGTGCTGTGTAATGTAAAGGGGTCCAGAGGTGCAGAGTGCTGTGTAATGTAAAGGGGTCCAGAGGTGCAGGGTGCTGTGTAATGTAAAGGGGCCCAGAGGTGCAGGGTGCTGTGTACTGTAAAGGGGTCCAGAGGTGCGGGGGCTGTGTAATGTAAAGGGGTCCAGGGTGCTGTGTAATGTAAAGGGGTCCAGAGGTACAAGGTGCCGGAAAACCCACATCCCATCATTAACCACTTGCCACCCGCCAATGACAAATTGACGTCGGCAAAGTGGTTGTAGAATCCTGACTGGACGTCATATGACGTCCTCAGGATTCTGAGCCGCTGCGCGCCCCCGGGGGCGCGCATCGCGGCGATCGTTGTTGCAGGGTGTCAGTCTGACACCCCGCAACACCGATCAAGGTAAAGAGTCTCTCACGGAGACTCTTTACCACGTGATCAGCCGTGTCCAATCACGGCTGATCACGATGTAAACAGGAAAAGCCGGTAATCGGCTTTTTCTCACTCGCGTCTGTCAGAGGATGCCGAGGATGCCCACTGGACCACCAGGGATGCCCACTAGACCACCAGGGATTAAAAAAAAGGTATGCCACCCTAGACCACCAGGGATGAGAAGGACACAAAAAATGGATGCCAATCAGTGCCGCAATGGATGCCAATCAGTGCCCACAATGGGCATCACTGATTGGCAGGCATTGTTTGGCACTGATTGGCATCCATTAGTACAACACATATATAGTGCCCATCTATGCCCATCCGTGCCACCTATCAGTGCCCATCCATGCCACCTATCAGTGCCCATCCGTGCCGCCTATCTGTGCCCAGCCGTGCCACCTATCCGTGCCGCCTATCCAAGCCCATCCATGCCGCCTATCCGTGCCGCCTATCAGTGCCCATCTGTGCCGCCCATCAGTGCCGCATATTAGTGCCCATCAATGCCACCACATCAGTGCCACCTCATCGGTGCCCATCAGTACTGCCTTTTCAGTGCCCGTCAGTGCAGTACCATCAGTGCCCATCGCTGAAGGAGAAAAGTTACTTATTTACAATGTTTTATAACAGAAACAAAAAAAAACTTTTTTTTTCAAAAAAATTGGTAATTTTTTTTTTTTTTTTGCAGAAAATAAAAATCCCAGAGGTGATCTAATACCACCAAAAGACAGCTCTATTTGTGGGTACAAAATGATAAAAATTCCATTTGGGTACAGTGTAGCATGACCGCGCAATTGTCATTCAAAGTGCAACAGCGCTGAAAGCTAAAAATTGGTCTGGGCGGGAAGGTGTATAAGTGCCCTGTATGGAAGTGGTTAACCACCGCCGCAAAGCGAAATTGTTTTTCATATGTTAACTAATCATTCGATTATGTGATACTTTCACACACGTTAGGTGTAGCACAGGGGCGGACTGACAACTCATGGGGCCCCCGGGCAATAGAAGAGGATGGGGCCCCTCTGGCTTACAGATGGCCACCACGCCAGGAGGTAGTGCAGAGGCGGGCAGCTAAAATCTTGGGATATTCACATTAAAAGCATGTCATTTTCGGACATATCGGGGACAGATCTAAAAAAAACACAGATTTTTACATACTGTCCCTGGTTTTACTGAGCCTGGCAACCCGGATGGGGCCCCCTAGTGGCATGGGGCCCTCGGGCAGTGCCCGAGTGACTCAATGGTCAGTCCGCCCCTGGTGTAGCATGTATGGTTGCTTATGGAGCCATAAACTTTTTTTAGCGTTTCAATGTGTCCAAGATTTCATAGCTCCTAAACAAGAGAGTGTAATGTTGAATGCTTCTGGCATGAGATAGAGGTTCTATACCTCTGGCTGTATGGCTGATATCCAGAAGGTTCAGTACTTAAAAACATTTTATTCTCACAGTGTGGGAACTGTTTGAGAGTTAATGTAAAACTGAACTTTTACAAGAAACAATTCCCCCCTAGGTCAATTATATTGAAGAATATTTTGGAAACTTCATTTTAGACTGTTGCCTGGGTCGGTTCTTAGATTCATAGATTGTGATCTATGCATTTCAGTGTTCCTAACCGAGTCATGTTTGGGAGGTTATACCTGCTGTAATCACCTTATCAGCCTGTGTTTTAATTGAGCAAAAAGGCTGGGAAAATCAGGGAGCCAATCACACGGGTACGAATTTATATGATATACAAAACAATCTAAAACTTGCGCTTAGTGGAATAAAACAAATACTAAAATAAAATAAGACCGCAGCTGCTTGTGGCAGAGGTACTAACACCTTAATAAATGGATAATTTGATGGTATTTGATGGATTACTGAAACCATAGGGCATGGTTTCAGTAATCCATGTCCTTAGTCTGCTTGTCTTCAGCAAACTGTCTTTCTTTCTTGTACAGCATCTTTAGAAGAGTCTTCCTTCTGGGACGACAGCCATGCAGACCAATTCGATGCAGTGTGCGGCGTATGGTCTGAGCACTGACAGGCTGACCCCCCACTCCTTCAACCTCTACAGAAATGCTGGCAGCACTCATAAATCTATTTCCCAAAGACAACCTCTGGATATGACGCTGAGCACGTGCACTCAACTTCTTCGGTTGACAATGGTGAGGCCTGTTCTGAGTGGAACCTGTCCTGTTAAACCCACTGTATGGTCTTGGCCACGGTACTGCAGCTCAGTTTCAGGGTCTTGGCAAACTTCTTATAGTAGACCATCTTTATGTAGAGTAATGGATCCTCAGAGAGTTCTTTGCCATGAGGTGACATGAGGTGCCACGTTGAACTTCCAGTGACCAGTATGAGAGAGTGAGAGCGATAACACCAAATTTAACACACCTGCTCCCCCATTCACACCTGAGACCTTTTAACAATAACGAGTCACATGACACCGAGGAGGGAAATTCCTAATTGTTCACAATTTGGACATTTTCACTTAGGGGTGTACTCACTCTTGTTGCCAGTGGTTTAGACATTAATGGCTGTTTGTTGCGTTATTTTGAGGGGGCAGCAAATTTACACTGTTATACAAGCTGTACACTCACTACTTTACATTGTAGCAACGTGTCATTTCTTCAGTGTAAAATATTGACAAACATGTGAGGGGTGTACTCACTATTGTGAGATACTGTGTGTGTGTGTGTGTATATATATATATATATATACACACTACACAGTATATATATAATACATTTTTATATGTTGTACAGTACTAGTTTATGTGTTGAACCTATGCTCCGATCATGCAGATTAAAGTATTCAAATATTAGATAGCATCATAGCATGAACGCATCTAAAGGCAAAAAAACACGAGTACGTTTACTTGCAGGAGAACCCAATCTGGGAAGCATTGTTTATACTTGCGCAGATTCTCTATCGTGCATGTAACGTGATTGTAGCATTAGGTTTATGTTATACCGCGTGTTGTGTCTCTGCAAAACAATAATTTGAATGATCTGCATAACTCATAAAGTGTATGCAGCATTTTCAGCAGCACAGTGCATGACAAAGCATGTTGTGCTGCATTGCAATGTATACTGTATTCTGTGCAGGCTCAGCATTGCACCAATGTGTGTAATGAGCTTTAGTGTGCATTGCACTAATGCAGGTGGCGTGAGTGCAGCCTAAGCATAAATACAAGATTTTTAATATTAAAATGTTACTAATGAAGTATCAATGTTGCATCTTACTAAGGTAAATAGTTATATAAAGAATACAAAATGTAGAATTGTCTGTCATTTTTAGACTTCTATAAATAAACACCTTGGGTGGCCAACCCTGCTCAGTTTGGAGGTTCTTATTCTCCAAAGTTTCACACGTTTATAATCAAGTGTCTGAAGCAAGTGTATATCTTTTATTTCATTTATTTTTTTACAAAATTATTATTGGTTGTGCAGGCAGGTAAGGTATCCCTAGAGGACCATATGCAGGTCTTGGGTGGTCCAGTAGTCCAATTCTACTTTATACTTATAGCAAACGCGAATGCAGACTGTGTAATGGGTGCGCATGTGTCCTCTGAGACATAAGGGTCCATTTATACTAGGTGAAATGAGATGTCCACTGTCTTATAGACCTGGACACGGTTTATGTCTAACTAGCTGTCAATTGATACACTGTGAATACCGTATTTGCCGGTGTATAAGGCGACCGCGTGTATAAGACGACCCCCTAATTTTACAGTTTTGTTAAGATTTTTTGCCTGTACTCACCGTATAAGATGACCCCCCTTCCGACGCTTCATATTTCTTCCTTGTGGAGCCATATTCTTCTTCATTCTTGCTGGAGCTGGAGCCATATTTTCTTCCTTCTTGCTGGAGCCAATCACAGCAAGCAATGTATTCTATTAATGAAAACAAAGCCTGCTTGGATTGGCAGAGGCTGTAACATCATCAGCCCACGCCTCTCTGACTCTCAAAGCCAATCCGAGCAGGCTACTTTATGTAGTCTGTTCGGATTGGCAGAGGTTGTTACTCCAATCCGAGCAGGCTCTGTATTCATTTGAATACATCACTCACCGGGATTGGCTAAGCAGTATATACTGTATGTAGCCGAAGCTACATACAGTATTACCGCACATCCAGCAGGCATCCAAGCAGCTGGCCCGGCATATAAGACGACCCCTGTTTTTTAGCCAGTTTTTTAACCTCCTTGGCGGTATCCCGAGCGTGACTCGGGGTGTTTTTTTCATGCCAGGATCGGTATCCCAGAGTCACGCTCGGGGTAGATGTGCAGAGCACGCAGCGGCGCGGCTTACCTTCTCGCTGAATCCACAGGCTTGGTATACTTACCTTTTCCCTAGATCCAGCGATGCCACCCCGCTGTGTGAGCGAGCGGGTCCTCCTCGCTCGATTCACAGTGTCCCCATGTGCCGCCGATCTCCGTTCCCTGCGACGTTACGACGCACAGGGGCGGAGAACGGCGCCAAATTCAAAAAGGTAAACAAACACAATACATACAGTATACTGTAATCTTATAGATTACAGTACTGTATGTAAAAAATACACCCCCCCCCCTTGTCCCTAGTGGTCTGCCCAGTGTCCTACATGCACTTTTATATAATAAAAACGGTTCTTTCTGCCTGCAAACTGTATATTGTCCATAGCAAACAAAAGTGTCCCTTTATGTCAAAAATGGTTTTAGAGCAGCTAGAAAACAGCGATAATAAATTATAATCACTTGCAGAATTGTGCGACAATTCTGCAACTGAGCAAATTTCAGTGATTTTGAGTTGATTACATTATTGAATAATTTTTATTATAATTATATAATTATTTGTTATAATTATTTATAATTATTTATTATATTATAATTTATAATTTTGTTTTTAAAAACATTTCATACCCGGGATGCCTACTAGACTCTTGTTTGGTCAGATTTAAATGAGTTATTCCTAAGAATTGCAGGCCTACAGTATAAAAAGACAAATTTCCTTGCAAATAATTGTACCGCTTTTGGTACGTAATTCCAGACAGAATCATACCGCCAGGGAGGTTAAGTGTAAAAGGTCTTATAAGCCCTCTTATACGCTGGAAAATACAGTAAGTGTTTTTACTTAGCCAGAAGTTGAAATCGGGGGCCCAGAAATTGGTCTTGCAAAGGATCCCTTCAGTGACTGTCTCTGCTGCAGAAGTAAGAGAAGGTTGGCAAGAAGTTCAGCAAGAATGTAAGAAAAACTATGATGGTAAACTATGACTGTTACTTTGAATGTACACTAAGAAAAAAATATATTTACACGGGGCAGATTTGTTATTCCTTATCATCTTCTATCTGTTTACATTAGGATTTCGTCCAAATTCCTTGCACGCCAGGACTACATATTTGTATTTTCTCTGTTCCTGCTCTTCCATTGACCTTTCTAAAGATTTTCACCAACATCCTATTAATGTTGATGTTGATACAGCCAATTCCAGCAATCATGTTCAGTAATGTGATCCTTTGTACACCACATCATGCAGTATATTCTGGACAGATCGGAGGACCACCATATGCAAACTCCCTTGACCAAGAGGATTCTTACTTTCATATTTACAGGAGAAACTGAGACAGCCTGTAAAATCATTCTGTAAACTGTTATTGTGTTTCAGGAAATATTTGTGTCTATATAAAGTCTGTATACAGTTCAAATAGTTAATCTAACTTTAGGCTGGGTTGACACCATAAAAATTAGATAAGCTGCGCTGCACAAATCATATAAAGACAGGTGAATTAAACACCATATAATTGTGTATAAAACCTGTGCAAAGTGAAAAAAATAAGTATTTAAACTTATACAATCACAAGTAAATAATTCATAAAAAAATTGTCCAAATTCCAGTGATTTCCAAAGAATATTTATCTTGTGAAATACATGCAAAAGGCAAATCTAGGAGCCCAGTGCTTGAAAGTGGGATAGATGAGACCTCCACCTCTTATTTCTAATCTGCTTACCGACTCAAAAGAGATTAAAGGCATATATGGCTAATCGCTCTGGTGTATTTTAATGGACCCCTTGTTCATTGATCTCCTATACGTTCCACCTTTAGGTTCACATCAAGGTTTTCTCATTGGAGATGACCCAAGAAAAGAAGGTACTGACATAGCGTAATAACGTCTAAAAAGGTTTATTTAGGTATAAACAAAGGTTGCACTCACATGACAATCGAATAAAAAGTAGCGTGTAAAAATTTGCTGAAGCCGGCGCTCACTATCCGCCCGCCCTTCCGGATAGCAACGAGGTAAACTGTGGTGACGTCAGCACGCCGCTCCTCCCTACGCCATTTCGTCAAACAACTGACTTCTTCCAGGGGCACCTGGGTTGACACCAGCCCGGTGCGAATTACAGCTTTGTTTTCTCTGCGAAGAGAAAAATCAGTTGTTCAGCATTTCACCTCACTTTTTGATGAGGATCAGGTCAGGTTTACAGCAGGATCAGGTCAGGTTTACATCAGGATCAGGTCAGGATTTTATCCTGTTCACAACGAAACACATCTGCGAATCAGATGCGTGCCTATAGAAGATAATGGGCCTGAATTCGCACCTGAGCCGGACCGCGCTGCCTAGAAAACGCACATGTTTTTTGAGCAATGCAGAGTGCAAATGCACCACAGATATGTGAACCAGCCTCATTCAAATAAATGTATTTTAAAATGTCATGCGAATTGGGTGCCGCAACTGTGAACCCAGCCTTAAACGTTAAAAAAGTTCCTTCACCCAAACCAAGAATTTGTGGTTGCAGGCTCTTGTTTGGACTCGGGGGTTGTGGGAGGCTAATCAAAGTTGTAACTATATTCTATAGTTACCATTACCAAAAGAAAAACGTTGCATCCTTAGAAACCTAAGAGAGCCCTAAAGCCCCGTACACAAGACCGAAATTTCCGATGGAAAAAGTCAGACGGCCTTTTTCCATCGGAAATTCCGACCGTGTGTATGCTCCATCTGACTTTTTTCCGAGGAATTCCATCGGAGTTTAGATAGAGAACATGTTCTCTTTTTCTGTCAGAATTACGATGTTAGTTTGGCAGGGCAGAATCCCGATCTTGTGTACGGGGCATAAGAAGGCAAAAATTATGCATGGTGCAACTTTTTGTAACAATCAAAATAATCTTCCCTGATCCACAAAACTCCCTGGATCAAAATTCTATGATATTGTTTCCTGATAATATTAGTTGGCATTTATAATTTGTGTAATCATTATATCCCCCTTAGGCTGCATTCACACCTAGGTGTTTTCACGCCAGACGCCTGCCGCTAATGCAGCCTGCAATACGCTGGAGGGGTAATTTTACATTGTCGGCTATGGAGATGGTTCACATCTCCACGCCGAACGCCTAAACGCCTGAAGCTCAAAACAAGTCCCGGACCCTTTTTTCGGGCGACTTTGGCGTTCGGGCATAGCCGACAATGTTAAAATTACCCCTCCAGCAAAAAAAAAGGCTAAAAACAACGCGTTTTGTCGCCGCAAATCACGGGACAAAACGCCTATTTCATGTCGCCGCAATATGCCGCAAATCACCCACGCCAAGGTGTGAATGCAGCCTTAATCATCTTTTTTTCAATGGTGAATAAAGTTAGTTCAGTTAATATTTCCTTATAGCAGAGGTCCTTCATGCCTCTTATCAATTGAATTAAATGTCTCAGATTAATTTTTATTTTTTTTGTATCCTTTTTGTGAACCAGTGCCTAAAACTTAAAGTGTAAGTTCACCCTTTAACAAAAATTCTGCAATTACCTCTGTAAATGATTGGGTTAAGGGATTTGAAACCGCAGTCTTTTTCTGATTGGACTGGACCACTTTAACCGATCTATTCAGGTATCAATAAGGAAAAAAGGGGAAGAAGCCCATGGAATTTCAAGTACCCAGATCCCTGCACTGGTTGTATGGGCAGTGAAAGCAAACTGTCCACAGAGGTAAGTGCAGCAGGGATGGGGTATGATGTTAACCACTTGCCGACCGCTCCACGCACCTATACATCGGCAGAATGGCTTGGCTGGGCAAAGCAACGTACCCGTGACCAGCCCGCAGGATCCGCGGACTTGATGTCTGCCGGTGTCCCGTGATTGTGTCACAGAGCTGCAGAACAGGGGGATGCCAGTGTAAACAAGGCATTTCCCTGTTCTGCCTTGTGACAGGACACTGATCTACTGCTCCCTGTCATCGGGAGCAGTGATCAATGTCGTGTCACTGGTAGCCCAGCGCCCCCACAATTAGAATCACTCCCTAGGACACACTTAGCCCCTTCCTCGCCCCCTAGTGGTTAACCCCTTCCCTGCCAGTGTCATTTACACAGTAATTAGTGCATTGTTATAGCACTGCTCGCTGTATAAATGACAATTGTCCCAAAATAGCGTCAAAAGTGTCTGATTTGTTCACCATAATGTCGCAGTCACAATAAAAATCACAGATCGCCGCCATTACCAGTAAAAAAAAATATTAATAAAAATGCCATAAAACTATCCCCCATTTTGTAGACGCTATAACTTTTGCACAAACCAATCAATATACGCTTATTTTTTTATTTATTTTTTACCAAAGATGTGTAGAAGAAGACATATCGGCCTAAACTGAGAAAGAAATTAGTTTTTTTTATATATATATATATTTTTTTGGGGAATATTTATTATAGCAAAAAGTAAAAAATATTGTTCAAATTTGTTGCTTGTTTATAGTGCAAAAAATAAAAACTGCAGAGGAGATCAAATACCACCAAAAGAAAGCTCTATTTGTGGGAAAGTAAGGACGTCAATTTTGTTTGGGAGCCATGTTGCGCGACTGCGCAATTGTCCGTTAAAGCGACGTAGTGCCGAATCACAAAAAGTGCGCTGGTCAGGGAGGGGGTAAATTCTTCCGGGGCTGAAGTGGTTAATTCACCTTTTCATTTTCTGTAAAAAGGTAAACTTACACATTTTAACTGCATATTCAAAATGAGGTCTTACTATTGCTCATGATTCTATGCTTTGTTAATACAAGAAAGTTTCTTGCTCAGGCCTCGTACACACAACAGTTTTCCTCAACAGAATCCATCAAGAAACTTGGTGGCAGAGCCTTTTTGCCGAGGAAAACGGTCGTCTGTATGTTTTTCGTCGAGAAAACTGTTGTGGAACTCGACGAGAAAAAAAGAGAACAAGTTCTCTTTTCCCTCGTCGGGAGTCTCAATTTCCTCGTTGTGTTCCTCGTCGGGCTGGTTTTCGTGTGTATGCTTAGAAACCCACACATGCTCAGAAGGGTGGCGCCAGTGGAATCAAACTTCCCCTTTATAGTGCCGTCGTACGTGTTGAACGTCACCGCGTTTGAGAACGACGAGATTTTGTCTTGACAGTGTGTACGCAAAGAAAGCTTGTCAAGATTCTCGACAAGCCTGACAAGGAACTCGTCGAGGAAAACGAGGTCTGCCAGATTTGGGAGGAGGAACAAGGTTGGCATTTAAGTTAAAGTGTTGGATACCCTAAAAAAAAAAAAAGAAAATTAGATCCTGTTCCTGTAAAGCATTTTATACAGCACAGTTCTTGTGCTGTGTAATTTGGCCCCTTGTATCACCTGAAATACCTGGCAGAGATATTTGGTTCTGCCCTCCACCCTGTAAACTGTTTATTGTGGCTGCTGTGCCCTGACACCGTGGTCAGTTTACGTGACTGCCCGCTGGTCTCCTCCTCTCCTTGTCCTGGCTGACAGCAGAGGGGGATACTCAGTCCCTCCCCCTGCAGCTATCAGTTCAGGAGAGGAGACCAGCAGGCAGTAACGTGAGCGCTGAGTGGGACTCGGAAATAAGGTATTTATAAATCACATACACTGGGGAACTTGTTATCTAACAGAGGGAATCATTAAAAACAAAAAAGTTTACAAACACTTTAATTTCAACCAAACTATAGTGTTGTATTGCAACTAGACCCACAGCTTGTTCCATTACTATTCAACCTATGCCGAGTCACTGAAATGTTGTTGTATATCAGTACTGAGATAGTCCATTACAACCCTTTGTGGTGGGTATACGTGTATGGTCAGCCTCAGCAACTGCCCCTATAATCCCAGCCTTCTTTTGCTTTCCAATAATAATTTGGATGAAGGTACTTTATCATGGTCTATTACATTATTCTATGTAAGGCCAGGGCTTTTTTTCTCAGACAATAGGTGCATGAACTCCCCCTTTCCGAGTCACCCCTTTTCCCCACCCCATACCCACCTCCGAGCACTGTCCCTTGGTTCCATTCCCCTACCCATCTCCCAGTACCGTCCCTTTTAGACAATTCAGAACCAAGTATAATTTTGTTTTAAGTAATTTGTATGGAATTTGGTAATGATATCAAGTAAAGCCGGATCCCCTGTAGCCAGCAACAATAGACCCTGCTAACAGCAAAGGATCAACCCACAATAAAATCCCCCCCCCCCAGCAACAATAGACTCGTGGCAGCATCAACAGATCTCTGCACAGCCAGCATTAACAGACTCTCCGGCAGCCATCAGCCAACAATAGACCCCTCCCCCCAACAGTAGATCTCTTTCAGCAACAACTGACCCCCCCAGCAACTTAACTGGTTGCCGACCAGCCGCCGTCGGCCCCCCTGCGCGAGAGCACATAGTATAACATCGGCTCTCGAGCAGGCCACTAGGGTGCGTGCACCCCCCGCTCGCCCTCGGCTCCCGTGTGAGTGCCAGGCGGGCGCGATCACCGCCGGGCACACGTGATCGATCGTTACAGAGCGAGGACCGGAAGCTGTGTGTGTAAACACACAGCTCCCGGTCCTGTCAGGGAGAGAAATGCTGATCTTCTGTTCATACAATGTATGAACAGAAGATCAGTCATTTCCCCTAGTGAGGCCACCCCCCTACAGTTAGAACACACTCAGGGAATATACTTAACCCCTTCCCCGCCCCCTAGTGTTAACCCCTTCACTGCCAGTGGCATTTTTATAGTAATCCAATGCATTTTTATAGCACTGATCGCTAATCCCAAAAATGTGTCAAAGTGTCCGAAGTGTCCGCCATAATGTCGCAGTACCGAAAAAAAATCGCTGATCGTCGCCATTACTAGTAAAAAAAAAATATTAATAAAAATGCCATAAAAATACCCCCTATTTTGTAAATGCTATAACTTTTGCGCAAACCAATCAATAAACGCTTATTGCGATTTTTTTTCTGAAAAATATGTAGAAGAATACGTATCGGCCTAAACTGAGGAAAAAAATGATTTTTTATATATTTTTGGGGGATATTTATTATAGCAAAAAGTAAAAAATATTTTTTTTTTTTTAAATTGTCGCTCTATCTTTGTTTATAGCGCAAAAACTAAAAACCACAGAGGTGATCAAATACCACCAAAAGAAAGCTCTATTTGTGGGGAAAAAAGGACGCCAATTTTGTTTGGGAGCCACGTTGCACGACCGCGCAATTGTCAGTTAAAGCGACGCAGTGCCGAATCGCAAAAAGTGCTCTGGTCTTTGACCAGCAATATGGTCCGGGGGTTAAGTGGTTAAGATCTCCCACCAACAACAATAGACCTCCTCAGCAACAACAGACCACCCCCAGCTAGAATAGATGCCCCAGCAGTGATCATCAATACCCTGCAGCACACCCCAGCACCCCTTGTCATTACATACAGTCAGTCCAGGAGATACCGGAACTGCGTTCCCTCTGAAAAAAAAGCCCTGTGTAAGGCTATACTCAAAACTTTTACAAGTCACTGAAATGTTGGGTATCCCATGGGTGTTGTCTGTGTTTCCTCAAATCCATCGAATGGAAATACAGACAGCAATATAAATCTGATATAGCTTCCAAACCTTGGTGTCATTAACAAAAAAGTTTCTAGCTAAAAGTTTAAATTACTAAATTTAAATGAAATGGATTATCTCACGGGTACTGCCTGTATTTCCTCAAATGTATCAAATGGAAAAACAGACTGCAATAAAAATCTGATGGTTCGAACCCAAAAATGTTTTTGGCTAATAGTTAAAATTACTAAATTTGTTTAATGGGTTGTTGTGTTCTTTGTTTGATCCTTTATTCTTCCATTACAGGGATGATAAAAATAAATGTGTATTTTGTTTTTTCACATATCTTTTGTTTCATGTGAAACATAAAACCTGATTGCCTTCTAAATGCAACAGCACCACGTTTGCTTTTTTTTTCAGATTTTATAGATTGTCCCTACTGAATTTGTATTACTAAGTAGTGTTTTTTCTTCCACGACTGCCAAAAGACACAATGGCAATGTGAATTTCTGTAAATATTTTCTCATAAATATCAATATGGAAATGTACATAGATTTGTCAGCCAAGGTCAGACATTAAGCTGCTTTTTCCTGGGGGTTTTAGGGAAATTGCTTATCAGTCTGAGGCACAGGGAGGGATGTCTCCAGTGACAGAGTCAGAGACTTTCTGTAATATCAAACATCTGCCTCTACAACCATTCACTCCGTGCAGCTGTGGGAACATCTTGTGTCTACTGTAAACAGATTCTGCCTTATAAGAGGAGAAAGCGATTGGAAAGTCTAATGAAATATACACACATTTTCATTAGATTCAGATGTGTTTGTGTGGCCCCTTGCAGAGCAGAGATCTGCCATAACAATAGGTGGCCACATATGACATTTACAATATGCAGGACCAATGATCTACTTAATGAGCTGAAATTAATTCATTTTGGAGGATCTCAATGGCACATGTCGCCTAAGGAATTTAGGATTTGCAGCGGCTGCAGCCACTGCCCGCTGCCTCCCTTCCCTGTGGCACCAATATGGGGTTAAGTTCCTCATACTAGCTGCCACTTAAGCCCCGGACCATTTTGCAGCTAAATGCCCAGGCCAGGTTTTGCGATTCGGCACTGCGTCGCTTTAACAGACAATTGCGCGGTCGTGCGACGTGGCTCCCAAACAAAATTGGCGTCCTTTTTTCCCCACAAATAGAGCTTTCTTTTAGTGGTATTTGATTACCTCTGCGGTTTTTATTTTTTGCGCTATAAACAAAAATAGAGCGACAATTTTGAAAAAAATTCAATATTTTTTACTTTTTGCTATAATATCCCCCAAAAACATATATCATTTTTTTTTCCTCAGTTTAGGCCGATACGTATTCTTCTACCTATTTTTGGTAAAAACATCGCAATAATCGTTTATCGTGACTGCGACATTATGGCGGACACTTCGGACAATTTTGACAAATTTTGGGATTTTTGTAATTGTAATTTTCACAGCAAAAAAATGCATTTAAATTGCATTGTTTATTGTGAAAATGACAGTTGCAGTTTGGGAATTAACCACAGGGTGCGCTGTAGGAGTTAGGGTTCACCTAGTGTGTGTTTACAACTGTAGGGGGGTGTGGCTGTAGGTCTGACGTCATCGATCGAGTCTCCCTATAAAAGGGATCACTCGATCGATGCAGCCGCCACAGTGGCGGCTCTCCCCGTTCTTCAGCTCCGGGGAGCGATCGCGAGGGGGCGGCTAGAAACGAATAGCTGCGCCCTCGTCCCGGATCACTCCCCGCGGCTTACCGACCGCCGCATGTACCGGGGGGGGTCCCGATCGAACCCCCGACCCGCGGAAAGGCGGGGACGTACATGTACGCCCATATGCCTGTACGTGCCATTATGTGGACGTACATGTACATGCGGCGGTCGGCAACCGGTTAAAAAGCCCTGACATTCATGGCTGTCAGCTTGTAGCTCTCCATGAATTACCATGGTGCCGTGGAGCGCTGTGGTAGTTCATTGAGTGTTCCTGTCAGGGAGTATCGGCTTATGTACAGGTAAGCCGATACACTGATAGTGTGCATGAGACCTGTATCAGTGATCTACTGATTGATGGTGCAATGCTTTTCAGGCTCTTGCAACAAAACTAATAAATGCACATTTTACCTGCAAATTGTTTTTTCAAAGTGATTTTATCCTTTAAGGACTGGAACTGTGGAAGATATGGCCAAAAAGCAAGTGGATGAAAAAGCACTAGTCAGTCAGTGGCGGCTGGTGCTTAATATTTTGGAGGGGGTGGCAAAAAAACCTGCCCCCTCTCACTCGCACCATCGCCACCTACCAATGCCAGCGCCCCCTTCTATCTAGAGCCACCGCTACCTGCCGCTGCCACCTCCCCCCTCCTCACTTGTCCCGCTGCTGCTGACACCCCCCCCCCCAGGGACAGACAAGAAGGTGTTACCTTGGGAGATGTCCACCAGGCTCTCTAGCAGTGTGACAAGGTGGAGGCTGAACCGGGTCGGCTCCAAGGCAAGAGCACCGAATACCGTTGTGGCCAATACACGCTCCTGCCAGGCTTCTGCCTGGCAGGACCGGCTCTAATAGGCGTTGCTTCTCCTCCCACTTCCTAACTTGCCAGGAGGAGAAGCAGGAAGACATTAGCGAATATTAATTTGCTAATGTCACACAAGTGGGTGGGCTTGTGGGTGCAGTGCCCTGCGCCCCGTATAGAGCGGCCGCCACTGCTAGTCATCAGTATTGCCCGTAGTCGTTTAGAAACGTATCTTTTCCCCATTACTTATTTTCCATGCTTTGTTCTGCACTATATCTTTGTGTGTAGGTGGCCTTCTTAGAAGAGGCAAAGCTTTGCTTCCTCATTATCAATCAGCCCCACCCCCACCCCCGTGACTACTGGTCTGATGTCTGATAGTAGAAATATCAAACATCAGCAGGAAAGGTGCAGAGCAGATCCAGAGAATGGATGAAGCAGGAGCAGGGAGATGTTTATATATAGGTTTCAGGTACTGTTTCCTCTCCAGCAAAGAGAACAGTGGGCAGCACACTACTGGCATCAGCAAATGTTATGTCATACTACAGTCTTGGGCAGCAGAGCCTCAGATGATATAGGTGCCTAGGCATGCCAGGAAGTGCACTGTTGTTTTTTTAGGAAGTACTCTAAAAATAGATTTTTCAGGGTACTTAGGAACAATTTTCATATCTAGATGTGTAACACATAATTTTTGAGTTCAGGTCACCAATCTATAAAGGAAGGTGCTACTTGCATTACGTGATGCTAAGTGGTCAATGCTACTAATTGTAGCATTGACCACATACATATTTGTAACCCATAGTAAATATGTTTTAAAACAAGCCCTGATCTCTGTAGCTGCAGGTACTGTTAAATAAATCATCCTCAATATTGACAAAAAATACTTTCCCTTTCTCCCCCCTGCCAGCAGTGAGCTGGCAGCCTGCCAGCCTTATAATCTGTAGAGTAAAGATAAAGCAGGTGCATGGAAAGAGGGGGAAAGTAGAATGTTGAGAGACATATATCTAGAGACGTCAGTGTTTCCATTGTGAATGTGAGGACAAATTGCTCACCAGAGGTCAGTGACGTTTTTTTTAAAGTAGAATTTCAGGTTTCATTTCACTTCAAAATTTGTTTTTGAAGTGATTTGACTTCATACCAGTTTGACCAATATACCATTTTCTGGACAGCAACATCTTCTATCCTTTACTAATGACCATCAGTATAGTCCTACATCAGTTGTCTTTTGCTTTCACAGCTATGTGATTGGCCGGAGTCGCGATGACATCACTCCCGAACATGCACGCTGGAGCCGCCGTTTCCGGCATGGGTGTGATCGGCTGCATGCACTCTAAATATCTCCTCTTTAGGAGATATTCACAGTACCTACAGGTAAGCCTTACTACAGGCTTACCTGTAGGTACAAGTGGTAGTACAAAGTTTACTACAACTTTAAAGGATATCTGAACTGAATGTCAAAAATGAATTGTGTTGCAGGTTACCAACTTTACTTTAGTAAAAGTTGGTAACGTAATGTAATGTGGTGGCTGCATTCATTTTCTCTTTACATGCTTTTTTCCTTTATTTTAACGGTGTAATTCTGCCATTACCACACTCCTTGTCTTAGTGTGACAACCGTCACAGCCGGCAAACTGAGCAGCCTAGGAAAGTGAGCGCATTAGGACTAAATCTCTCTTGCCGCGTACACACGATCGGAATTTCCGTTGAAAAAAGTCAGATGGACTTTTTTTATCGGAAATTTAGATCGTGTGTGGGCCCCATCTGACTTTTTTCCATTGGTGTTTAGAAATAGAACATGTTTTATTTTTTTCCAATGGAAAAAAAAAACGATATGCTCGGAAGCATTGAACTTCATTTTTCTCGGCTCGTCGTAGTGTTTTACGTCACCGCGTTTTGGACGGTCGGAATTTAGTCTGACAGTGTGTATGCAAGACTGATGGAAGTCAGCTTCATCGTTATTCTGATGGAAAATTCCATCTGATTTTATTCCATCGGAAATTACGATCGTGTGTACGTGGCATCTGTGTTAAAGTCTCCTGCAGAAAAAAATGCTGCAAATACTGTAGCTGCTGACTTTTAATATTAGGACTCTTATCTGTTCAGGAATCCCGCGATGTCTTCACCCAAGCCAATTTTTCAATTGGCTATCCGGTGCTGCCGCCACCATCTCACATCTAGTTCCCTACTGCGCATACACAAAGCGCACTTGAATACAAATGCATGCTACACTTTTCACATACTTATTTGTAAAACATTTTGAAAACCATTTATCGTTTTTCCTTCCACTTCACAATTATGTGCCACTTTGTAAAATCCCAATAAAATACATTTACGTTTATGGTTGTAACATGGCAAAATGTGGAAAATGTCAAGGGGTATGAATACTTTTTCAAAGGCACTGTATGTGTACATATGAATGTAAGTTAGGAACCTTAGATTGTATGCTCCTTGAGGGGAGGGACTGATGTTTAAATATATCATTTATATGCATAGGCGAGCACACAGTGGGCCAGATTCATGAACAATGGTGCAGATTTGCACCGGCGTGGTGCATCATTTTTAGACTACACCGGTCCAGCGCGGAGAGGCAGTTAGGTGATTCAAGAAACTTTTTTTGTCTACGATGCCCCAGCGGGGCGGATTTTAGACGGCGTAAGGCGGGGTAAGGCCAACTGGGAGTCACCCTATGCTAATGAAGTGCCGACCGTGGCGCAGGGGTCACGCCGGGGCGCATCTTAGACCGCACATGCTCAGTGACATCCAGGGGTAAATGCCCCAATCTGCACATGCTCAGAACTGTGCCCCGGCGTGATCCCTGAGCTACGCCGACCCACTACCAAAGCCCAGTCCAGAAATCAGCCCAGACTTCCGCCCTGCAGGTGCAAATGTACTGAAGCTTTTTTTTTTTCTAAGCTAGGTGGTTTGCATTGTGGTGGGGCAGTTATGGCTGATGAGGAATCCTCAGGTGGGCGGATGAGCAATTTCAGCCCAGAGGAGAGGGCTGTAATTATTGAGGGCCTCTCCCAACATGGAGACCGCCTCTATGTGTTGTCCAGCAAGTGTTGTTGCTCAGTTCGTTTGTAACGCTGCTGCTTTCGCTGCTCTCCAGCTGACCTCTGCAAGTTTGGTGCAAAGTTACCCCTGCTTTTATGAGGTGTAACTTTGCACCGGAAATTTCAGCTCCGCTCACCGGGACTAGCCTGCGCCGGTCAAGCTTAAGTTGATGAATCGGCCGAAAAACCTCATTTGCATATTTAAAACACAAAAACCATGGACGCGCCAGATCCGACCAGCGTAAATCTGCGCCAACGCCGCGCCGGCGTGGAAAGGTTACACCGAGGCAATGAAGTCTATTTGGAGGCGTAATCTGGTTCTCTGGGTAAGGCGCAGCGATCCGCCGGCGCAAATCTGCACTTACGCCGTGCATCTACCAAAAAAAACGGTGTAAGTGCTTCATAAATCTGGCCCAGTGTGTTCCACGTGTGCTTGTGCACACCCTAATCACCATGTGTGGTGCAGATTCCCCCTATTTAGACCTGTAATATTTCACCAAAGCCCCCTAACAGGGCTCCTAAGAATTTTTTTTTTTTGTAAAAATGTATAAAAAATATAATAATTAAAACTAGTGACACCGTCCTCTGCCCTACTGACACCAATCTATGCCCTACTGACACCCTCCACTGCTCTACTGACACCGTCAGTATATATACACATGTACATGCATATGTGTTTGAGTTTTGAGGTGCACACCCCAATGCAATAGGCTGTGCACACCTATGTTTATATGTAAAGCTCTGAGTAAATTGATGGCACAATATAAATACCTGTAATAATATACATATTTCATCTTTGTATTGCTGTTAGATTGGGTTATGCTTTAAATTCTAAATGAACAGTTCATTTTAAAAGAAAGAAAGTTATTAAAATCCTGGCTTTGAATAAGGTAAATTGTGTAAGTATTGCCAAGTCCCATGTTTCTTTTAACATCTTAAATTAAATGTATCTCCACTGCTGGACACTTGCTAAAATGACAGTCCTTCAGTCACACATAAGGAAGCACTAAAAACTTGGCAAAAGTGACAAAAGACATTTACAGGGGATCCAGCAATTGTACAGGACAAGGCCAGCGCTGGGAAAGATAATCAAGTTATATTTTCATTAAATAATACATTTGCATGTCCAACCTGAACATTTGATTGTTGGTAAGGTTTTCCATAAAGTTCTTCTGTTCTGAGTTTGTAATAATTCAAGACAGAATTCACATCATAAATTGCTGAGTAGGACACTAGGTTCTATGGTACATCATTGTTAATCCTGATTTTTCCATTATTCTGGCAAGACCTACACCGGAGCTAAAACAAATGTAGTTTGAACGGGCCAATGAACGGGCCAAGCGGTTAAAGAAAACCTGTGCTGAGAGACATAGGGGCAGATCCACATACATCTGCGCCGGGCGCAGTGTATGTAAGATACGCTACGCCACTGTAACTTACTTTGCTTTGGTTTGAATCCTGAAAGAATTTGTGCCGTAAGTTACGGCAGCGTAGTGTATCTCTTGCGGTGTAAGGGCGCGGAATTCAAATTCGGCGGGTAGGGGGCGTGTTTCATTTAAATGAAGCGTGTCCCCGCGCTGAACGAACTGCGCATGCACCGTCAGTAAAAACTCCCAGGGTGCATTGCTCCAAATGACGTTGCAAGGACGTCATTGTTTTCGACGTGAACGTAAATGGCGTCCAGCCCCATTCACGGATGACTTACGCAAACGACGTAAAATTTTCAAAATTATACGCGGGAACGACGGCCATACTTAACATTGAGTACGCCACCATATAGCAGCTTTAACTAAACGCCGGAAAAAGCCGAACGGAAACGACGTAAAAAAATGCGACGGCCGGTCGTACGTTCGTGGATCGTCGGAAATAGCTAATTTGCATACTCGACGCGGAATATGACGGAAACGCCACCTAGCGGCCGCCGGAAAATTGCATCTAAGATCCGAAGGCGTACGAAGACATACGCCTGTCGGATCTAGCCGAGATGCCGTCGTATCTTGTTTTGAGGATTCAAAACAAAGATACAACGCAGGAATTTTTAAATTACGCCGGCGTATCAATAGATACACCGGTGTAATTTCTTTGTGGATCTACCCCATAGGCTCTCTTAGGCCTCATTCACACAGGCTTTGAACATAGGTGGCTACTGGCTAAGTTGTGTATTTATCGCTGCCATACCACCTATTAGCGACACTCAAAATTGTTAAAAAAAGGAGCGAATGAAGTTGTACACATGGTAGCATCAGTGTCACAGTGAGTAAAAAAATTTGCTGCGTGCAGAGTTCGGCAGGTATTGACAATTTGCAACTGTCTCTATTATTTTCTATTGCAACGTTTAACTGCCGGTTCACACAGGGGCGACTCGTCAGGCTTTTCAGCCGCCTGACAAGTCACGCTCCGCTCTGTTCAATGGATATGAGCGACTCAATTCGCTCCGACTTAGAAAAATGTTCTTGTACGACTTTGGGGGCGACTTGCATTGACTTCAATACAGAAGTAATTTTGCAAGTCGCCTCTAAAGTCGTCTTGAGATTACCTTGCCGAGTCGCCCCCAAAGTCGTGCCGCCCCTGTGTGAACCGGCTCTTAAGGTAAAATTCTCTTAACCCTGCAAGGGTAAATTCATTTGCTTTCTGGCAGGACCCTACAAAATGTTTGAGTAAAGCTTAGCTGAGAGAGTTGACAGATGGTAGTAGATTTGTCTGAATTAAAGGACCAATTCTTCTGACCCCAGGATGGGCATCCCTAATACCGAGTGACAGGGCCGCCATCAGGAATTATGGGGCCCCTTACACAGCTTCAGGCATGGGCCCCCTGGAGCAGAGAACCGGGGGGGGGGGGGGGTGCTGCCGCCTTAAATTGAGAAGCGGGGGGGGGCTGCCGTGGATTGAGAAGCGGGGGGGGCCTTTACACAAAAACGAAGAAATAAAGGACCTCTGGGCCCTTTAATAAAAAAAATATATATATAAAAAAATATATATATATATATATTTTTTTTAAAGGGGGTTGCCATCTTAATAATATATATATATATATATATATGTATGTGTGTGTGTGTATATATATATATATATATATATATATATATATATATATATATATATATATTTATATATATATATATATAAAAAGAAATTGCAAAAAAGGGGGGTTGCCATCCAGGACCTCTGGGCCCTTTAATAAAAATGAAAAAAAGAAACCTCTGGGCCCTTTAATAATAATAATAAAAAAATATATATATATATATATATATATATATATATATATATATATAAAATTAAAAATAAACATTTATGAAAAAAAGGGGGGTTGCCATCCAGGGCCCTGGGGACCTCAGGGCCCTTTAATAATAATAATTATAATAATAATAATAATATTATATATATATGGGGACCTCCGGACCTCTAAAAAAAAAAATGGCTCTTTATTAAAAAAAAATAATATATATATATATATATATAAAAAAAAGGGGGGGTTTGCCACACATGGGGCCCTGGGGACCTCTGAGCCCTTTAATAATATATATATATATATATATATATATATATATATATACCTTTGGGCCCTTTAATAATAATAATAATAATAATAATATTATATATATATGGGGACCTCCGGACCTCTAAAAAAAATGGCTCTTTATTAAAAAATAAAATAAAAATATATATAAAAAATATTTTTTTTATAAAAAATAAATAAAAAAAAGGGTGGTTGCCATCCGGGGCCTCCGGGCCCCTGGGGACCTCCGGACCTCTAAAAAAAAAAAAAATTGGCCCTAAAAAAAAAAATTTTTTTTTTTTTTTTTTTTTTTAAAGGGGGTTGCCATCCGGGCCCCTTACAGGTGTAATGCCTGTACCCCCCTGATGGCGGCCCTGCCGAGTGATGGCAAAGGTACACTGACTTAAGGAGGACTGTGTTTCCTAATATTTACCTCAAGTGCCTTAATAAAATGGAGTTGGACTGAGACTCTAGCTGACGTATGGTGATTCAAGTGGATGCCTGTTCGCTGTGAAACTATTGAGATAGCACACAGTTAGGCCGGAGCACTGAATAGGTGCATCTCATGTAAGATCCACACAGTGAGACACAGGATCCTGAGGAGAATTAAAGTGGTACAAACTTGGTTGGGTTGTGTTTGGTGGTAGTTAGGGAACGGAGTCACCCTCTTATCGATGAGAAGCAGACCCCTCCATATAGAAGGTAGCTAGTGACCTGGGCCACAGTATCACATGGGCCTCAGATATTCAGCAGACTACCCGAGCCCCATGCTGTACCACAGAGAAGACACGAGACCTTGAGCAGGAAGTTTTTCCCAACTGTTGTGGGTCATTTCTGTTGGTGACCAGGGGAATGGTGAAAGAATGGTTTTCAACCCTTCGTGCACACAAAAGAAGTTCTGCATGGGTTGTGGAGTGTATGTGGATGGAGTGGAGAGGCCCTAGTCAGCCCTGTGTATCAGCAGGCCCTCTAGTGATGCGTGTGGCGATTCAGTCACAGTTGGGCATGCTGTAAATGCCATACGTATGCAGTTGCAAACGTCAAAGTGATCACTATCATTGTGCGTGAGTAATAAATCCCTCAACGTGCCGTGAACTTAGCTCAACTCTTCTTATTAAAAGCCATTTACAAAAGTAATTTTTTTTCAAGTACAATTCAGGTGCAATAGCGCAATAGAGTTGGCCGTTCTATGTAAAATTAGAGTAATGACAAGACAAATACATGAAGCCATTCTCTCTTCTGCTCAGGACACTATGCCTAAATCATTTATCAATCGATTACAATAATCAGAAAATGAACACTTCTGTGCCTAAAATTGTGGCTTTCCACAGATCCGGGCCATGTTCCAATCACTCATTTGTGCGTTCATCTTCTCATGTCTGCCCATACTGCCATGCAGAGTGATCTGCTTCCCAGTAGTACGTGCATAGTTCTGGTGATTACATAATTGAAATCTACACTGACCAACAATGCCTTCAAATGGAGGAGGGAAAGCATCTTCAACCACAAATGCCTTCAAAGAAAGGGATGACATGTTCACTGATCACAATGGCTTCAAATGAGGGAGGGAAACCACCTTCAACCACAAATACCTTCAAGGGAAGGGGATGAAATTCTCCACTGACCACAAATGCCTTCAAGGGAAGGGGATGAAATTCTCCACTGACCACAAATGCCTTCAAATGGGGAAGGGAAATTACCTTCAACCACAAATTCCTTCAAAGGAAGGAGTGAAATGTCCATTGACCTCCAATGCCTTCAAATGGAGGAGAGAAATCACATTCAACCATAAATGCTTCCAAAGGAAGGAGTGAAAGGTCCACTGACCACTAATGCCTTCAAATGTAGAAGAGAAACCTCCTCCAACCACAAATACTTTCAAAGGAAATTGTGAAATCTTCACCGACCACTAATGTCTCCAATATAAAAGGTAAACTCTCCACTGACCACAAATGCCTTAAAAGGGAGGGGTGAAATCTCCAAAGACAACCAATGCATTAAAATGAAGGGGGAGAGAGAAACCTCCACTGGCCTCCAATCCATTTAAAGGAAGGGAAGGAGGGGGGACTTCCACTGATAACCAATACTTTCAAAAAAAGAAAGGAAGGGGAAAACAGCCCAGAATGAGGAGGGGAGCTTAGACCATCCTCAAAGAAGAAAATAATAATACATGGAAAAGAAAAGGATGCTTATTGACAACATCTCTTATACAAACAGTTGGAAAAAAAACATAAGCCTGGATTTGGGCTTTTATATGTGTAAAGGCAGGGCTCAAAATTTCAAGTCTTGAGCTACTGCCCCACCCAACTCCGTCCCTAATTCCGCCCCTAAACAGGCCCTCATAAATTATCTCATGAAATGATACTTAAATGTTTTATGCAGAATTAAATAAAATGAAAAATTAACAACAACAACTCCATGCGGACCAATACAGCCTACCTGTGCCCGCCAATGCAGGCTGCCTGTGCCCACCAATGCAGGCTGCCTGTGCCCACCAATGCAGCCTGTGCCCACCATGCAGCCTGTGCCCACCATGCAGCCTGTGCCCACCAATGCAGCCTGTGCCCACCATGCAGCCTGTGCCCACCATGCAGCCTGTGCCCACCAATGCAGCCCGTGCCCACCAATGCAGCCTGTGCCCACCAATGCAGCCTACCTGTGCAGGGGAGGAGAGGAACAGGAGAGTCACCCAGATGATCAGAGCGCAGTGCAGCGAACACGACGATGACAGCTTTCATTTAACATTGCTGTGTTCCCGCCGCTCAATGTTATATACAGCCCCACCCCCTGGCCAGGGAACTTTGATTGACAGATCACCCATCCAAATCCCGGGATTGGATGGGTGATCTGTCTATCAAAGTTTCGGGACCAGGAGGAGGGGCTATATGTGACAGCGAGCAGGGGGGAACACGGCAATTTGAAATTAAAGCGGTTATCGCTGTGTTCCCTGCACTACGCTCTGATCATCCGGGCGTCTCTCTCTCTTCCCCTCTGCGATTGTTGTGAGAAGGACTCCTATTCCACCCAGGCTGCTGGAATCAATTCAACGCGTGCTTGGAATCATTGAACTTAATTTTTCTCAGATTGTCATAGTGTTGTACATGACCGCGTTCTTGACGTTCGGAATTTCCGACAACGTGTGACCGTGTGCATGCAAGACAAGTTTGAGTCAACATCCGTCGGAAAAAAAATCCACAATTTTGTTGTCGGAATGTCCGATCGTGTGTACACGGCATTAAACATTTTCTAGATGGAATTTACAGCCCATCAGCAGATAGGTGATATGAGTTTTTATATGGAGTTTCTTTGTTTGGCAGGAGTGTATCTTATTTACTGCATCTCTAAAAACTGAACTACAGCTGAGACATATATATTCAGAAAGCTTGGATTTCATTCATATTGTTAATGTAAATCTCCAGTATAGTGTCCAAATACCAAGAATCCCATCTGCTAAGCCCCCCTCAGCACCAAATGAATTATAGTAATCCAGGTGCTGCAAAAAACAGGTGGACGATCGTCAGACAGAACATCTTTCACCGCTAATCGTTTTAAATACTTTATACTGTATTTGTGTTACTATTGGGAGCAATAGCAAGGCATGGCTTCCATGAGAAAGTCTTTTATGAAGTTTTTTTACTTTCTCCAGGATATTTTTGCCTAAACTTGCTACATAAGGTTTTACATCCTTCTGCCCTGTACACACGATCGGTTCATCCGATGAAAACGGTCTGATGGATTTTTTCATCAGATATCCGATGAAGCTGACTTTCATCAGTCGTACCTACACACCATCAGTTAAAAAAACGATCATGTCAGAACGCGGTGACGTAAAACACAACGACGTGCTGAGAAAAATGAAGTTCAATACTTCCAAGCATGTGTCGACTTGATTCTGAGCATGCGTGGATTTTTAACCGATGGACGTGCCCACAGACGATCGTTTTTTCTATAGTTTTTTTTTAACCACTTAAGCCCCGGACCAATATGCTGATAAATGCCCAAAGGCATTTTTACAATTCGGCACTGCGTCGCTTTAACAGACAATTGCGCGGTCGTGCGCCGTGGCTCCCAAACAAAATTAATGTCCTTTTTTCCCCACAAATAGAGCTTTCTTTTGGTGGTATTTGATCACCTCTGCGTTTTTTATTTTTTGCGCTAGAAACAAAAATAGAGCAACAATGCAATGCAATATTCTTTACTTTTTGCTATAATAAATATCCCCCAAAAACATATATAAAAAAAATATTTTTCCTCAGTTTAGGCCGATACGTATTCTTCTACCTATTTTTGGTAAAAAAAACCCGCAATAAGCATTTATCGATTGGTTTGCGCAAAATTTATAGCGTTTTCAAAATAGGGGATAGTTTTATTGCATTTTTATACATTTTTTTTGTTTACTACTAATGGCGGCGATCAGCGAGTTTTTTCGTGACTGCGACATTATGGCGGACACTTCGGACATTTTTGACACATTTTTGGGACCATTGTCATTTTCACAGCAAAAAATGCATTTAAATTGCATTGTTTACTGTGAAAATGACAGTTGCAGTTTGGGAGTTAACCACAGGGGGCGCTGTAGGAGTTAGGGCTCACCTAGTGTGTGTTTACAACTGTAGGGGGGGTGTGGCTGTAGGTCTGACGTCATCGATCGAGTCTCCCTATAAAAGGGATGACACGATCGATGCAGCCGCCACAGTGAAGCACGGGGAAGCCGTGTTTACATTCGCCTCTCCCTGTTCTTCAGCTCTGGGGAGCGATCGCGAGGGGGCGGCTAGAAACGAATAGCCGCGCCCTCGATCCCGATCGCTCCCCGCGGGTTTCCGACCGCCGCATGTAGCGGGGGGGGGTCCCGATTGGACCCCCGACCCGCGGAAAGGCGAGGACGTACATGTACGCCCATATGCCTGTACGTGCCATTCTGTGGACGTATATTTACATGCGGCGGTCGTTAAGCGGTTAACCATCAGATAATTTTAAAACAAGTTCCTAGTTTTTTCACCGATGGATAAAAAACCGATCGGGCCCCCACACGATCGGTTCGTCTGATGAAAACGGTCCATCAGACTGTTTTCATCAGACGAACCGATCGTGTATACCCGGCATTAAAAGAAAACAATTATGGTTTAGGGCCATTTAATTTGAGTGTTTTAATAGGTTTATACATTTAAGGCTAAGTTCATCTTCATAAAAATAAATAATGCACATATTTTCACAGGAAAAATTGTGCATTTTTTTTTTTTTCACAGGGACTGCAAACTCTTCCTCCGTCTCACTGCCCGTAAATGTGTCAAGGCATTTCCGTTGGAGAACTGGAGAAAGTGTCAATGGGCTATGGGTGTCTTGATCATTGCACTTGGGGTTCTGAACAGAACCACAAGTCCATTTGCCACTGTGGATAAAGAAACTTGTAGTTCATTCATTCACAGATGAATGGTGCCGCTGTGCAGAAGGAGCCCCCCACACCCGCGCCAATTTTAAATTTAACAGCTGCTGCCGGGGAGAGGGATCTCCGCAATGAAGACACCTGCACTCACCCAAATCTTATTTACCCAGCTGCTGCTCTCAAGTGTACACCCGAAACATCCAATATGACTAAAATTCCTGATTTAACCACTTCCATACCAGGCACTTACGCACCTTCCCGCCCAAGCCAATTTTCAGCTTTCAGCGCTGTCGCACTTTGAATGGCAATTGCGCGGTCATGTTACACTGTACCCAAACAAAATTGGCGTCCTTTTTTCCCCACAAATAGAGCTTTCTTTTGGTGGTATTTGATCACCTCTGCGATTTTTTTTTTTGCACAACAACTAAAAAAAGACTGAAAATTATGAAAGAAAATTACGTTTTTATTTTTTTCTGTTAATTTTTTTGTAAATAAGTAAGTTTTCTCTTTCAATTACGGGCACTGATATGGCGGCACTGATGGGCACCGATGAGATGGCACTGATGGACATCGATGAGGTAGTACTGACGGGCACAGATGAGGTGGCACTGATTGGCGGCGCTGGTATGCGGCACTGATGGGCACACATAGGCGGCACTGATGGGCACTCATGGGTGGCACTGATGGGCACTCATGGGCGGCACTGATGGGCACTCATGGGCGGCACTGGGCACTCATAGGCGGCACAGATGGGCACTCATGGGCGGCACTGATGGGCACTCATGGGCGGCACTGGGCACTTATAGGCGGCACAGATGGGCACTCATGGGCGGCACTTATGGGTGGCACTGATGGATACTTATGGGTGGCACAGATGGGCACTGATAGGTGGGCACTGGGCATGGATGGGCACTGTGGGGTGGCACTGATGGACACTGTGGGGTGGCACTGATGGACACTGTGGGGTGGCACTGATGGACACTGTGGGGCGGCACTCATTTACCCATGTTGCCAGTCAGTGCCCATTTGTCAGGGGACTGTCCTCTGAAACTGGGGATGTCTGGTCACCCTAACCTAGGTAAGTACCCTATTTTTTTCTGCGTATAAGATGACCTTTTGGGCTTAAAAACTTGCCTCAAAACCCGGGGGTCGTCTTATACACGATACCTGTCTCGGGGATCCATTATTCAAAAGCGCGCCTCCTCCTTTTGGTGTTTTGTGATAGGCGGAACACTTGGTTTCCCAGCAGAGCCTCTGTTCGGTGTTCCGCCTATCATGGATGTCTTCTCATCCTCGGTTTCGGACGAGAGGACCTCCGTGATAGACGGAACACATGCGCCTATCACAGAACAGCGCGAGGAGGAGGCGCGACTTTTGAATAATGGACGCCCGCAGTACAGGAATAAGGTTTTGGCACAGTGAGGAATGTTGACGGCACAGTGAGGCATGGGATGGCACATTGAGGCATGGGATGGCACATTGAAGCATGTTGATGGCACAGTGAGGCATGTAATGGCACAGTGAGGCATGTTGATGGCACAGTGAGGCATATAATGGCACAGTGAGGCATGTAAAGGGCACAGTGAGGCATGTAATGGGCACAGTGAGATTTGAAAAAGCTGAATAAAGCCTGTTCCTGTCAGCGTTTTTTCCTGTCAGCGGTTGTTCCTGCTACCCCTCATCTGTAGATACGTCAACGTAAGTGCTACGTGAATCCGGGCCACTGTATGTAAAAAGTGCAGAAAACACCCACTTTAAAGGAACATAAATACTTTCTATTTTGAAGTGTATTTTTGAGAATGGAAACGACTGCTTGGAATTATTTTGGTGTTGAAATGGACTTTAAGAGAATTAAGTATTTCAATTTTGTTTTGATTTGTGCTTTAGAGATGTCAAATTCTTTAATATTCACTTTGGCAGGCGATGTGTAATATGAGAGATAATAGTGTAGCCTATTCAAGTTCTTGAATTCATTATTTATCTAAATACAAGCTTTTCCAATAAATCGGTACAAGGCGCAAAGTGCATTACCCATAGCAGCCAATCAGAATCCTTCTCGTATTGGTCTGATTTCAGCTGAAATGTCCTGTTGTCTGTAGTTAATGTACCGTATTTATCGGGGTATTGCGCACTCCGGCGTATAGCGCGCACCCCTAAAGTGGACCCGCATTCCTGTAAAAAAAAACATTTTAGTACTTACAGTTTTGGTGTCTTGCGCGGCGTCCATCGGCGGCCTCGTCGGGTCCGGCGTCTGTCTGCGGCTTCGGTAGTGTCCTCCTCGTCGGGTCCGGCATCCTTCTGCGGTGTCCTCCCCGCTCGATCTCCGCTTCTACTTGGTGCTTTCTTCATTTTAAAGTTATCAAACAAGCTCCAAGACTTATATGCCTAGTACACACGATAAGAAAATCAGGTAAAAAATACCGCTTTTGGAACGATCGTCCGATAATCTGACTGTTAGTACTAGTGTTGAGCGGAATACGCCATATTCGATTTCGCGATATATCACGAATATATAGACGAATATTCGTGAAATATTCGTTAAAATCGAATATTCGTGATATTTTATCAAAAAAATAAATTGTTGCGAAGTTTCGCTAATGCGAATGCGAAATTGATTGCGAAATTCTGGTCCGCGCATGCGCGCTAAGAACACGCGAGAACGGAGATCATTTCCTGGATCTTTGCCAGTCGATTTTCGGATCGCTATTTTGTGCTGCCCAGCGAAGCGAAGATGGTGGGGAGTAACTTTTCATCCAGTGAGGAAAAACTGCTGATTAGTGTAAGTAATTTCACCACTGCTATTTCATTATCTTTAACTGCATTTTAGACCAGTTTAAAAGTTAGGATATAAGATCAGATATTAGTATTTCCCAAACAGTGTGTCTCCAGCTGTTGCAAAACTACAACTCCCAGCATGCCTGGACAGCTTGCTGATGTGGGGGGGGTAAACTTTATTGGGGGGGGTGGAAATGTGAGAAAGGAGTGTTTTTTGTTTTTTTAGCAAGACGGGCACGCAGACAAAGACGCAGACCAAGATGCAGACAAAGACGTTTTTTTTTAGGGCCAATTTTTTTTTTTAGAGGTCCGGAGGTCCCCAGGGGCCCGGAGGCCCCGGATGGCAACCCCCCTTTTTTTATTTATTTTTTTTTAAAAAAATATTTTTTATATATATTTTTATTTAATTTTTTAATAAAGAGCATTTTTTTTTTTTTTAGAGGTCCGGAGGTCCCCATATATATATATATATAATATTATTATTATTATTATTATTATTAAAGGGCCCAGAGGTCCCCAGATGGCAACCCCCCTTTTTTTATAAAAAAAATTATATTTTTTTTATATGTATTTTTTTTATATATATATTTTTTTGTCTTTATATATATTTATATATATATATATATATATATATATATATATATATATATATATATATATATATATATATATATATATATATATATATATATATATTATTAAAGGGCTCAGAGGGTAAACTTTATTGGGGGGGGGGGGGAAATGTGAGAAAGGAGTGTTTTTTTTTTTTTTTAGCAAGACAGGCACGCAGACAAAGACGCAGACCAAGATGCAGACAAAGACGTAGACAGCTACTAAACTAGAATAAAACTACTACACCTAAAACTTTTTTTTTTTTTTTTTTTTTTTTTTTTTTTTACACGGACAAAGACTTAGACTACGACACGGACAGCTACTAAACAGGAACTAAAATACTACACCTAAAACTTTTTTGGGTTTTTTTTTTTTTTTTTTTTTAGACTGAAGGACGCAGACAACGACGAGGACTACAAATACTAAACTAATATGCACTAAACACTAACTCTACTTACACAAAATTATATGACTAAACTAAAGCTAATTTTTTTTTTTTTTTTTTTTTTTTTTTATACACAAAACACAGAGACTAAACACACACTAAACTAAGCTACCTTAAAGAAATGTACACTTACACTAACTACACAGAAATCTATCTAACACTAAGCTACACTAACCTGGACAAAACAACACAAATCTGAGCTTTTAGAAAAGCTGTTGGGTCTTTTGCTTTGAAAAAAGCAGTTGGTTATAGAAGCAGGAAACTCAGAACTGAAAGCACTATAGGAAGCATAATGCTCTAAGCTCTAAGATCGCAATACACTGGAAAAACGCACAGAAACACTCCACTCTCTCTAGCCACCTTGTGAATCTGCACTGAAATACTGCTGGGAGTGATCTTATATACTGGTCGTGCAGGCAGGTTCCTATTGGTTGCTATGGAGGTTGCTAACCTCTGACAACTGTGGTAGGAGAACTCTGATTGGCTCTGATGCAAAAGAAGGGTGGAGAAAGTATCCGCGAATATTCGTAATACGAATATTCGCGAAAGCGAATATTCGTCAACATAAAAGGATCGCCTCAGCTACTCGGCCCAAGGTCTCTAATCATACCAGCAATGCTTTTAGACGTCGATGGAGATCACTAGGATGTGATCTGTTTTAAAAATAAATTTGAAAAAATACGAATATTCGTAATAGCGAATTTTGACCGTGATATTCGAGTTATTCGCGAATACTCGAATATGCAATATTCGTAACGAATATTCGCAATACGAATATTCTTGAGCAACACTAGTTAGTACACAGTTTTCGAGAGCCAATCATGACAGTTCATTCAAAACTACCGGAAGGGACAAGCACAAAAAAAATTCTCATAAGATAACAGAACGAATTGAGTGACCAAGACTGCAAATGTTCAGAAAGGAAAGAATACATTACAGTACAAAACAATACATGACATTGCGGGAAGTTATATTCTGTCTTACGAATATTCTCACAACTCCAGTAACCTAATTGTTTTTAATATGAGACTCAGACTAGCATGCGAAAAACAAAAAAAACAAACGATCATTCGTCCAATATCCTCATTGTGTGTACGGCTTAAGGGGGCTTTCCTACAGGCACTCAGGCCAGTGGATGTGCCGTTTGTTTATACAGCTTGAGACGCCAGGTTCTGAATGCAGGCAGCTCATGTAAGTCTATGGGGATGCATGGGCTGAACAGAAACAGCCACTCATCCTAATTTGACAGGTGTGAGGATACGTAGCTCTGAACACAGACAATGTGCTTTCAGGGGCCAATCACCAGCATGACTGTCAAATTAGGATGTGTGGCTGTGACTATGCAGCTGCTATGTCCCCATAGACTTACACCTGATGCCTACAAGCAGCACCTGGCGACTCAAGCAGGTTAAACAAATGGCCCGTTTATGGTGTATGAGGCGCAGTGCTTGTGTGAATGAGGCCTGATGCTGAATTTGCAGCCTAATTACGTTTTTAATCTGTGTTGCTTACCCCCTGCTGATCGTAGCAGAGCAGGCAGATGACAAGTTGGTGCCTACACAGTATTTGCAGAGTGGATACGAACAGAGCCCTCTCTACTCTATGTGTGGGTGAGAGTAAATGGACTCCACTGTCCAGTTACACTCAGGTACCTCGGATCCGCTCTACCTAAACAGAAGAGGACTGAATCCAGATCAGACCCAAAGGTAGGTATATATAAACATGTGCTAATAATCATAAGCAGTATGCCTCTTAGTGAAGTCCACGACTAGCTCTGTTAACATTTGGAGTGATTCGAGGACACAGGGGGCCACCCCATTGCATGCCCGTTGCTACAGGACAGGCAAAACAAACAATTGCTTGGGGCCCCCCGAGCTGGCCTGGGGCCCCCAATTTCCCCTTCCCAGGCTGTAGCGTGGCCAAGCTCCTCTTCCTTCCTACCGGAGTCCTGTCAGTCCGGCAGGGTACCGCGCGTGGTACAGGAGATTCAGTTTCCTGTTCCTGGCCGGACTGACAGGAAGTGCACACTGAGTGCTCACTTCCTTTCAGTCCGGCCGGAAACACAGGAAACTGAATCTCCTGTACCGCGCGGTACCCGGCCCAGCCAGGGCACTATCTGTTAGAGGACTGGGGACCCATAATGATAGAACACCGGACTGACAGGAGGAAGAGGAGCTCGGCCACGCTACAGCAGCAGCCTACAGGGAAGAAGGGGAGGTGAGAATAGAAAAACATAGGGACTAGGGAGGAGGGGAGGAGTAAGAACATGGGTGTAAAAAATTAATGTAGCGCTAACGTAGGCTTTGGGTGCGGGTGGAGGGGGGGTGCTTGGGGGCCCCCATTTTGCTTGAGGCCCCCAAATTCCTTCAAATGGCCCTGCCCCATTGGAACTAAAGTACTCTAGTAGCAATTAGGGAGGTGCCCCAATGAACCCAATTTGGACATTTTCACTTAAGGGTGTACTCACTTTTGTTGCCTGCGGTTTAGACATTAATGGCTGTGTGTTGAGTTATTTTGAGGGGACAGAAAATGTATACTGTTATACAAGCTGTACACTCACTACTTTACATTGTAGCAATGTGTCATTTCTTCAGTGTTGTCAAATGAAAAGATAAAATAAAATATTTACAAAAATGTGAGGGGTGTCCTCACTTTTGTAAGATATGGTATATTGCTCCAGCTTGGACCAAAGTACGTATCTATATTCCATACCTGGCCTATCCCTGTAGAAGTGGAGAATCAATGTAGCAGCCACTGCTACTGCAGAGATCTTCACTGTTTTCCGGATCTCTTGCAAAGCAGCTGTACTACATCATAGTAACCACAGGTGGTCGTTCACTCGGCACTGGTGCCATTCAGAAAACACTTTGAATTTTGTCAGTGAATGCAAAGCATTCTCTGATTGGAAGAGATGGAGAGGCAGGGTTGTAACATCACAATCTCTACCTCCATAAAGTGGACTTGCATTGTGAGAAAGGGCAGTAAAGTTGAACCATTGTGCAAAGCAGTAAGTAGTAATTGTACTGTATATGCAATAAGTAATTATGGATGCCCCCATGTACATATACTGTATAATTACAAACTATTTAGGAAAATAATGTCTTAAAATCATTAAAAATGCGTTAATGTGGTTATTTGTATCCAGGTAGGGTTGCCAACTCATCCCTTTAAAACAGAACACATATTAAAGCGGTGGTTCACCCTAATAAATTTTTTTTTTTTTTATAGCATTAAATTAGGCATAGTAGCGCGAGCTACAGTATGCCTGTATTGATTTTTTTAGCCCCGTACTCACTGTGCAATCCTCTATAGAAGATTCCCACTCCCCGCGGGGAATGGGCGTTCCTATCAAGAGGGAGGATGATTGACGGCCGGCTCTGGCACGTCACGCTCCCTGAAGATAGCCGGAACAGGTCTCGGCTCTTCACGGCGCTATACGGCGCCTGTGCACAGACTATGCGCAGGCGCCGTGAAGTGCCAAGTCCTATTTCGGCTATTTCCGTCAATCATCCTCCCTCTTGATAGGAACGCCCATTCCCCGCGGGGAGTCGGAATCTTCACTATAGGATTGCACAGTGAGTACCAGGTTAAAAAAATCAATACAGGCATACTGTAGCTCGCGCTACTATGCCTAATTTAATGCTATAAAAAAAAAAATATATATTAGGGTGAACCACCGCTTTAATATGTGTTCTGTATCGCGCTACTATGCCTAATTTGCCTATGCCTAATTTAATGCTAAAATGTTGTTAGTGTGGGTGAACCACCGCTTTAATTACACAGGTTCTGTGGCTGATTAAGGAGGTAATTAAACTCACTTGGTGCCTTATTTGCATTAAATTAGCCTCAGAACCTGTGTAATTAATATGTGTTCTGTTTTAAAGGGATGAGTTGGCAACCCTATATCCAGGTGATCTCTGGTAACTGTGGGGCAGATTCACGTACAGCCGCGCAAAATTGTGCGGGCGTAACGTATCTGATTTACGTTACGCCTCCGCAACTTACATGGGCAAGTGCTGTATTCTCAAAGCACTTGCTCCGTAAGTTGCGGTGGCGTAGCGTAAATCACCCGGCGGAATTCAAATTCGGCGGGTAGGGGGCGTGTATCATTTAAATCAAGCGCATCCCCGCGCTGAAAGAACTGCGCATGCGCCGTCCGTAAAATATCCCAGTGTGCATTGCTCCAAATGACGTCACAAGGACGTCATTGGTTTCGACGTGAACGTAAATGACGTCCAGCCCCATTCACGGACGACTTACGCAAACGATGTAACTTTTTAAAATATGGACGCGTGAACGACGGCCATACTTAACATTGTTGCGCCGCACTTATGCCACCATATAGCAGGGGCAACATTACGCTGGGAAAAGTCTAATGTAAACGTCGTAACTTTACTGCGTCGGCCGCGCGTACGTTCGGGAATTCACTTATCTAGCTAATTTGCATACTCGACGCGGAATTCGACGGAAGCGCCACCTAGCGGGCAAAAAAAAAATTGCAGTTTAGATCCGACGGCGTAAGAGACTTACGCCTGTCGGATCTAATGGATATCTATGCGTAACTGATTCTAAGAATCAGTCGCATAGATACGACGGGTAAGATTAGGACTTACGACGGCGTACATGGCGCTGCGCCGTCGTAAGTCCTTTGAGAATCTGGGCCTGTCTGTTTAAACAAAAATTGGAAAAACGACACATTCCCTTTAATGCTGTTTCCAACTGTGATAAGGGCCACAACCTCCATCTTCAATTTTTTTTTTTACAAAAAATTGAATATTTTTGGTAAAAAGTATGTACAATGTGGGAAATGTTATGTCTGCCAAGCTGGGTGACCATGAAGCAGCAGCAGGACCATAAACTGTCAGTATTACCTGTTATACCTTTATCACTGCTTGAAGTCACTCGGTGTTGTTGGGTTTATATTCACATTTCTCATAATGGGCTATAAGAAAATGACTAGTATAATGTCATAATGAATAAATAGAAACCTGGAACAATGTGTTGGTGTGTGTGCCAGAACATTACTTGCTTTATAATTCACATTATATTTCAGTGTCCAAGAGATTTCATTATGTTTATATTATATTTTTTATAAAAGCAGGACCGCCCTGTGTGTTTGTTTTGTAGAAAATAAAACTTCTCATAAAATTGCCAATTCTCCCTTGATATATTTTAATTGTTTTATTCTAGTATAAAGTTGTCACACAAAGGGCTCCCATAGCCAACAAGGAAGGTGGGTGGGATGATGTCTAGAGATTGCTACTCTAACTGCTATATGATTCCCTTTTTACAGCAAAGCAACCCAAGGGAGGTCTTGAAATTTAATATGCACATAATATTGTAAGTTTTGAAATTTTTATCTCAAAATGGGGCAATCATTGGTCTTGATCAGTGTAGTCCAGATGTCCCCAACCTTCTTTAACTGCCCTAACCCCTCATATTCCACATTCCCCCTTCTTATCATCCAAATAATGAGACCACACCTGAATTTGGAGTATAAATGGCCATAGCAGCCTTTTTATTAACAAAATATAAAATAATTTCAAATTTTAACATATAACATCTGTAGCGACAACTTTCAATCACAGTCTATTGGTTTTTGACGGCACCCTGAACTTGAACACATATTCCACCACTACACTGCGGGACCTTTTACTCCATGATAGGCCTCCAGCCGTACCACACCAGCTCGGAGACAACCCCCTCCCTGCAGTGCAACCCTTACCATGATAGGCCTCCAGCCGTTCCACACCAGCTCAGAGACAACCCCCTTCCCGCAGTGCAACCATTACCATGATAGGCCTCCAGCCGTACCACACCAGCTCGGAGACAACCCCCTTACCTCAGTGCAACCATTACCATGATAGACCTCTAGCCGTTCTACAATAGCTCGGAGACAACCCCCTTCCCGCAATGCAACCATTACCATGATAGGACTCCAGCCTTACCACACCAGCTCGGAGACAACCCCTTTCCCGCAGTGCAACCATTACCATGATAGACCTTCAGCCGTTCCACACCAGCTCGGAGACAACCCCCTTCCCGCAATGCAACCATTACCATGATAGGCCTCCAGCCATACCACACCAGCTCGGAGACAATCCCTTCCTGCGTTGCAACCATTACCGTATTCCAGCTAACCGTTCTACTTGAATAAACCAGAGGGGCACATACTACCGATGAGCCGCCCAACACTACCATCTCGTATTTTTATTGCTACTATCAAAGACCAACAAACACCGCCATTACTCTGCTATGACGAACCCTATTCCACTGCACCTGAAATAAAAGAAAACAAACAAACACAAAACCACAACACAGGGAGGGTGGGGGACAAATCACTTCCTCCTTTCTTTCCCCAGCCTCTGCTGCCCGGAAGTCCCGCCTCCTCCTTAAATACTGCCCATCCCACTCAGACTCTTCACTCCGTATCCTCCCCCTCCTTGTACCTCACCTGTTTAATCCTTTTGTTGTCTCCCCTTTACACACCGTCATGTCCAGCCCTGCACTACTTTTCCCTTTTCTCTTTTCCGTTCCGGCCTCACTTTCCTCACAGATATAAATTCCTTTTTCCTTCAAAAAAACTACATTCAGCCAAGTTGGCTCTCACTTGCAGCACTGCTGCTCTGGCCTTACACTCCAGGCCCTTGTCTGTTTCCTACAGACTTTCACTGACCACCTTGGTGCACACAGCTAGCAGCCTCTTGCTGCACTGGCTCCCCCGTGGAGCCCTCCTGACTCCTGGGGCAGACTTCCTGTCTGCCGGGGTGGAGCCCAGAACTATGGTCAGGTTACTACTAAAAGCCCAGCACACACCTGATCAATCAGTAAGCTGGCTGTTTTCAAAATCAGGACCCAGGACTGGGGATTTCATCCCACCCGGATTTCTCCGAAATCCCCAGACTCCAGGTCCCAAAGTGGACTTTTCTAAGAAAGGAGGAAACTGAAATGCTAGTTTCCTCTATATTTTACAAGCTCCTGGAGCCCCTCAACCCGTCTGGTTGATAATTCTTCACAACCTCCTTCTAGACCCTGGCAGGGCAACGCTCTGCCACAACTCATTCTCCTAATTATTCCCCTGCATCCAAGTGTTTTGTTCTGTTTTTTTAAATATATTTCATGATGTCAGTTGAATGAATTAGAGGGCACTGGACTCTGATGACTGCTAAAGCTACAATGACAAAGGATCTCAGTAATAATGCTTTCATTAGGAAATACTATAATGGCTGTAGGTTTGTCCAATTTGATCTCTTATAAGATAGATTATCTCAAAGATATGTTTGGAAGTCACCAACGGTTTAGTGGTTGTAGCACCCCTTCTTCAGGCTCCAGACCCAGGCCACGGGACAGAAACGGCACTTCTCAAAATATGGGATGATGCCGTCGAAGCAGCAGATGACGTAGAATCATGTCTCCTGGTGCTGCTGGACCTCAGTGCAGCTTTCGACACAGTAGACCACAAAACCCTGGTCACTCGTCTCACAGAAGTAGCCGGAGTCGCAGACTCTGACCTACCCTAGAGAATCGATCCCAGACAGTGAAACTAGGAGCCTTCACTTCGGAAGCACACACAATTACATGCGGAGTCCCTCAAGGATCACCCCTGTCACCCGTGCTCTTCAACATTTACCTCTGCCTACTCCTCAAAATCATCAGCAAACAGGACCTGCTCTATCACTCCTACACTGATGACACTCAACTCTACCTTCGCATCACCAAAAAAAAAGACCAATACCACGCACTAGAAAATTGCCTTTACTGAGAGATAATTGGATGACGGAGAGCTCCCTCAAACTTAATGGTTTCAAAACAGAACTTCTCTTTCTCCACGCAAACCGAAAGAAAACCCCTGGGACAACAGGCACCCCACCCACCATCCTTGGACAAACCATCACCCCAAGCAGGAACATCAAAAGAGTCATCTTTGACTCAGAAATGACTATGAACATGACATGACATGACATGACTATGGACGTACAAATAGGATCAGTAGTCAGCGGATCTCACTTTCTTCTCCACTTGCTGCGTAGACTCATCCCCTTCATCCTGGAAGAGGACACAGCAGTAGTAGTTGGAACAATCGTCAATTCCCTACTCGACTACGCAAACTCCCTCTACCTTGGGCTATCGAAATACTAGATTTCTCGTCTACAAGTCGTCCAGAACACAGCAGCCAGACTGGTAACGGGAAGAAAATCCTGGGAATCAATCACCCCATCCCTGAGGACTCTCCATTGGCTAGCCATAAAGGATCGGGTTACGTTCAAGACCCTCTGCCTCACCCAAAAATGCACACAAGGAAATGCGCCTCAATACTTATGCGAGAAAATAAAACACTACACCCCTAATCGCGCCCTCCAATGAACTAACAAAAACCTCCTCCACATCCCCAAGGCCCACTACAAATCTAAAGGAGAACGAAGATTCGCAGTCCAAGGACTACGGCTGTGGAATGCTCTACCCACGGACATCCGCATGGAAGAAAACCATCGGGCCTTCAGGAAAAAACTTAAGACCCACCTCCTCTAAAGAATCTGGACAACATTGGGCACCAAGTGCCTTGATGCGATTTAGTTAGCATTGCTAGCGCTATATAAGTTACTCACTCACTCACTGGTTGACTGAAGTTTCTTCAATATTCGACTTTCATTTTTATTATGTCTTGCACAGAGAGGCCACATAAAGTTTTGACTCATGATCTTGTCTCTGATTTTTGTACTGATCAGCTTGGCTTGTATGGTAATTTGGAGATAGGTGAAATAAAATAATGTAAAAGAAAAAATAAATACATAGTATACTAAGTACTGTCATTACATGAATTAACTAAATACAATGATCATCAAGTCTCCTCGTTTTAAAATAAAGGAAGTAAAGAAAACCTGATTGCCAGGCCTAGCCTAATTAAGGGTTATCAGTTCATTCAAAGAGTCCAAAATGTAGCTTTAGATTGCCAGGCTCAAGTGTAAGCATATTCCAAAAATAGTTTTAATTCATAGTTTAGCAGTGGCAGTACTACCCCAAGGTTAAGGTTGCCCTTTCCCATCCTCAGAGCATGGTGAGCAGGTGCTGTCAGGGGTTCAGGAGGTGATCCTGCTGTCACCTGAACGCCTGTTTTTATCATCCTCTGACTGCCTGTTTAAAAGAGGTCTTATGCCGCGTACACACGATTGTTTTTCAGCTTGTAAAAAATGAATTTTTTTGTATGTCATTAAAAACTATTGTGTGTGGGCTTCAGAGCATTTTTCGGGTTCTAAAAAATGGCCCAAATTTTTTTCCAACATGCTCTATTTTTTCACAACGTTTTTAAGGTTGTAAAAAATGGTCGTGGGCAGGCTTTAACGACCTGAAAAATCCGCGCATGCTCAGAAGCAAGTTATGAGACGGGAGCACTCGTTCTGGTAAAACTACCGTTTATAATAGAGTTAGCACATTCATCACGCTTTAACAGATAGAAAAGCGCAAATCGTCTTTTACTAACACAAAATCAGCTAAAGCAGCCCAAAGGGTGGCGCCATCCAAATGGAACTTCCCCTTTATAGTGCCGTCGTACGTGTTGTATGTCACCGCGCTTTGCTAGAGCATTTTTTTTTCACGATCATGTGTGGGCAAGGCCGTTTTAATGATCGGGTTGAAAAAAACGTTGTTTTTACTAGACCCTGAAAAACATCATTTTTTACAACCTGAAAACGATCGTGTGTACGCGGCATAACAATTGTAGCAATGACCACCTGTGTCCCAACTAAACGGATTCTAACACAAAGCCAGCTTACTTTCAAAACATTTCAATCACATATTTAGTTATACATCAGTTATTGGCAGCACATTAGAGTTCCCATCTTGTTTCCTTCCTTTACAACAGATGTTTTTATTTCTATTTTTGTTTGGATGGCTGTTTTCTTGGGTTCATTGTCTTTAATAAATTTATAATTTTTCTGATTAAAAATAAACTTCCGTTTGTATAACAATAAAGCAGGATATAACTTTTATTTCCTAGCCCCCATTTGGTGCACAGACGTCCAAAAGTGGGAGTGGCTTCTGTACTGAATAATTTTTGGAACGTGCATCAAAGAATGCAGTTACGGTAGATCAGTGGTCGTCCTTGTGTCTTAAGTCTGTTGTGATCGGACAACTTCCACATGTTTTTCTATTTCAGATTATGTTCAACACAGATGGTAAATTATGTGTTTGGAAAAGACCCAGGTATTTTATGGAGCCATTGAATAGAGTTGTAGTATGAGAAATGTATGTTCAGGCCAGGGCTGTTGGATGCTATGGTTTAAGTCAGGGGTCTCCAAACATTCTAAACAAAGGGCCAGTTTATTGTCCTTCAGACTCTAGGAGGGCCGGACTATGGGCAGTAAGAGTGGAAATTTTCCTGGCATCAGTGGGAGTAAGCATTGCCACATTTGGTATTAGGGGGAGGAACAGTGCCCAGTCCTTGGTATCATACAGAGGAATAGTACCCCATTTTTGGTGTCAGTGGAAGAAATGATGCCCCATTGTTGGTGGCAGAATAGTGTTTTGTATCAGTGGGTGGAATAGTGCCCAAAAGGCCAGAAAAGGGCGAGCAGAGGGCCACATCCGGCCCTTGGGCCGCAGTTTGGAGACCACTGGTTTAAGTGTTAACTTTATGTCTTAACCACTTAAGCCCCGGACCAATATGCTGCTAAATGCCCAAAGGCGTTTTTACAATTCGGCACTGCGTCGCTTTAACAGACAATTGCGCGCTCGTGCGACGTGGCTCCCAAACAAAATTGGCGTCCTTTTTTCCCCACAAATAGAGCTTTCTTTTGGTGGTATTTGATCACCTCTGCGGTTTTTATTTTTTGCGCTATAAACAAAAATAGAGCGACAATTTTGAAAAAAATGCAATATTTTTTACTTTTTGCTATAATAAATATCCCCCAAAAAATATATAAAAAAAATTTTCCTCAGTTTAGGCCGATACGTATTCTTCTACCTATTTTTTTTCTCGGCTCGTCGTAGTGTTGTAGATAACCGCGTTCTTGATGTTTGGAATTTCAGACATTTGTGTGACTGTGTGTATGCAACACAAGTTTGAGCCAACATTCATTAGTAAAGAAATCCATGGTTTTGTTGTCGGAATTTCCGATTTTGTGTACGTGGCATTAGACCCTTAAATCTTTGCACAGTCATTGTGCAGTACCAGTAAGTAGGAGGCAAAGCCTGCATATGAAATAAGCAATATTGAATGCCCAATGGATTGAACACATGTGGTCAACTATAATACATACTGAGAAACAAAATAATAATTAATAAGGCTATTTACATTAAGATGATCATATATTAAATCTACTGTGTGTGTATATATATATATATATATATATATATATATATATATATATATATATATATACACAGTATAAATATATATATATATATAACATTAATTCAACCATTCATTAACAGATGTAAGGATTTTCATTTCTAAACAGATGTATGAATTTTGGGCCAGATTCACAAAGGTTAGCGGATCTTTAGATCCATGTAACCTATGTGAATTAAGATCCGCCCTCGCAAGTTTGTGAGGAAAGTGTCAAATTCACAACACACTTACCTCCAAACTTGCGACGGCGGATCCTAACTCCCCCAGCGGAATTCAAATTCCGCGGCTAGGGGAGTGTCATATTTAAATCAGGCGCGCTCCCGCGCCGATTTAAATACGCATGCGTCGTCCGGGGAATTTCCCGGCGTGCATTGCTCCCACTGACGTCAATAGGACGTCAGTGGTTGCGACGTGAGCGGGACTTGCGACGCGTTGTATTCGTGAATCGGCGTACGCAAACGACGTAGGAAAATTCAAAATCGACGCGGGAACGACGGCCATACTTAACAATACTTACCCCTGCTTTTAGAAAGGGTAAGTATACGACGGAAAACCGCTACGGAAACGACGTAAGAACACAGCGTCGGGTCCGCGTACGTTCGTGAATTTCGCGTATCTCGCTGATTTACATATTATTCAGTGTAAATCAGCGGGAACGCTCCCGGCGCCATTTTTAAATCAAAAAAAAGATCCGACAGTGTAACACAGTGTGACACTGTCGGATCTCAGCCCTATCTATGCGTAACTGGTTCTATGAATCAGGTGCATAGATAGGACCAGAAAAAATCCGAGATACGATGGTGTATCTGAGATACTCCATCGTATCTCTTTTGTGAATCTGGCCCTTTGTATATTAAAGGAGTTGTAAAGGAAAACATTTTCACCTTAATGCAATCTATGCATTAAGGTGAAAAAACATCTGATGTTGCCGCCCCCCCCCCCCCCCCCCCGAGCCTCCGTTTTACTTACCTGACCCCTCAAAGTCCCGCGCTCGGTCCCGAGATGCTCTCCGCCGCTCAGCCTGGCCGCTGATTGGCTAGAGCGGATGGATTGAGAGCAGGGCAGCCATTGGCTGGCACTGCTGTCAATCACATCCAGTGATGCGGCGCGAAGAGGGGCAGGGCCGAGTGATACAGTGAGCGGCTATGGCGGCTCGCTGTATCACGGGAGCGCGCCCGCAAGGACTCATCACCATGCAAGCTCTCTTGCATGAATGTGGTGAGTTCTTGCGGGGAGGACCAGAGACAGCCGCCGAGGGACCCCAGAAGACGCGGATCGGGGCCACTCTGTGCAAAACTAACTGCACGGTGGAGGTAAGTATAACATGTTTGTAATTTTAAAGGACAAACATTTTTTCCTTTGTTAACCCTTTAAGGTTGCAGAGAATTATATAAAGTGGTTGTAAAGGCTCCAGGTTTTTAACCTTCATGCATTCTACGTGTGCAGCTGCCCCCCCCTCCATACTTACCTGAGCCCAATGACGATCCAGTGATGTGCATCAGAGCCTCAGCTCTCCGGGGACTCTCCCTCCTCATTGACTGAGAATCACATTCACAGCCAGTGAGCCAATGAGGAGAAAGGGTGTGTGACTGAACACGCAGAGCAGTGGCTCGGGAGTGAGCCTGCTTGGGTGACACCATAGTAAGCTGCTTGCTCTGGGGGCACTCCGCAGGAGGATCAGGTCAGGAGCATGATGGGGGACACGAGTAGAGGAGGATCAGGTTTGCTCTGTGCACAGAGCAGTGTTTGTTATTTATTTTTTAAAGAATTGCCTTTAATATCACTTTAAGGTGTATTGAATAGAATGTTTGTTTTATTTTCTTATTCAATTAATTAAACATTAGCATTATATTTTCTTTTACACAGTTAAATATTTTAACAGGTACAGAGAGCAGCACTTATTTTACAGCATCTGAACGCAAATTATTACCTATTATGTAGCGAATAATTTATTCAAGTAGTCTTGTTAAGAAGATATATGTAAATATGTAACCCCAAATCTAATGTTTACTATGTTTCGTATTACACCCTAATGTATGCTGCTTTCTTTAAACAAATATTTTTTGTGAATCTGTTGCAAAGTTCCTTACTTCCCTGCATGTTATGGTTTGTAGACAGAAGCCAGTGTAGAACAGTACCTGTGTAAACAATAGATAGATAGATAGATTATATTACCAAAAGTTTTGGGACACCTGCCTTAACACACACATGAACTTTAATGGCATCCCAGTCTTAGGTTTAGAAGTGTGTCTATGGAACTGTTTGACCATTCTTCCAGAAATGCATTTGTGAGGTCAGGCACTGATGTGGAGGAGAAGGTCTGGCTCACATTCTGCGCTCATTCATCCCCCGAAACTCGCCAAATGTCTTTATGGACCTTGCTTTGCACACTGGTAAGCAGCCATGTTGGAACAGAAAGGGTCTGTTTCCACAAAGTTGGGAGCATGAAATTTTCCAAAATGTCTTGGTATGCTGACACCTTACGAGTTCCTTTCACTGGAACTAAGGGGCCAAGCCCGACCCCCAGGGGTCAAGTCCTGGGTAAAAAAGTGTGGGAACTCCCACCCAAGATCCACTCCCCCACTAAAAAAAAAAAAATTATACGCTCATATGCATAATTACTAAACCGCATGTTTTTTCTAGAAGCAAGTTCTTTCTAAATCCTGCGGTAACTCATGGAAGACCTCCACAATGTCTCCTGGGAACAATGACAAAAGCTCCCAGGAGACATTGCGGCATCGAGGAAGTGACGGAATACCCGCACACTACCCGATGAATCCATATACAGGAAGGGGCCAGTAACATAAAGGATTACTAAGGTTCGCCTGCCCCTGACAGTGACTGGAGCTGGGCATCGCCGCTTAGTGAAGGATTGGCTCGGGCGGCTCGGCTGCTCTCAGCTGCTCTAGTCCTTCAAAGGGAACTGAGTTCCTGCTGTGAAAAAAGTGCAGGAACTCCGTTCCCACGCGTTCCCGCAGGACTTGAGCCCTGCCGACCCCCACACCATAATCCTCCCTCCACCAAATGATTTGGACCAGTGCACAAAGCAAGACATGGATGAGCGAGTTTGGGGTGGAGGAACTTGATTGGCCTGCATAGAGTCCTGACCTTAACCCGATAGAACACCTTTGGGATGAAATAGAGCACAGATTGCAAGACAGGCTTTCTAATCCACAATAGTGCCTGCCCTTACAAATGCGCTTCTGGAAGAATGGTCAAACATTCCTATAGACACACTCCTAAACCTTGTGGACAACCTTCCCAGAAGAGTTGAAGCTGTTATAGCTGAAAAGAGTGGGCCAGCTCAATATTGAACACTACGTATTAAGACTGGGATGTTAATAAAGTTCATGTGCGTGTAAAGGCAGATGTCCCAATACTTTTGGTAATATAGTGTAGATAGATAGATATATATAATGTTATCAGTCTACCATGTGAGCTCTCTTAGTTGGGCTGGCAATCCGATACACCTGGTAGGCAGCCCAACAGTCAACAAACTATAGGGATGTGGCACTAAACTAACCCAATACATAATGGACAAACTGCCTGGATGGCATTGCTGTTCCTTACTAAGAGGCAGTGGTTTAGTGTTTTCAGACTAAAACAGTGCTATTACTGGCCGAATATCCAGGTAAGAGTCATAAATAAAAATGTTCTTAAGATAACTGTATACCATGCCATGGTGCCAAAAATAACTGAAAAATATATTTTGGGTTTGCATGCAGATTGATACTCAAAGGTCCACTCAGAGAACAGTTGCATTGGTTTATAGAATGCTTTAGGGGCTCATCGATTGATTTCACTTATTGCCAGGAGTTGATCATTAAAGTATAGAAGTGGGTTTTCTCTTGCAAATCAAGTTAGGTTGGACTTGATGGACTTGTGTCTTTTTTCAACCTCACCTTACTATGTAACTATGTAACTATGTAACTATGTAAGTTAAAGGGTCACTAAAGGAAACATTTTTTTTAACTAAATAGCTTCCTTTACCTTACTGCAGTACTGGTTTCATGTCCTCATTGCTTGTTTTTGCTTTGATGTTGCTGTAAAACTGCTGTGATCTCCACACTTCCTGGTTGTCTGGCTCCTTATAACCATCATACTGGGAGCTTTTCACGGTGGTCTAAGCTGTCATTACTGTGTGTCTAAAACTTAAAGCGGTGGTTCACCCTGCAGAACAACATTTTACCATACAATTCGGCATTGTAGCGCGAGCTACAGTATGCCGGTCTTAATTTTTTTATCGCCGTACTCACAGTGTAATCGTACATAGTAGATTCTGACTGCCCGCGGGGAATGGGCGTTCCTTTCAAGAGGGAGGGTGATTGATGGCCGGCTCTGGCACGTCACGCTCCCCGAAGACAGCCGGAGTAAGTCTCGGCTCTTCACGGCGCCTGCGCACAGACTATGCGCAGGCGCCGTGAAGAGCCAAGCCTATTTCGGCTATTTCCGGAGAAGCGTGACGCGCCAGAGCCGGCCGTCAATCACCTTCCGTCTGGATTGGAACGCCCATTCCCCGGAATCTACTATGTACGATTACACTGTGAGTACGGCGATAAAAAAATTAAGACCGGCATACTGTAGCTCGCGCTACAATGCCGAATTTTAGGCTAGAAGAAAAAAAAAAAAAATTATTTTATAGGGTGAACCCCCGCTTTAACAGAACCAATCAGATTCATTTTAAAAACAAAACACTGCCCTGGATTTGTTTGTTTTTGTTCTGTGTGTCTCTTTACTTCACATAAACATGAAACCAGTTTAAAAACTAAAGTGAAACTAGAGGCACATTATATGGTTGATTTTTATCTATTTTTAATTATTTTTAAAAGGAATCAGTTAACTTTTATGTCTCTATACCCTGTAAACAGTCATTTCAGCAAAACATTTTTTTTCCTTTAGTGATCCTTTAAATTAAGCTGTTAACTTTTTTTGTTTTAAAGTTTATTAGTACGTGAAAAATATAACAGAATATTTTTCCTGCAGGGTCGATGATGCTTATTTTGCTGTACATTACAAGTTTTGTTCTTTGTGCCAGTGGACAACCATTGAACAAAAAACTGAAAGGAGATCACCAGAACATAAGGTATGTCTGTAGCATACCAGGATTGCCAGGGTCTCCGGGATCCCCTGGGGCAAATGGATTAGCTGGGCCACATGGACGGATTGGCCTTCCGGGAAGAGATGGGAGAGATGGCAGGAAAGGAGAAAAGGGTGAAAAGGGCATCACAGGTAAAGAACATCTGCTTGTTGTTGCTGAAATAATATCAGGGAACATTCTATAAATATTAGTACACGTATATTTAAGGGGGACACAGCAGGGGGATTGGTTTTTCCAATGGCAAATACACTGTTCACTTTGCAAGGAACCTTCCTTCTAGCTTAGTGGGATGCTGGAATGATCGTTCATGTGCAACCAAAAATACTGTTATTTTTAATTGGGTATTGAGGTTTCACTACATTCACTAATCTAAAGGTTATTTTTTGTAAAGGTCCTACAATGGCTGGACTGCCAGTAGATAAAGGGAAAGAGATGGGCGCACACCACAATGAGATCAAAGCATAAAAAATCCTTTTATTTGTCACCGTGCCAAACCAAAAGACAGGAACACTTTTTGTCTTTTAGTCTGTTACGGTGACAAATAATAGTTTTTTTTATGCTTTGATTCATAGTTCGTCAGGTTGAAAAAAGACACAAGTCCATTAAAGCGGGAGTTCACCCGAAAAAAAAAAAATTAACCTTAGATTGATGCTCATTTTGTCAAGGGGAATCGGGTATTTTTTTTTAAATCAAAGCAGTACTTACCGTTTTAGAGATAGATCTTCTCTGCCGCTTCCGGGTATGGTCTTCGGGACTGGGCATCCTATTTGATTGACAGGCTTCCGACAGGCTTCCGACGGTCGCATACATCGCGCCACGAGTAGCCGAAAGAAGCCGAATGTCGGTGCGGCTCTATACGGCTCCTGCGCACCGACGTTCGGCTACTTTCGGAAAATCGTGACGCGATAGATGCGACCGTCGGAAGCATGTCGGAAGCCTGTCAATTAAATGAGAACGCCCGGAAGCGGCGGAGAAGATCTCTCTCTAAAACGGTAAGTACTGCTTCGATTTTAAAAAAAAACACCCAATTCCCCTTGACAAAACGAGCCTCAATCTAATGTTAAAAATTAACTTTTTGGGTGAACCTCAGCTTTAAGTTCAACCATAAGAAATAAAATAATAATAATATCATACAATCACATATACCCAATTCTATACTCACAGTTGATCCAGAGGAAGGCAGAAAACCCCAGCAGAGCATGATCCAATTTGCTACAGCAGGGGAAAAAATTCCTTCCTGATCCCCCATGAGGCAATCAGATGTTCCCCAGATCAACTTTACCTATAAATGTTAGAACCCAGTTATATTATGTACATTTAGAAAAGAACCCAGGCCTTTCTTAAAGAAATCTACTGAGCTGGCCAGCACCACCTCTGCAGGGAGTCTATTCCACATTTTCACAGCTCTTACTGTGAAGAAACCTTTCCGTATTTGGAGGTGAAATCTCTTTTCCTCTAGACGTAAAGAGTGCCCCCTTGTCCTCAGTGTTGACCGTAAAGTGAATAACTCAACACCAAGTTCACTATATGGACCCCTTATATATTTGTACATGTTGATCATATCCCCCCTTAATCTCCTCTTTCAAGAGTGAATAAATTTAGTTCCTCTAATCTTTTCTCATAGCTGAGCTCCTCCATGCCTCGTATCAGTTTGGTCGCCCTTCTCTGCACTTTCTCCAGTTCCCTGATATCCTTTTTGAGAACTGGAGCCCAAAACTGAACTGCATATTCCAGATGAGGTCTTACTAATGATTTGTATAGGGGCAAAATGATATCTCTCTCACAATTCCATTGTGGTGTATGGCCATCTTTTTCCCTTTATCTACATATCAACGATGGTGAGCCGGGGCAAGCACCTACAGCAGTTAGCAGATCATTACTTGCCTGAGCGGTGTGCACTCTATGTTTGGACCGCCAATAGGATTGCCTCTTTTAGCACATTTCACCTAACCATGGCTTAGGAGTAGAGATCTACGACTAAGCCCTGATAGGGTTAAATGCATTGGTGGGGGGGGGGGTGCGTCCTAAGGCAGTGACAGTCATTGCCATTTTTGTGGATGGTTAGCACAGTAAATGTGGATGCGTGTGATCAATGCGGTATTTGGTGGCTCTTCTTTATACTCTAGTAAAATCAGTGGGTGGAATCGCCACGATTCGGCCTGCAATTCCTAAGTGCTCACGCATGTTTGGGTGCCATTCATTTTTGATAGCATCTTAAACACCTTGCGGTTTTGCCACGATAAATTAAGCAGCAATTCTGGGAAAACTGCATCGCACAAAGCTTTTTGCCCAAAATAAGCTCATGGCACCCAAACATGTGTGGTGCATTTTACCACTATTGCATTCCAATTTGGAGTGGCAGACAGAATCAAAAAGTTCAGCCTGCGATCCCAAATCACCAGATTTGAACGGGGCCTAACTCTACCTTAGTCTCTAACATGTGTTTATTTTGTGTTTGTGTCCCAGTTGGAGACTTCGTGACCATTACCTTTGTGCAATGGACACAGGTGGCACTAACTATCTGACATAGGCTCTTATGCTGCGTAGTGTTGAGCGGAATACGCCATATTCGATTTCGCGATATATCACGAATATATAGCCGAATATTCGTGAAATATTCGCTAAAATCGAATATTCGTGATATTTAAAAAAAAAAAAAATTGCGAAATTTCGCTAATGCAAATTTATTGCGAACATTTTGCGATTTTTTTTTTTTTTCTGATTGGCTCTGATGCAAAAGAAGGGCGGAGAAAGTATTCTCGAATATTCGGAAATCGAATATTCGGAATATTTTATCAAAAAAAAAAATGTTGTGAAATATTTTGACAACTGTGGTAGGAGAACTCTGATTGGCTCTGATGCAAAAGAAGGGTGGAGAAAGTATTTGCGAATATTCGGAAATCGAAAATTCGCGAATACTTTCTCCACCCTTTTTTTGCATCAGAGCCAATCAGAGTTGTCAAAATCTCGCAATCAATTTCGCATTTGCATTAGCGAAATTTCGATAAAATATCACCAATATTCGATTTCAGAATATTCGCGAATACTTTCTCCGCCCTTCTTTTGCATCAGAGCCAATCAGAGTTCTCCTACCACAGTTGTCAAAATATTTCACAACATTTTTTTTTTGATAAAATATTCCGAATATTCGATTTCCGAATATTCGAGAATACTTTCTCCGCCCTTCTTTTGCATCAGAGCCAATCAGAAAAAAAAAAAATTCGCAAAATGTTCGCAATAAATTCGCATTAGCGAAATTTCGCAATTTTTTTTTTATATTCGGAATAGCGAATATTGGCCGCGAAATTCGAGATATTCGCGAATACTCGAATATGCCATATTCGAGCCGAATATTCGCAATACGAATATTCGTGAGCAACACTAATGCTGCGTACACACGGTCAGAAATTCCGCCAGCAAAAGTCCGATGTGAGCTTTTAGTCGGAAATTCTGACTGTGTGTATGCTCCATTGGACTTTTGCTGTCAGAATTTCCGCCAGCAAAAGATTGAAAGCAGGTGCTCAATTTTTCCGACGGGAAAAATTCTGATCGAAAATTCCGATCGTCTGTAGCAATTCCGACGCGCAAAAATTCAGAGGCATGCTCCGAAACAATTCGACAGATGTTTGGAAGCATTGAACTTCATTTTCTCGGCTCTTTGTAGGGTTGTACGTCACCGCGTTCTTGACAGTCGAAAGTTCAGAGAACTTTTGTGTGATCATGTGTATGCAAGCCAAGCTTGAGAGGAATTCCTTCAGAAAAAACTTCCAAGGTTTTCCCGACAGAAAATCTAATCGTGTGTACAAGGCATTACTCGTCCCGCCCTATCCAAAATGCTTTGGCTGTGGATGAACACTAACAATAAACATGTATATCTTCTCAAAAATGTACTAAAATTAAAAAATTTACTAAAACCTACTTTTTTATAAACTACGTAAATTATAAATAAACATCAGACATTATAGTTTTTAGTCTGGTACACTGTGAACATATTTCTTATTCCATAATCAGAAGGCATTTAGTTTTATTTTCTTTGTTTTAGTGTCAGTTGCTGATGGTGAACTGGTAAACCCATTCCTAATGAACAATTTTGATATTTATGTTAAAGGTTTGCGAGGAAAAACAGGACGACTGGGACCTATTGGTGAAAAGGGTGATCAAGGAGAGCCTGGTAAAAGAGGACCCAACGGTTCACTGGGAGACACGGGGGAAATTGGGCCTTATGGACCTGCTGGACCCAAGGGTGATAAAGGCTTACGGGGAGATCTGGGAGAAGCTGGTGTGTGCAAGTGTGGAAATATTGTGCTTAAATCTGCTTTTTCAGTTGGGATCACTACCAGCTACCCACAAGAAAGACTTCCAATCGTATTTAACAAAGTAATCTTTAATGAAGCAGAGCACTACAACCCATCCACCGGGAAGTTCATTTGTGCTATCCCTGGAATTTATTATTTCTCTTATGACATCACTCTTGCAAACAAGCACCTGGCTATCACCCTTGTACAAAATGGAGAGTACAAAATAAAGACATTTGATGCCAACACGGGAAATCATGATGTTGCCTCAGGCTCAACACTTCTTTACCTAAAGCCAGAAGATGAAGTCTGGCTTGAGATTTTTTATACAGATCAGAACGGTTTGTTTTCAGACCCCAGCTGGGCAGACAGTTTGTTTTCGGGATTTCTTTTATATGCAGATACTGATTATCTAAATGCTTTGTCCGATGACGATGACTTATGATGCAGCTTAAATTCCAAACACAGTCCCGATTGTTTTATGAAACTTGAATGCAAGTCAGATCCTGTTAAAAAGTCTATGGATTTTGCTGGAAGGAAGGTTTGCCTCAATTCCTTTAAAGGGAACAATGCCATTGCCAACTTTTTTTAAAAGCTGGAATTTCCCAAGTTATAATTGTGAAACAAGTGTGCACCCAGCTACGTCAGAAATCCCACCTGCATACTGGATCAGTGACATTCTAAGACGTGAAGCCAAAGTCACTGGGCCAGATTCTTGTACATCCGCGTAAAATTGTGCGGGCGTAACGTATCTGAATTACGTTACGCCTCCGCAACTTACACGGGCAAGTGCTGTATTCTGACCGTAAGTTGCGGCGGTGTAGCGTAAATCGGCCGGCGTAAGCCCGCCTAATTCAAATCTGGATCAGGGGGGCGTGTTTTATGTAAAAGTACTGTGACCCGACGTGAGTGACGTTTTTCTTGAACGGCGCATGCGCCGTCCGTGGAATTTCCCAGTGTGCATTGCTCCAAAGTACGCCGCAAGGACGTCATTGGTTTCGACGTGAACTTAAATGACGTCCAGCCCCATTCACGGACGACTTACGCAAACGACGTAACTTTTTCAAATTTCGACGCGGGAACAACGGCCATACTTAACATTGTTACGCCCCACTTATGCCACCATATAGCAGGGGCAACTATACGCCGGGAAAAGCCTAACGTAAACGGCGTAACTTTACTGCGTCGGCCGGGCGTACGTTCGGGAATTCGCGTATCTAGCTAATTTGCATACTCTACGTGGAATTCGACGGAAGCGCCACCTATCGGCCAGCGTAAATATGTAGTTACGATCCAACGGTGTAACACAGTTACGCCAGTCGGATCTACGGGAAATCTATGCGTAACTGATTCTAAGAATCAGGCACATAGATACGACCGTGCAACGCAGAGATACGACGGCGTATCTGGAGATACGCCGTCGTATCTCTTCTGAGAATCTGGGCCTAAGTATACAAAAAAGGAAAGTTGAAAATGGTAGCCAATTGCAATGATAGACTCCCTTTTAGATTTGTACCTGGCCAAAGTAATCGTTAAGTAGAAAGAAGTGTTTTCCTACAGTTGCTAAGTTTACAAGGCTCCTGGGGAATCAAGCACAGAAAGAATGTTTTTTTTTACATAAGTTAACCAGTCTATTGACATATAACCCCTCCAGGCTGACTACTCTCAGGCCACGTACACACGATCAGTCCATCCGATGACAACGGTCCGAAGGTTAACCGATGAAGCTGACTGATGGTCTGATGTGCCTACACACCATCGGTTAATGAACTGATCGTGTCAGAACGCGGTGACCTAAAACACAACGACGTGCTGAAAAAAACGAAGTTCAATGCTTCCAAGCATGCGTCGACTTGATTCTGAGCATGCACGGGTTTTTAACCGATGCTTTTGCATACTAACGATCGGTTTTGACCTATCGGTTAGGCGTCCGTCGGTTCAATTTTAACGCAAGTTCTCATTTATTTGACGAAGAATAACTGACCGATGGGGCCCACACACGATCGGTTTGGATCGATGAAAACGGACCTTCAGTCCGTTTTCATCGGTTTTGACCGATCATGTGTACGCGGCCTCAGCTGAAGAATGGACTGGTTGGATTTTCCCAGCCGATATGGGCTAGTCATCTACAACTGGGCAGCTCCTATTGGGAGAACTTTGCAGCAGGTTGTAATTTCATTTCTGCTGCTATTATGATTAATAACTAGACTTGGGTTGAGTAGGTACTGCTGCTATAAAAGTCATTGCTTTCCTCAACATCAGATTCCAGCCATTCACAATGGAACACTTTTCGGACATATTTAGTGAAGTATTGTAAAGTGCCAATATGAAGAGCAACGTGTAGTAATCTATAGCAACCAGATTTTGATTTGTTTTACTTAGAGCTTAAATTTAATTGGTTGATATAAATTACTCTATGCTCCTTACTGCTTTTTGCTTTGCTGAGAAAGCCTACTTTACTTTATAAAGTCAATCTGTCATGTCCTTGAAAGTATATATGGTAATCTAATATTACCTTACTTACCTCTTGTCTTCAACCTAATTCCTTTGTGCTTAGGGAGGACCCTGAATCTTTGGCTTACGCTGCATACATGACCTTATTTCTCGTTATGTCAAGGTGAAGTCCTACATTCCCCTGGTCCTAGGGTCTGTTATTCAATTGTCAAATGAGAAGTCCTCTGTGGCCAGTTAAAGCGGTAGTAAACAGCTGCAGAATAAATAAAAAAAAAGCACCTGTAAGACAATGGCATACTGTACTAGTATACTAGCACATTATGAAATACTTACCTTAGAACAAAGCCCTTCCAGCAACGCTCTGCCACCGCTGATATCTTCCCCTGGTCTTTCTTTACACGGTCTTTCTTCCGGGTTTGCAGGCTCCGGCACTGTGAGTGGCCAGAGCCATGATGACGTCACTCCTGCGCAAGAACGTAGGAGCCCTCAGTTGCAGCAAGAAACAATGAAGGTCCGAACAGGTATGCCAGACCTTCAGATCGCATGCACCGGTGGCGTGAGCGGTGCATGTTTAGGAGATATTAATTTTACCTACAGGCTGTATTATAGGCTTACCTGTAGGTAAAAATCACAAAGCATGCTTTACTACCGCTTGAAAGGATCTGGTGAATGAAAGGAGGAAGCTTAGTGCCAGTAGTGGGTGGGGATAAATGAACCGGAGAGACATTAAAGCGGAGCTCCACCCTAATTACAACAGTACTTCAATTAGACTTGCGCTATCTAAAATGCTAAAAACTGATGTTTTGATTTTCTAAATATGTACAGTACCTGTACATTGCTGAGGCTTCTGGTCTGTATCGTTGCGGGAATTTTACGGGCATTTGCGTCACTTCCCGTTCGATGCAGTGCACTCTGGGAGCTTATCTCCATAGCTCCCTGTCTTCACTGCGCAGCCGTGATATCAAATATCGCGCTATTTCTTAAGCAGGAAGTGACGCGCGAGATAAGGCTGTGTTTGAGGCGGCTGTGTCACAACGGGGCGGTAACTTTTACTTCCTAGCCTTGCCGTTTGTCATAGCAACACACCTCTCCTCCCCGTTGCTCGTGCGCATGCGCGAGATCGAGCGGTGGATGCTGGGACATCAGCATCCACCCGAACAAGGAAGTGCCTGCTTGTGGGCTTATGCCCACCGTTAAAATGGCAAATCAACAGAACGGGGAATATAAGTACATATTTCGCACAGAATGGCAGCGGAAAATAAAACACGTAAAACAATAACTGGCATTAACCATTTAAATAGCCCTTTAAAAAAAAAAAGTTTTTGCGTGGGAGATCCGCTTTAAGATCCAATATTCAGTCTGGGCATTGGATCCAATGTCCTTCTCAGGCACAAAGATAGCCATCTGAAGATTGGCACAGGTACTAACCTAGGCCAATAGTATGGGTAGGAGCGGACAGAGCAGTCTGTATATTTCAGGGGTGTTATGCAGAGACATCATAAGAAGTGAGCGGGCACATAGAGGTGTCAGCTATTCATATTAAACGTGACTTTAAGCAATATACAAAACCATACAAAACGGGGTCCCCAGCACACTTTTAAGCTGGCCAGCAAAAAAACAAATCTGTTCCACTACTCAGGTTAAAGACAGAGGGCCATATTCTTAGAGATCTCCGGCGGCGTAACGTATGTCCTTTACGTTACTCCGCTGCAAGTTTAACTGGCAAGTGCCTGATTCCCAAACCACTTACCTGTAAACTTGCGGCGGCGTAGCGTAAAGTCCACCCATGCAAGCACTCCTAATTCAAATGATCCTGGTAGGGGGCGTGGATCATTTAAATTAGGTGCGCTCCCGCGCCGATCGTAATGCGCATGCTCCATCGGGTAAATTACCCGACGTGCATTGCGCTAAATGACGTCTCACGGACGTCATTTGTTTTGACGGTAACGTAAATGGCGTCCATCGCCATTCACGGACGACTTACGCAAACGACGTTAAATTTTCAAATTTCGACGCGGGAACGACGGCCATACTTAACATTGAGTACGCCACCTAGGGGGCATGTTTATCTTTGCGCCACATATCGCTTACGGAAACGACGTAAAATCACTACGACGGGCAAGCGTAGGTTAGAGAATCGGCGTGTCTAGTCATTTGCATATTCTACGCTGACCGCAAAGGAAACGCCACCTAGCGGTCAGCGTAGATATTGCAGCCTAAGATACAACGGCGCAGGCCGTCGTATCTTAGGCATGTTTAAGTGTATCTCAGTTTGAGAATACACTTAAACATAGGACGGCCTTAAAATAGGACTTACGTCGGCGTATCTGCTGATACGCTGGCGTAAATTATTTGAGAATAAGGCGCCGAGATTGTAGCTGCATACATTTGCAAATGATGTGGAAGACACACGGCCATATCAAGGCAGCTCTGATAAATGTGGTCTCTAACTGTGAGCCACCTGAGTTTCCCAACTGTAGAACATATAGTACAGTATATAGCAGGGATCTTCAAACTACGGCCCTCCAGCTGTTGCAAAAATACACGTCCCATGAGGCATTGTAAAACTCTTACATACAGACATGACTATGCATGATGGGAATTGTAGTTCCTGAACAACTGGAGGGCCATAGTTTGAAGATTCATGGTATATAGCAATACTTTACCAAACCATCTAATCAAAATACATGTACAGTATTAGTTTCTTCGTATAACACAGGTAAATGGGCAGCATGCTGAAGTATAATGTTTTTAACCCTGTGAATTCATGATTGGTTTTCATCACCATTTAGTAGCTTCCTGAAGGATAATGTTCTGTTATAGGCGCACTTCCTCATGACCAGGGAAAATCAGAGCTCACCTCCATAATTACCCTCTTACCCAAAACTGCACACACCTACACCTCCCTATATCCCCTAGGAAAACCCCAACTTCTTCTAACTGGAGTTAGAGGGCCAAATCTGCCTTTTGTTAAACATAAGCTTATAGGTAACAAAATATAACAATAAAAATATCAATCAAGGTAACAATGGTTGCAGGTCCTTGACTGTACCATATAACTAAAACTTTGTGTCTGTGGCACCAGTTAGCTAAGTTATGACCCAGCCACCAATCACTGCCTCAGGAATTAACCCAGCTGACCTCAGACACCCACTTGTCCTACCACTATGAATTGAGCCGTACCAACTAGAGGACACCATTCCTAAGATGAGTCTCCACCACTTTACCAATAACACCAGATTTAGCCCCCCTGTCAAGGACTCCAAACAGCAAAGAACAACAAGACATATAACAGTACTACCCAAAAACATAGGGTGGGAGGGAGGGCCATTTTTATGAAGATTTCGGGCCAGATTCTCAAAGAGTTACGCCGGCGTATCAGCAGATACGCCGACGAAACTCCGAATCTAAGCCCGTCGTATGTTTAAGTGTATTCTCAAACTGAGATACACTTAAACATGCCTAAGATACGACGGCCTGCGCCGTCGTATCTTTGGGTACAATATTTACGCTGGCCCGCTAGGTGGCGCTTCCATTGCGGTCGGCGTAGAATATGCAAATGAGTCGTTACGCCGATTCACGAACGTACGCTTGCCCGTCGCAGTAAATTTACGCCGTTTCCATAAGAGATACGCGGCGTAAAGATAAACATGCCCCCTAGGTGGCGTATCCAATGTTAAGTATGGCCGTCGTTCTCGCGTCAAAATTTTACGTCGTTTGCGTAACTCGTCCGTTAATGGGGCTGGACGACATTTACGTTCACGTCGAAACCAATGACGTCCTTGCGACTTCATTTAGCGCAATGCACGTCGGGAAATTTTAGGGACGGCGCATGCGCAGAACGTTCGGCGCGGGAACGCGCCAAATTTAAATGATCCACGCCCCCTACCCGGATCATTTGAATTAGGCGGGCTTGCGCCGGGGGATTTATTCTACGCCGCCGCAACTTTACAGGCAAGTCCTTTTTGAATCAAGCACTTGCCCGTAAAACTTGCGGCGGCGTAACGTTAATTGTCATATGTTACGCCACCGCAGATTTGCCCGATTCTACGTGAATCTGGCCCTTCATCTCTACAAGTGAACCTAAACCACTCCGCCGCAGCACTATAGTCTCCTGCTCCTCCCAATCACCTCATATACTTGACCAATTAGGTAGAGGTCAGTACTGACCACACCACTTAACATAGTAAACCCTTTGTGCCTGGTTCCCTTTCCACCCTGTCATGTATGTCCTCTGCCTGTTTTGTTCCTTCTCAGCTCCGGCCATACCTTGAATCCTCCAACTCAGATTCCTCGCTGTACAAGCGGGGAATACAGTCTAATGGTTAAATAAATGTAATGTAGGTGTCCTTTTGGGACTGATGGTGGAGTTCTAAACAGCACTACCAAAGTCTACTCCGTTTATTACTAAACTTTAAATAGGCTGAGGAAGTCTATTCTTCAGTTGATAATAGTGCTGCAAGTGCCATTGGGACCAATAAAGGGAATTCCAGGTGGTGGGGGCAGGAAATATACTACAGTGACCATGTGGGGAGCTGACATGACATTAAGTTGGTTTCACATACAATCTTCTTTGGATTTACCAACAACCAGGGCTCGAGTCCTGCGGGAACGCGTGGGAACGGAGTTCCTGCACTTTTTTCACAGCAGGAACGCAGTTCCCTTTGCAGGACTAGAGCAGCAGAGCCGCCCAAACCAATCCTTCACTAAGCGGCGATGCCCAGCTCGAGTCACTGTCAGGGACTCGAGTGGATCAAAAAAAAGAAAAAACATGCAGTTTAGTAATTATGCATATGAGCGTATAATCATTTTTTATTTTTTTGGGTTTGGGGAGTGGATCTTGGGTGGGAGTTCCCACACTTTTTTCCCCAGGACTTGACCCCTGCCAACAACTGTGTGGTAAAACGGCCCACCTAATTGGACATTGAAGGGATTGTTTAGGTAGCCCCCTGCATTACATAGTTGTATAATCAGACTGTAATATATGTGGCCAGTTTCAACCCTACTACTAGAGGAAATCGTCGTCTGATGAAACTTTGACTGAAGCTGAAATATCCATATAAAATATACCTGTAACTTAACCACATACGTATTTTCAGCCGTCAGAGGGAATTTATTTTGCAGGTGAAGTTGATTATTCTAACCAATGATTTATGATGTAAAATAAAGACATAATTTTATTTTTTACTGAATCCTAAGAAATGTTAAATCTATGTTTCCTGTATAATAAAAATACTTTCCTCAACATTCACCTTCATTTTGATCTGGGAGTCACATTTATACAAATGTATGTACATTCATCTTTCCAATGGACACATCCACCCTGCCTGTCCTGTAACGGGATTGTTGAAGCAACCAAAAAAATGAACATGCCAAATATTATCTTCATGAACTGGCCCAAAAGAGAGTTCAGAAAAGTGAAAACACATAGCCATAGCTAGCACTGGGCCATTTTTAGAGCACTGGCGTCTTAAGTCTTCTAGCTTTTGTACAATAATAACAATAGATAATGCAAAGACAGCTTTTAGTATTTAGATTATTTTTAAAGTCTATTTCCACTTTTACAGTCAAATTTGAGAAAACTCCATTATGTTTGTTACATAGTGGGATAGCATGCCTAAAATACATTTTAATATAATGGGAAAGGAAAGAGAGTAGCCGTTTAGGCTCTCCTTTCCTCATGGGGCCACGGCAGGGGCATTCAGGTAAAAAGTCAAAAGTTTTGGCCAGCAAGGTTAATTTAGGACAGTCAGATAGTCAGGGAGATAGGAATATCAGCTGGGTTAACTGGGAAGATTAGGATCAGCTGGGTAAGAGAGGGTTCTGGAAAGCTAGCAGCCTGGGTCAGGGATTGGTTCTGACAGGTCAGGTGGCTAGTTGGAAAATTCTGGAGCTGGTCTCTGGGCTATATTAAGGCCTATGCATTATGGGTCAGGGCCGGTGACCAGGTAAATGTCAGCAGGAGGAAGCTCCCGGACGGTGTGTGTGATGGAAGCCTTGATTCAACAGCTGATCAGGAAGGCGGAGGGTTCGGGCGGCGCCGAATGGATACAGCATTGCCTATCCCTACCTGACGAGAGGAGCGTGGATGCCAGCAGCGTCGAGACCGCCCCTGCACCAGGACCAAGCGAGCCGAGCAGCCTACAGCCATTCCGGGTAGGAGAAGCGGAGTTCCCGACGGTCTTCGTCCCGGGGATGACAAGCCTGGAGGCCGCAGAGGAGGAGGAAGGCGTCGGGCAGAGGACCAGCAAAAGACGGCGTTCGCAGAGGAGGAGTGTAAGCCCTGCACAGCCCGGGACCAACGAGTCCTGTAGTCTCTCTCCCCTTTTATTTTGCAGCAGCCAGAGCGCCAGACCAGCAGCCCCCCCTGGAGGTCGAGGGAGGAACAGCAGGTCCACAACTCGCCATGCTGAAGCTTCTCCCCAGCCATACAGCACGCCGGGGAACGTTCAAAACTCCCGCAGAGGTGGCAGGGGAGGTCGGAGAAACACGAGCCGCCCCACACAACAAACCTCTCAGCAAACCTCTCAGCAAACCGGCAGCATCCCTGTGCGGTGCGAGGTGCCTGCAGCGTTCCCTGGAGCCCAGTCTGCTCAGGGATTGGAGGGTGAGTGCCAGACGGCAACACAATTAGCTATTCTATCTACAACTGTTGAAAGATTGATATCTGTAATGAAAGAGCAGGTTAACCCTTTGCATGTACAGTCAGCAAGCAGTGAGGCAGGGGTTTGGTCAGCTAACCTTTCCCCTATGCCTCAGACCCCTGGTACAGATAGCATTGTTAAACATACTGACAGGATTTCAAAATAGTGCATGCCTTGTATTTTATCTCCATTAGGGTTTCACTTACCTCTAAATTTAAAAGAGAAAATCTGGAGCAATGATTATATTGATCTGTCCACTATTCTTCCTCCCTCCAAAGAATTTGCTAGATATGAAAGGAGGGAGGAAAAACAGGACGAACGTAAACCTATGATCAAATATTTTTATGGATGGTTACAAGCCTTTCTAATTTACGCTAGTGTGTTATGTGAGAGATCCCCAGAGAAAAGCCCCCTTTTGTTTCAGCATATAGATATAGTCTTGGAGGCTTACAGAAGCTTCAGTGGTATGTCTTGGCTGACATATGATGAGGCTTTCAGACAAAAGATAGCGGTTCAGCCATCTTTGCAATGGGGATCAAAGGATGTGGGCCTGTGGCTAAATTTATTTTTGCCACAAAAACAGCCTTTCGTACGGTCAAGCACACCTAACGCACCACAGGCCTCCTCGGGGGGCACTTATAAGAAAGGTTTGTGTTTCGCCTTCAACGATACACAATGTAGATGGGCTAATACCTGCAAATATAGACACGAGTGCGCTTTTTGTACTGGGAACCATCCAGTCTCAAAGTGTTTTCGTAAGCTACAGGCCCAAGCAAGAGACGGGGTTCCCAAAGGCGGCTACCCCGGTGATATTCCTAAACATGTCCCCCTGGCTACAGGTGTACCCAAACCAGCGGATGTCTTCCCTTCTCATTAAAGGTTTCACTGAGGGCTTCCACGTACCGAGTTTTAATGGTAGTGGTTGCCATATTGTGGAAAATTTAAAATCAGTCAGGGAAGCACCTGCAGTGGTGAAATCTAAACTTTTGAAGGAAGTTATGGCGGGTAGGATGGAAGGTCCTTTTGATCATCCTCCCTTTAAGAACTTCAGAATCTCCCCTTTAGGCCTAGTTCCCAAGAAAGAGCCTTTTCAGTTCTGTTTAATTCATCATTTATCTTTTCCGTTTGGCCACTCGTTAAATGACCAGATTGACATCAGCGAAGCCTCGGTTTCATATTCATCTTTTGACACAGCCGTCAATAAGCTACGCCTACTAGGAAGGGATGCGTTAATGGCCAAAGCAGACATTCAGTCTGCTTTTCGGTTACTCCCTTTGAACCCCCAAAGTTTTAATTCATTAGGTATTTGTTTTGAGTAGGGTTGTCCCGATACCACTTTTTTAGGACCGAGTACAAGTACCGATACTTTTTTTCAAGTAGTCGCCGATACCGAATACCGATACTTTTTTTTAAATGTGTCCCCAAATGCAGCCATGTCCCCCCCCCATATGCAGCCATGTCCCCCACATATGCAGCCATGTCCCTCTAGCCATGTCCCTCACATATGCAGCCATGTCCCTCTAGCCATGTCCCTCACATATGCAGCAATGTCCCTCTAGCCATGTCCCTGACATATGCAGCAATGTCCCTCTAGCCATGTCCCTCACATATGCAGCAATGTCCCTCTAGCCATGTCCCTCACATATGCAGCCATGTCCCTCACATATGCAGCAATGTCCCTCTAGCCGTGTCCCTCACATATGCAGCCATGTCCCTCACATATGCAGCAATGTCCCTCACATATGCAGCAATGTCCCTCACATATGCAGCAATGTCCCTCTAGCCATGTCCCTCACATATGCAGCAATGTCCCTCTAGCCATGTCCCTCAATGCGGCGGCACGATGCGGCAGGAGCTGCGGGGGGGGGAGGGGGGGGAAGTATTCTATTTAGGTATCGGGGGTATTTGCGCGAGTACGAGTACTCCCGCAAATACTCAGTATCGGTCCCGATACCGATACTGGTATCGGTATCTGGACAACCCTAGTTTTGAGGAGCAGTTTTACTTTGACAAAGCACTGCCAATGGGCTGCTCGATCTCATGTTTTTATTTTGAGGCATTTGCAACATTTTTGGAATGGGTAGTGAGCAAGGTGTCAGGTTCAGGCAATTTAACCCATTATTTGGACGACTTCATGTTCTTAGGCCCTGGAGGCTCAGACGAATGCTCTCACCTGTTGCACTCTTTCCAAATGGTATGCAAGCATTTTGGTATCCCACTGGCAGTCGAGAAAACAGTTTCTCCTACAAATTGCATCGATTTTTTGGGTATAACGATAGATTCGGCAAAAATGGAATTTAGATTACCAGAGGAAAAAATTTATAAGTTATCACAAACTCTGAAATCATTTGTTAGGAGGCATAAGGTTACGCTAAAGGAGATGCAATCCCTCCTGGGTCAGCTGGCGTTTGCATCAAGGGTGTTACCCATGGGCAGGGTTTTCTCTAGAAGCCTATACGCAGCAACAGCGGGTTTGAAGAATCCTGCAGCGCATATTAGGTTAACAATGGACGTTAAGAAAGATCTTTTTGTTTGGTTACAATTTCTGGAATTTTTTAATGGCAAGGCGGTATGGCAGCAGGATTTTGTTTTAGACAGAGATTTTCATTTAGAAACAGACGCAGCAGGATCAGTTGGTTTTGGGGCAGTTTGAGGGAACCATTGGTGCATGGACACCTGGCCCGTTAGGTGGATCACCAATGGTTTCTGCAAAAATATTGTGCTACTAGAGCTCTTCCCGGTAATCGTATCACTTGAGATATGGGGGCATCTATTCACAAATAGAAGATTGCTAGTAAGTACGGATAATAAGGGTGTAGCCTTTGCAGTGAATACTTTAGCATCAAAATCTCCCCCAGTAGTGACCTACTTGCGTCATTTGGTTTTTCTTTGCTTAAAATGGAACATCTGGATAAAGCTAGATACATCCCTGGTAAGACTAACAGAATCGCTGACGCTCTTTCTCGTCTACAGATGGACCAGTTTTTCGTTTTTCTTCCGGGGGCAGATCCAGTGGGGGTGGTATGTCCTGCCCATCTGTGGGATCTGATTTAATCTCGCGAAATATTCAGAACTCAGTGGCAGGTTCTACATGGAGGAGTTACACTTCTGCTTGGTTTTTGTGGTCAACTTTTCTAGCCTCATTAAAGTCACCAGTGTCAGATTATTCAGAGGAACTGGTGCTGCTATTTCTCACCTCATTAATACAGAGACACTACTCCTGGTCCCATATTAGCAAAACTCTTTCGGGGGTTTCTTTTTTCCTTCGCCTGTACAATCTGCCTCCTTGCCATAGTTTCTTTACGGTTAGGCAGGTTTTAAAGGGTTATAGGAAAAGCTCTTTTAGGAAGGATACCAGATCACCAATTACCCCAGCCATCTTAGCCCAGATTTGCGAGGCAACCTCAGCAATATGCTTCTCGGCATATGAAGCCATGCTATTTAAATTGATGTTTATCATAGCATTTTTTGGTGCATTTAGGATATCGGAGTTGCTTCCCTCCTCTGGTAAAAGGATTTCGGGAATGCTATTGTCCGAGGTTCTCTTACTGGAGAATGTGCTAAAGTTATTCGTTAAGTTTAGCAAAACAGATGCTTTGGGCATAGGATCTTGGGTTTCATTAAACGAATACGGTTTAAGGCAAATTTGTCCAGTAACAAATATGAGGGAGTACCTGCGGATCCGTCCATCATGCCCTGGCTTATTATTTATTCATATGAACGGTTCTCCCGCCTCCGGGTATCAGTTTTCAGCAATATTAAAAAAATGTGTATCATATGCTCACCTAGGTCATATGAGGTTAACGTCCCATTCTTTTCGTATCGGTGCAGCAACAGAGGCCGCTAGGATTGGGCTGGGGGATAATGCAATTAAGAAAATTGGGAGATGGAAGTCGAGTGCATTTAAATTGTATATTCGCCCGTATTAAACAGTTTAATTTATTGCAGGTCACCAACAGTCAATATGGATCTTAGGTCACTCATTTATTTTTTGGGCACAGAAAAGAGCGGCGGATAGGACCTATTCGGAAAATTTGGGCCTGGACCCCTCGATCTTCAAAGTGAATTGGTATGGTCGCAGAGGAATGGTGTGGGATGACCTAGTTTTTGAGTTAGGCAGATTATATGCAGTTTTTCCTCCTCCAGACATTTTGGTATTACACTTGGGCGGAAATGACATAGGTAAAGTCAAAACTTATGAGTTGGTTAACAAGATGAAGGATTCTTTTCAATTTTTAAGAATGGTTTCCCCCCACACTGTCTTAGTTTTCTCGGAAATAGTTCCGCGTTTACGTTGGTTGGAGTCTTTAATTTTCAAACCTCTGGAGAAGGTCCGTAAGCGGATCAACAAGGCTATGGAAAATTTTTTATCCCCCGAACTGGGTATTTCTTTCAGGCATCGTGAACTAGAGGGCGGGGTTCAGGGTCTATATAGGGCAGATGGAGTCCATCTGTCAGAGATAGGCCTGGACATTTTCAATACGGAACTTCAAACGTGCATAGAAGCGGCCGCGGTTTGGGGTGGTGGGGACAGAAGGGCGGCTATTGCCCCTCCTTCTGTCGCTTGGGAGAGTTGAGTTTTCTGATGGTAAATCGGCTCGAGTCTAAGTGGCTGAGCTGATGTTTGGTTATGGTGAATTGATTGTTTAAGTGATGGATTTCATGATATTCAGTATGAGTTATTATCGTGTATTAATTTATAAAACCAATGAATCAGGCCGTGGCCAAGTTATTTCCAAATGGATTATTACAGATTTGTTAAATAAATATTTTCAAGGATTCTGTTGTTGGGTTTGTTTATTTCTATGCACGTTTTGTTGGGTTATGCATGATGCCTGTGGTCCCATGGGAAAGGAAAGAGAGTAGCCGTTTAGGCTCTCCTTTCCTCATGGGGCCACGGCAGGGGCATTCAGGTAAAAAGTCAAAAGTTTTGGCCAGCAAGGTTAATTTAGGACAGTCAGATAGTCAGGGAGATAGGAATATCAGCTGGGTTAACTGGGAAGATTAGGATCAGCTGGGTAAGAGAGGGTTCTGGAAAGCTAGCAGCCTGGGTCAGGGATTGGTTCTGACAGGTCAGGTGGCTAGTTGGAAAATTCTGGAGCTGGTCTCTGGGCTATATTAAGGCCTATGCATTATGGGTCAGGGCCGGTGACCAGGTAAATGTCAGCAGGAGGAAGCTCCCCACCCTACCCCCCCCCCCCCCTCCCGTCGCGGCCGATTCATGTGGTGGTCTCCCTCGGGCGGGATACCTGAGGGGAGAGTTGAGTTTTCTGATGGTAAATCGGCTCGAGTCTAAGTGGCTGAGCTGATGTTTTGTTATGGTGAATTGATTGTTTAAGTGATGGATTTCATGATATTCAGTATGAGTTTTTATCGTGTATTAATTTATAAAACCAATGAATCAGGCTGTGGCCAAGTTATTTCCAAATGGATTATTACAGATTTGTAAAATAAATATTTTCAAGGATTCTGTTGTTGGGTTTGTTTATTTCTATGCACGTTTTGTTGGGTTATGCATGATGCCTGTGGTCCCATTCTTACCTTTAAGAGGTTTCTGAGAAGAAAGTGTCATGGCTGACTGCAAGCATTTCTCAATTAGCTTAATGTGATTTGTCCAAATCGTTGTGCTGGGGAATGTTTGAGGCTGGGTTCACACTGATACTACATGACAGTCATAGGATTATCATCCTATTTTGCTCTGCGACATCTGTCCTACATCGGTTCTACATCCATCCGACTTGAATGAACAGGATCCTATTTTGATCCAACTTTGTGATAGCCTGACTTGTCCTTTGACCAATCAAATCAATCCCAGAAATTCCTTTTATACTGCTGCTGTAATCACATGTCAGATATCAAAAGTCAGATGGTAAGGACAAGGGGCCAGATTCACAGACATTTGCATTACGCAGCTGCGGCGCAAGGTATCCCATTTACGTTACACCGCCGCAAGTTTACAGCGTAAGTGCCTGATTCACAAAGCTCTTACCTGTAAACTTGCGGCGGTGTAACGTAAATGCGCTCGGCACAAGCCCGCCTAATTCAAATGGGGCGGGCACCATTTAAATTAGGCGCATTCTCCGCGCCGAACGTACTGCGCATGCTCCGTCGGGAAAATTTCCCGACGTGCATTGCGCTAAATGACGTCACAAGAACGTCATTGGTTTCGTTAACGTAAATGGCGTCCAGCGCCATTCACGGACGACTTACGCAAACGACGTGATTTTTCAAATTTCGACACGGGAACGACGGCCATACTTAACATTGGCTAGTCCACCTAGAGGGCAGCCTTAGTTTTACGCGGCGTATCTCGACGGAAACTACGTAAAGTTAGGGCGACGGGTAACGCGGACGTTCGTGAATCGCCGTAACTAGTCATTTGCATATTCTACGCCGACCGCAATGGAATCGCCACCTAGCGGCCAGCCTAGAATTGCATCCTAAGATCTGACGGTGTAAAGTCAATTACACCTGTCGGATCTTAGGGCTATCTATGCGGAACTGATTCTATGAATCAGCCGCATAAATACGACAAGCGTATCTCAGAGATACGACGGCGTATCAGGAGATACGCCGTCGTATCTCTTCTGTGAATCTGGCCCAAGGATCCTACTTTGATCCGACTTCAATGATATTCAATGGGCTGAAGTAGGATCAAAGTCGGACCAAAGTAGTACAGGGAGCATTTTCAAAGTCGGACCGACTTGTGTCGGACCAGTAAAGACGGCTCTCATAGGGAAACATTGATTTTCACACATCATGCGACATGAGCTCCAAATGTCGGAGCGTTTGTCGTACCAGTGTGAACCCGGCCTGAGTCCAGTTCTCATTAACATACAAGCCCACTTCCTATACCTTTAACGCTTTTCTGAAGGCTGAACGTGATCAAATCTAGTACAACTGATGGATGATATCTGTCTGCACAGTACAGACAGGGTTAATAATGTTAAAAACTGTTTCCCAGCCTCCCTCATTAAAAGTAGATTTTTTACTTGCTGGAAGTTCAAAACAAAGAGCATCTAAAAAAAAGGTAAGCTTTTAAGGCCTGATCCACAAAAACCCGGCGGAACGTAATTTTTCCTATTTAAGTTACACCGCCGCAAAATCTCTACCTAAGTGCCCGATCCACAAAGCACTTACCTAGAAATTTTGAGCGGTGTAACTTAAATCCGTCCGGCGCAAGGCGTTCCTAATTTAATGGGGCGAGTCCCATTTATATTAGGCACGCTCCCGCGCCGGACGTACTGCGTACTGCGTACCGGACGTACTGAGCATGCTCCCGACTTCATTTTCCCGACGTGCTTTGCGCGGTTTTACGTTGCGCCGGGTTTTGAGAATCTACTTTTACAAGGTGTAAACAGTTTAGGCCTTGTAAAAGCAGCCCTAATTTTGCGACAGCAAACTAATACTTACGGAGAAAAAAACGAAGCGTAAAAGCTTCGTGGATCTCCGTAAGTGCTAATTTGCATACCCGAAGCGGCATTTCGACGAGAAATGCCCCCAGCGGCGGCTGCGGTACTGCATCCTAAGATCCGACAGTGTAAGTCCCTTACACATGTCGGATCTTCTGCCTATCTCTTGGAAACTGATTCTGTGGATCAGTTCCAAAGATAGAAACAGGGATACGACGGCGTATCAGTAGATACGCCGGCGTATCCCTTTTGAGGATCAGGCCCTTAATTTTCATATCAATTTTTTTTTAGTTATGCTATGTGAATAGGGACATGTAACACATTGACATTAGGTGTTATCTTAAATTGCCTGCAAAAGAGGAAATACCCTTTAAAACTCAACTTCAGACAAAATGTTTGTTTTTTTCAATCTGAAAAGAGTGAACCAGAGTTAGAACTTCTGTCTAGTTTATACTTGTGTGTTTGACTCAACTAGGGAGATTTCCTCCTACTTTTTACATGTTACAGCAGGAGGTCAAGAGGACAAGAAGGCACAGACGGCAGCAATGTTAGAGTTCTTACGCTTCTGCACTATTATTTCTGTTGCTTTTTGCTTTGGATTTATTTTTTTCCTGACTTCCTGTACCTCTGGTAGAAGTTTTAACCACTACTGTATATCCAAAAACGAAAATGACTTGGCAAAAGTTAAGTTGTAATTCTGAGAGATTTTTTTTTTTTTTTTTACATTACAATCTATAAAGTTGTTAAAGAAAAAACTGTGCTGTTTTGTTCACTATACAAAAGCTGCAACTCAAAGTGCAATACACACAAACACATATAAAAACATAAGAAGCTGCGCTAATAATAAATGATCAAATAAACAAATAATAATTGAATGCAAATGATAAGTGAATCCAGTTGAGCTATGCCCCGTACACACGATCAGGCTTTTGCCCGGCCAAACTCACATCGGAATTCCGACAGAATTCCATCCATCTAAACTCCGATGGAATTCCTCGGAATATCCAATGGAAAAACTCTGATGGGGCATACACACGGTCGGAATTTCCGATGAAAAAAGTCCCTTTTCCTTTGGAAATTCCGATCGTGTGTACGGGGCTTTAGAATGAACAACAAACTCAGCAAATATGTGAAATCCCTGGGACATAATTGATAAAAGAATGATAGTCTCTTTCAGAAAACTTTCAGAAGGAGGAATGTGAGTTGGAACACCCTGTGATAGGATCTTCAATAATTTGAAAGACACCGTGAATCCACCACCACATAGAGTTCAGGCTTACCAGCTGTAGAAGCTGTCAGAGCTTGTAGCTAATACCCAGCCAGGGCCATTGGTCTTCCCGACACCTCCGGTGGCTAACGAGCCGAGCATTCCTGGAGATTTGGCGTTTAACCCAGCAGTCAGCAAACAGTTGCGGAATTTACCCTGGTGGATGGATTAAACCAGTAGAAAGAAATAAAAATAATTTGCCATCAGTAAAACCAGGTGGTGTTTATTATGTGAAAAAAAACTGTGCTAACAAGCAGACTGTGCAAAAGTAAAAAGTTCCATAAAAACAAAGGCCAGCTGGCAAATAGTAAAAACACGCCCGTGCAAGCGGAACGCGAGAACAGCGCGGTGACGTCAGCACGTCGCCCTTCCCTATGCGTTTCGTCACTAAGCGGACGTCGTCCTGGGGCCAAAAAGTTGCTGTTCGATCTGAAAAGTGAAACAATTGCACTTTTTTGTGTTTTTGGAAAGTATAATGGGATTGGCACTCTGTCAATTAAGTACTACAGTGTACTGCATGTTCTCCTAACCACAGAGCACACAGACAGATCAACCTCATGTTGTAAAGCGCTGTGCAAACTGTTGGCGCTATATAAAATCCTGTATAAAAATAATAATAATAATGCAAGCATTGTCAATCTGTTAATCTGGATCTCATTTTATTCATGTACTCTTGAAAACCTTCATTTATTTATACAGCGCCTTGAAAAGGTATTCATACCCTTTGAAATTTTCCACATTTTGTCATGTTATAACCAAAAACTGAAATTTATTTTATTTGGATTTTTTGTGATAGACCAAAACAAAGTGGCACATACAGTAATTGTGAAGTGGAAGGAAAATTATAAATGGTTTTCAAAATGTTTTACAAATAAATATGTGAAAAGTGTGGCTTGCATTTGTATTTAGCCCCCCTGAGTCAATATTTTGTAGAACCGCCTTTCACTGAAATTACAGCTGCAAGTCTATTTGGGGATGTCTCTACCAGCTTTGCACATCTAGAGAGTGACATTTTTGCCCATTCTTCTATGCAAAATAGCTCGAGCTCTGTCAGATTGGATGGTGAGCGTCTGTGAGCTTTGCCAAAGACTCTCAATTGCATTTAGGTCTTGACTTTGACTGGGCTATTCTAACACATGAATATGCTTTGATCTAAACCAGGGGTGTCAAACTCATTTTCACTGTGGGCCGCATCAGCATTATGATTGCCCTCAAAAGGGCCGGTTGTATCTGTAAGATTAAATGTCCAGCGCATCCCCTCCCCTTTACATTAGATGTCAAGAGCCACCCCACCATCAGAAGTTGAGTCCCACTCTCTCTTATATCACAGTGCACCCCACTTTCCTTGTGCTGCTGCTGGATGCATTGCTTGAAAGCAGAAAGTAGGGGTCTGGAGAAGGACCAGAGGAGGGCTAAATGGCCTCGAGGGCCGGATTCGGCCCGCGGGCCTTGTGTTTGACACCTATGATCTAAACCATTCCATTGCAGCTCTGGCTGTATGTTTAGGATTGTTGTCCTGCTGGAAGGTGAACCTCAGCCCCAGTCAGAAATTTCGACAGAAAAAGTCAGATGGAGCCTACACACGGTCAGAATTTCAGACCAAAAGCTCACCTCAAACTTTTCTTGTCGGATTTTCCGATCGTGTGTACGCGGGATAACAGGTTTTCTTCTAAGATTGCCCTGTATTTGGCTCCATCCATCTTCACATCTCCTCTGACCAGCTTCCCTGTACCTGCTGAAAAAAAGCATCCCCACAACATGGTGTTTCACGGTGGGGATGGTGTGTTCAGGGTGATGTGCAGTGTTCGTTTTCTGCCATACCTAGGGGCAGATCCTCAAAGAAATTACGCCGGCGTATCTGTTGATACGCCACGTAATTTCAAATTTTGCGCGTCGTATCTTTGTTTTGGTATCCACAAAACAAGATACGACGGCATCTGTGTTAGATCCGACAGGCGTATGCCTTAGTACGCCGTCGGATCTTAGATGCAATTTTTCTGCGGCCGCTAGGTGGCGTTCCCGTCGTATTCCGCGTCGAGTATGCAAATTAGCTATTTCCGACGATCCACGAACGTACGAGCGGCCGTTGCATTTTTTTACGTAGTTTCCGTTCGGCTTTTTCCGGCGTATAGTTAAAGCTACTATATGGTGGCGTACTCAATGTTAAGTATGGCCGTCGTTCCCGCGTCTAATTTTGAAAATTTTACGTCGTTTGCGTAAGTCGTCCGTGAATGGGGCTGAACGCCATTTACGTTCCCGTCTAAATCAATGACGTCCTTGCGACGTCATTTGGAGCAATGCACCCTGGGAGTTTTTACGGACGGCGCATGCGCAGTTCGTTCGGCGCGGGTGACGCGCTTTATTTAAATGAAACACTCCCCCTACTCGCCGAATTTGAATTCTGCGCCCTTACGCCGCGAGAGATACGCTACGCGGCCGTAACTTATGGCGCGGATTCGTTGAGGATTCAAACAAAATCAAAGTAAGTTACAGCGGCGTAGCGTATCTTACATACGCTGCGGGCCGCCGCAAATGTATGTGGATCTGCCCCCCAGTGTTTTGCTTTTCGGCCAAAAAGTTCAATTTTGGTCTCATCTGACCAGAGCATCTTCTTCCACATGTTTGCTGTGTCCCTCACATGGCTTCTCGCAAACTACAAACGGGCCTTCTTATGGCTTTCTTTCAACAATGGCTTTCTTCTTGCCACTCTTCCATAAAGGCCAGATTTGTGGAGAGCATGACTAATAGTTATCCTGGGCCATATTCTTAAACAAGTTACGTAGGCGTATCAGCAGATACGCCTACGTAAGTCCGTTTCGTATGTTTAAGTGTATTCTCAAACTGAGATACACTTAAACATGCCTAAGATACGACGGCTTGCGCCGTTGTATCTTAGGCTGCAATATTTACGCTGACCGCTAGGTGGCGGTCAGCGTAGAATATGCAAATGACTAGTCACGCCGATTCTCTAACGTACGCTTGCCCGCCGTAGTGTTTTAACGTCGTTTCCGTAAGCGATACGCGGCGTAAAGATAAAGATGCCCCCTAGGTGGCGTACTCAATGTTAAGTATGGCCGTCGATCCCGCGTCGAAATTTCAAAATTTAACGTCGTTTGCGTAAGTCGTCCGTGAATGGCGCTGGACGCCATTTACGTTACAGTCAAAACAAATGACGTCCGTGAGACGTCATTTAGCGCAATGCACGTCGGGTAATTTACCCGACGGAGCATGCGCATTACGATCGGCGCGGGAGCGCGCCTAATTTAAATGATCCACGCCCCCTGCCAGGATCATTTGAATTAGGATGGCTTGCGCGGGTGGACTTTACGCGACGCCGCCGCAAGTTTACAGGTAAGTGGTTTGTGAATCAGGCACTTGCCACTTAAACTTGCGGCGGAGTAACGTAAAGTACATACGTTCCGCCGCCTTAGATGTATAAGAATATGGCCCCCTGTTGACAGATTCTCCCACCTGAGCTGTGAATCTCTTCAGCTCCTCCAGAGTTACCATGGGCCTCTTGGCCTCTTCTCTGATTAATGCTCTCCTTGCCCGGCCTGTCAGTTTAGGTGGACGGTCATGTCTTGGTAGGTTTGCAGTTACAAGTGCTCCATGAGATGTTCAAAGCTTGGGATATTTTTTTATAGCCTAACCCTGCTTTAAACTTCCCGCCTTCATGATGCTGTTTGTTCATTAAAGTTCTCTAATAAACCTCTGATGGCTTCACAGAACAGCTGTATTTATACTATTTATACTACACACAGGTGAACTCTACTTACAAATTAGGTTCCACTAGATTTTAGTTAGGGGTATCAGAGTAAAGGGGTCTGAATACAAATGCATGTCACACTTTTCAGATATTTACTTGGAAACATTTTTGAAAACCATTTATCATTTTCCTTCCACTTCACAATTGTGTGCCATTTTGTGTTGGTTTATCACATAAAATCCCAATAAAATAGATTTATGTTTTTGGTTGTAACATGACAAAATGTGTAAAAGAATACTTTTTCAAGGTACTGTATATTTCTATAGCCCCAAAAACGTGCCCGATTGTCACCTTGGCCTATATTAATTATAATAAATAGTCCTTTTGGAGCCCCTAACTATTGATGTAATGCTCCTTCTTCTTCTACACCACCTGGATTCCCCTCAAGATGCATTTTGAAGGCCTGGGTATGTTTTCAGAGCTGCCTAGCTAAAGTAATTGAATGCTACATATTTGACTTGACATTGTTTTCATGCTGTCAAATAGTTTTAAAGCCTCAAAAGCTACAGCTATAGCAATAGTATATACACAAAATAAATAACTACTATGGTTCAGGAGCAACGTTCTGCTGTTATAAATACAATCAACAACCTAACATGGAACTTAAGAGCCGGTTCACACACAGGCGGCACGACTTTGGGGGTGACTCGGCAAGGCGATCTCAAGGCGACTTGAGAGACAACTTGCAAAATGACTTCTGTATTGAAGTCAATGCAAGCCACCCCAAATCTCCCCCAAAGTCGCACAGGAACCATTTTCTAAGTCGGAGCGACTTGCGTCGCTCCTATTAGAACGGTTCCATTGAATAGAGCGGACCACAACTTATCAGGCGGCTGAGTCACCTGACAGGTCGCCCCTGTGTTCCAGTTGAACTCACGCTCGACTCAAACAAAGTAAATATATATTAACGTTTCCTACTTGTTTATTTTTTTTTGTGCGTGTACTCGAGAGAGGAGCCGGACTGCAGGAGTTGGGAGTAGGCAGGCCTCCCCCAGAGGCAATCTGCCACCTTTCTCCATGCCCCGGGTGGCAATGGCGGGTGTGTGAGGGGGTCCTCCCACACAGCCCGCCCTACCTGCTCCGCTTTGAAGCCCAACGGGGCAGAGGGACTCCCTATAAGGGAGTGAGAGGATTATCCCGCTCAACCAGCCCCGTTAGTCCTTCACCTCTCTTTTAGAGACCGCGTGGTCAAAGTGTGTGCGTGTTAACCCAATTTCGAGTGTGTGTAGGTGTGGTGGTTTTTGTTTGTACTAACCGCAGGCTTACCTCGCATTGCACACCCACCGGGAGTCGGGCTGAGACCACCAAACTCAATTCACATGTAGCTGAGACCGGGATCCGAACCCCTAGAGGTGAATGGCTTGTCAGCGCAGTGCCAATCGCGTTGAGCCACCGCAGCTCCTTCCTACTTGTTTACTAATGCTAGCAGCATAAGGAATGAAAATAGTTAATGTTTATTGAGAAAGATTAGTTCCGCTTTAAGTTTCTCTGCTCTAAAAAGATAGAAAAAATTAAACATTTATTAAAATATTATTTTCATAATGTCCAGTTTTGTAATGTTCCACACCTAAGGGAGAAGACTGTAATTCTACTCAACAGAAAGAACATTGGCAGGCATCATTACAATTTATTTTATGTTAATTATGCCAAAGTATGTTGTATTTCTGGGGAAAATTCAACAGATTCAATAAGCAACAGTTTTAAATTAATGTGCCTTGAACTTTTTAATGTTTAAAGTGATTGTAAAGGATCGATTTTTATTTTTTTTAAATAACAAACATGTCATACTTACCTCTACTGTGCAACTCGTTTTGCACAGAGTGGCCCCGAACATCCTCTTCTGGGGTCCGTCGGCGGCTCTCGCGGCTCCTCCCCACATTAGATAACCCCCTAGGAGAAGCGCTCTCCCGAGGGGGTTACCTTGTGGCCACGCTCCAGGGTCCAGCATTTGCGTCCATAGACACGAATGCTGGACTCGGCCCCACCCCCGACGCCCGTGTCAATGGATTTGAGTGACAGCATCAGGAGCCAATGGCTGCGCTGCTATCAATCTATCCAATCAAGAGCTAGGACCCCGTGGAGAAAAGGATGGTGTGTCCCCGCCAAGGAGATGAAGGGGTTCAGGTAAGTAAAATGAGGGGGCTGGGGGGCCGGTGACTGCCAGGTGTTTTTTTCACCTTAATGCATAGGATGCATTAAGGTGAAAAAACACAAGCCTTTACAACCCCTTTAAGCCCCACCAAGCAGACTAAGGGCCCTTTCACACTGGGGCATCCACGGCGTCCACGGTAAAGCGCCACTATTTTTATTCAGAGAACTTGTGTGACCGTGTGTATGCAAGCCAAGCTTGAGTGGAATTCTGTCAGAAAAACCATCCAACTTTTTTCTGATGGAAATTATGCTTGTGTGTATAGGGCATTAGACTGGTAGTTGTCACGTCTGGCAGACAGAAATGCATGCAGTTGTGGTGCTATGTAGAGGGCTGTCACAAGTTAAAACAAGCATTCAAGGCCTGTACACACGGGCCAGAATCTCGTCAGGAAAAAAACGTTGTTTTTCCTGACGAGATACTTGGCAAGAATATCTTGCCACCCGCGTGTACAGACACTCCATTCAAAAGAACTGTGGTTCTTTTGACTGGCAAGAACGCGGTGACGTCATTGCGTATGACGAGCATGCGCTCGTCACATTCGATGCCGTCGTCGCCATCTTGCTACACCCTGCCTATGCTTAAGAAGCTACTGCGCATGCGTCAAAGTCATTTTGAGCATGCGCGGGTTTCCACGGCGACAGGTAAGTATACACATTCTCGGATTTCTCAGCAGGAAAACACTGCCGAGAATCACGAGAAAATGTAGAGCAGGTTCTCTATATTTCTCGTCGAGATTTTAGGCACTTTTCTTGACGAGAAACCAGAAAGCCTCGTACACACGCATGGTATACTCGGCAAGAAAGCTCTGCCAGCAATTTTCTTGCTGGTTCTTGCCGAGTAAACCGAGCGTGTGTACGAGGCTTTAGGAGGAGACATATCACGTGTCAAATTAATCACAGAGGGGCAGTTAACACTGTGCGTATGTAAATGAGCCCTTAGTGAGCATGATCTGGGTACAAGTTATTGTATATTGTATTATAGGGATTGTTGCAGAAAGATATAATAGCCACCCTAGAATATTCATATGTTATTATCAAGCGCAAAAGTGTCCCCACAATGAATTTCACAGCAGGCAGACAAATCCGCAATGCCCCCGGGTGGATGTTACCAAATTTAGTCCACATCATCCAGAGCTATATACCAAACACTCCTCTATTCACCAGGTCTGTGTATATTCAAAATCCCAGGCTCCTACCAGATTCATTGACCAATATATATAAATACAGTAAATGGGTCTAATAGAGTTGTTATTCTCCATACTGTCTCCGTGTCTTCTCTAGTTGTTTCTTCATACTGTACATCTGAAAACACAAATTTCCAATCGTACATCAATTCACAATCCCCGTGGTGTTCCAAAGATGCTCCTCTAAATCACACCAGCCTCCTCAAACAATAAGTTTTTTATAAAACAAAAAATCAATATGTAATATGCTCACACCAATAATTAATTTTGTGTATTTGTGTTCACATTAATTGATGATCAAACCAGTGCAAAACCGACTCTCCCTTGCTCCCTCTCATCAACGTGATCCTTCCCCCATGCAGAAAACATCTTAATGTCCAGGGTTAGATGGATTCACTCAAAATATCCGGAGTTCCATGCAGATAACTTCATAGTAGATAAGGTTGAATAAAGACACTAGTCCATCCAGTTCAACTTGTGTACTCGGTGTATGTGTGTTCAGGTTAATAATAATTTCCCATATCCCTGTATATTGTGTTCACCAAGATGCACATCCAAGAGTCTTTTAAAACGATTGGTCTGCCCTCATTACACGTGACTGAGGTATATTTAGACAGACAGCTAACTCTCCTCCCTTAAAGCGGGGGTTCCGCGGGTTATCCTTTTTTTTTTTTTTGCATTCTTCTGGCGCTCTTACCTTTAGCACCCCTCCACCAGTGTGTCCCACTCCTTTAGCCGCCGTAATCTGTCTTCTCGAGGAAACGATAGTTTATAAAAACGAGCGATGGTCGTTTCCATTTTAACTGCGGGCACTCTGAAGCCCACAGGGTAGTCTTCCGGGATACGGTGAATGCTGACCTCCCAGCATTCACCGCGCATGTGCAGTGCTGACGGCGAGCGTCGCCGTCAACACTACACTGTTGCCATAACAATGGCCGGCGTAATAAGCTCACGCCCCGTTGTAAAGACTCCTACCTTTCCTATCAGCTGTAGCTCAGAATGGTCACTGAGCAGCTGATAGGAAAGGTAAGCAGATAGAGTTTCCACTGTGCCCTCAATACGAGATAGTGCCGGCTTGCTGAGTCACGTGACCCGCGAGCACAGCGCGTCTCCTGGGATTCTCATGACTCCCAGGAGACATAGCGGTGGTCGGGGGAAAAGGACCATACACGCCCACTCCCCGCGGGGAATGTTGATTGACAGGACACAAACGGCAGCAATACAAAGGTAAGGATGGCGATTAAAAAAAAACAAACAGCAAATTATTTCTTGTCTATGGCTAGTAGTTGACTTCAGCCAAAGTGAAAATTTAGGGTGAACCACCACTTTAACAACTCATTGAGACAGGCGCTAGATCCTTTTTTCACCTTTTATTGCAGGTAAGTTAAAGTATAACTACAAATAAAATAAATAACATTCAAACGTTATATAGAATATGTAAAATATGCCAGTGTTCTCTAAAAATCTTTTCCACCTCTTTGTACTGTGAATGAAATCCAGATATGAAACCCCACTCATGACTATTATCATCACTAGCGGGTATTCTGTCACTTAAAATACAGTGGAACCTCGGATTACGAGCATAAGCCGTTCCAGGAAAATGCTTGTAATCCAAAGTACTCGCATATCAAAGTGAGTTTCCCCATTGAAGTCATTGGAAACTAAAATAATTTGTTCCACATTGACTTCAATGGCATGCAATACCGCATGCGGGCAGAGGCGGGGGGCGCCGGAGAGCCTCAGAGACAGCCGGAAAAGCCCGGGAACGGAGTATTTCAGAGTCTTTCCGAGCACTTCCGAAAGGCTCCACTCGGCTCCGGCGCCCCCCCACCTCAGGCAAAATGCGGTACCGCACACTGCTTTGGCCTTAATCCTGCTCATTTTGCAAGACAACACTCGCAACCCGAGTTAGGATTTTTCAAAATAGAGTTCTTGTATTGCGAAACGCTCGTTAACCGCGTTACTCGCAATCCGAGGTTCCACTGTAGTCTCCTGGGAGAGTTCTGATATTTCCTCGATAATCTCTTTTTAATGATCTGAGACTGAATGAGAAAGTCATCTACATTGGAGCAATTTCTCCTCACTCTCGTAATCTGGCTGTCAGAGAACCAACCGTGGAAGAACTGGCAGACCTGTCTTGCATGGACCAACGAGCACAGTGCGCATGCGTGCACAAACGCGCGCAATGCACATGCGTGCGCATACGGGCAACAACACCGTAAATTCAGTGTTCTTTACTGCGCACGGGCGTGCGCCAGTACGCACGCAATGCGGGCGGGACTCCTGGCGTCAGTGCCCTATTTAAAGCTTGCTGCAGCAGTCACCAACTGCTGCATGATCTTCAGCCTTTATGTGATCCTGAGCTCTTGTTCCTGTGTTCCTGTTGACAACCCGGCTTGCCTGACCAGACTTCTCCGTGCATGACCCCCGGCTTGTCTCTCGGCTTACCCTTTATCCTGTTCCTGTCTGCTTGTTCCAGTGTATGACCTTGGCTTGCCTTCTGACCTGCTCCAGTCACTTCCTGCTTCCTGTGTATGACTACCGGCTTGGCTCCTGACTCCGCCCCTGGGTTTTCCTGCCAGTCTACCTCATCTGCTACTTCCGTGGTACCCCTGCCCGACTGCGTATCCTGGTATACAGCTAATCTCCAACATCTACTCAGCAAGTCGCAGCTGGCAACTCCTGCATCTCTGGGCATAGCACCCCCTGTGTCACCTCCAGGGGGCGTTCTGCACTCAGTCGCAAGGGAAGCCCTCTCAGCACTTCGGCCTCTGGTAAGGTACGTGGCACTGGCCTTTGAGAATGTTCCTCAACCAGAGGGGGTGATGCCCACTCTGCAGAGGAAAGAAACTGTTTCTATCAGTGGATTTGAAAAATACCTTTGTTTCTAAGCTATCATTACGTCTAAAAACAGTGACATCAAGGTAGTCAATCTGTTCCTTGCTCCATTGGCTTGTTAATTTGATAATATTTGCATTTTCATTTAAATATCATATATTCTCACATAATGAAGCTTCTGAACCATCCCATATGAAGAATACATCGTCAATGAATCGTCTATAAAAGACCAATTTATCTTTCCTATCAGCAAACACAAATTTATCCTCCCATTCACCCATGAAAAGGTTTGCAATACTGGGGGCAAACTTGGCACAAATTGCGACTCCTCATCTCTGGGTGAAAAAGTGGCCATCGAACCAAAAATAGTTATGGGATAAGCAAAAATCAAGAGCATTACGTAAAAATATTTCCTTTGCATGGGGGAGATTGTCCCTTTTACTCAAGGCCCAATTAAGGGCCAATAGAGAATCCTCATGCTGAATCACCTTATATAAAGAGGACCCGTCAGTGGTGACCAAATACAATTCAGTGTCCTGTGTAACGACCACATTTTGCAAAAGTTGTAAAAAGTTTTTTGTGTCCTCCAGATAAGCTCTGTACACTCGACTGAAGAAAGTGATCTAAGTATTTTACTATCCTTGATGAAACCAATTCCATTCACTATAGGACTGGCTGGGGGGGTTGGTCGGGGGTTGGTCGGGTCCTTATGAATGTTTGGGAGAGTATAGGTAGTGGGGCTCTGGCAACTACTTGGAGTCAACAAGGGTTAATACTTCTTCTCTGGATTGTGTGGTGGGGTCTCTATCCAATTTCTTGTAAGTTTCCTCATCTGACAGCATTTCTTGTAGCTGAGCATTGCAAAATTATTTGGATAAAATAACAACCCCTCCCCCTTTAGCAGCATTTTATTACTATTTCTCTCCAATTTTCTAATTCCGCAATCCCCCCATGTATATGTCTGGGGTTAACGTTCCTCCTGGGAGCTAATTGTTCTAGGTCTCTAAAAACTAGACCCTTAAATGTTGGGATGCTGTATTGGGGGGGGGGGGGTTAAACAGTGATTTATTATGCAAACCACTGTCTACTACTCCCGAGCTAACACTACCAGCATTCGTTGAGTGTAAATTTCTATTCCAAAAATGCTTCCAGGTCCAGTCTGACGTCACTTCCTGACATGTTTCGTCTAAACGACTGTCAAAGGAGAGTTTACAGAATAAAACCTCTGTTGGAACCATTTATTTGTATATGGGTCAATTAATCTGGTAAGAGCCTGGGATCTTAAACATACAGGTGAAACTCAAAAGATTTGAATATCGTGCGAAAGTTCATTTATTTCACTAATGCAACTTAAAAGGTGAAACTAATATATGAGATAGACTCATTACATGCAAAGCATGATAGTTCAAGCCGTGATTTGTCATAATTGTGATGATTATGGCTTACAGCTCATGAAAACCCCAAATCCACAATCTCAGAAAATTTGAATATTGTGAAAAGGTGCAATATTCTAGGCTCAAAGGGCCAGATTCACAGAGCAGATACGACGGCGTATCTCCTGATACGCCGTCGTATCTGTTGTTCTATCTATGGGACTGATTCATAGAACCAGTTACGCATAGATAGCCATAAGATCCGACAGGTGTAATTGTTTTACACTGTCGGATCTTAAGATGCAATACCGCGGCCGCCGCTGGGGGGGAGTTCGCGTCGTAAACCAGCGTCGGGTATGCAAATTAGGAGTTACGGCGATCCCCGACGGATTTTCGCGTTCGCTACGTCGCCGCTAGTCTAGTTTCCCATCGCAAAGTTAGTCATTTTTTTTGGTGCCCTAACTTTAGTCAGCAAACGTATTGCTGTCTAAAGTATGGCTGTCGTTCCCGCGTCGAAATTTAAAAATGAACGTCGTTTGCGTAAGCCGTCCGGGAATACGGAATTACGCTACGCGCGTCGCCGTTCGAAAAAATTACGTCACGGCACGCAAAGCACGGCGGGAGTTAGGAAACGGAGCATGCGCGGTAGGTCCGGCGCGGGAGCGCGCCTAATTTAAATGGCACATGCCCATTTGAATTGGCCCGCCTTGCGCCGGAGGCCGCCGGTGTAGGTTTTCATCGCAAGTGCTCTGTGAATCAGGCACTTGCGATGAAAACTTGCGGCGGTGTAACTACGATACGTTACGCCGCCGCAGTTCTACGTGAATCTGGCCCAAAGTGTCCCACTCTAATCAGCTAATTAAGTCATAACACCTGCAAAGGGTTCCTGAGCCTTTAAATGGTCTCTCAGTCTGGTTCAGTAGGAATCACAATCATGGGAAAGACTGCTGACCTGACAGTTGTGCAGAAAACCATCATTTACATCCTCCATAAGGAGGGAAAGCCTCAAAAGGTAATTGCAAAAGAAGTTGGATGTTCCCAAAGTGCTGTATCAAAGCACATTAATAGAAAGTTATGTGGAAGGGAAAAGTGTGGAAGAAAAAGGTGCACAAGCAGCAGGGATGACCGCAGCCTGGAGAGGATTGTCAGGAAAAGGCCATTCAAAAGTGTTGGGGATTTTCACAAGGAGTGGACTGAGGTTGGAGTCAGTGCATCAAGAGCCACCACACACAGACGGATCCTGGACATGGGCTTCAAATGTCGTATTCCTCTTGTCTGGCCTCCTGAACAACAAACAACGTCAGAAGCGTCTTACCTGGGATAAAGAAAAACACACCTGGTCTGTACCTCAGTGGTCCAAAGTTCTCTTTTCTGATGAGAGCAAATTTTGCATCTCATTTGGAAACCAAGGACCCAGAGTATGGAGGAAGAATGGAGAGGCACACACTGCAAGATGCTTGAAGTCCAGTGTGAAGTTTCCACAGTCTGTGTTGATTTGGGGAGCCATGTCATCTGCTGGTGTTGGTCCACTGTGCTTCATTAAGTCCGGGGTCACCGCAGCCGTCTACCAGGAGATTTTGGAGCACTTCATGCTTCCTTCTGCAGACAAGCTCTATGGGGATGCTGACTTCATTTTCCAGCAGGACTTGGCACCTGCCCACACTGCCAAAAGCACCAAAACCAGGTTCAATGACCGTGGGATTACTGTGCTTGATTGGGAGCAAACTCGTCTGACCTGAAACCCATAGAGACTCTATGAGGCATTGCCAAGAGAAAGATGAGAGACACGAGACCGAACAATGCAGAAGAGCTGAAGGCCGCTATTGAAGCCTCCTGGTCTTCCATAACACCTCAGCAGTGCCACAGGCTGATCACTACCATGCCAAACCGCATTGAGGTAGAAATTGCTGCAAAAGGGGCCCAAACCAAGTACTGAGTACATATGCATGCTTCTACTTTTCAGAGGTCCGATATTGTTCCATGTACAATCCTTGTTTTATTGATTGCATGTAATATTCTAATTTTCTGAGATTGTGGATTTGGGGTTTTCATGAGCTGTAAGCCATAATCATCACAATTATGACAAATCACGGCTTGAACTATCTTGCTTTGCATGTAATGGGTCTATCTCATATTAGTTTCACCTTTTAAAGTGGGAGTTCACCCAAAAATCAACTTTCTGCAGTTAGATCCAGCATACTGCTGGATTACTTCTGGAGGCGGATCATGTAAACAGTAAAGCCCCTCCCTCTTAGCTGCTCTGCAGTCTCCTCTGTCAGCATCTCCAGGACAGAAGCCGGTATGGGGGGAGGGGAGGGTTTGAATTTTATCTTTTATTTGTTGGACTTCAAAGACAAAAGAATATAAAACTCGGTATGAGAAGAGGCGGAGTCTGTGGAAGGGTCCGCCTTGTATGGGCGGAGGGAACATTCCTGCCATCGCACACAATGCAGATCCCTTATTCAGTGATTGGAGAGCTGCTGGGATGTGCAGGCGCTGCTCCTCCAATCACCATCCCTGAGATCTGGCGCAGCGCCGGAGTCGTGGTGACACCCCCTGATGTTATACACACATTATATAGAGAGAGAGTTTATAGCGGGAGCAGAGGTCGGGGCGATGTAAATAAATTCATGATCTCATGGCTGTAGTCACCGATGGCCCTCTCTGTACAGCGCCCCCTTGTATGTCGGTGCCATATATATATATATGGTCTTTTTTTTTTTTGGTACTTATTGTTTTAGCAGTAATTCTTCTATGCCTCCGAGCGGGGATTACTTCCTGGTATAGGCGTTCCCTTCAAGACAAGCAAGTTGATTGACAGCCTTCGATAGCGCGTCACGGCTTCCGAAGATACACGAGTGACGCTCGGCAATTTACGGCGCCTGCGCAGTCAGCTCTACACGGCAGGCTCGGGCGCCGTAAACAGCCAAGTGTCATCTCGGCTGTTTTCGGAAGCCGTGACGCGCTATCGAAGGCCGTCAATCAACTTGCTTGCCTTCGGGAACGCCCATTCCCCGAAGGATTCCCCGCTCGGAGCCATAGAAAAATTACTGCTATAACGATAAGTACCAAAATAAAATAAAAAAGACCAGCATACTGCAGATGTCAGCAGTATGCTGGATCTAACTGCAGAAAGTTGATTTTTGGGTGAACTCCCGCTTTAAGTTGCATTAGTGAAATAAATAAACTTTTGCACGATATTCAAATTTTTCGAGTATTACCGGTACCTGTATACAGACCTGGTGACTAGAAAAGTGTTTGTTATGTAGCGTGGAATGATGTGGACTAAACCATGTAGAGCCGTCAGAGCAGTCACCATATAAAGCCTTGGGAAGGTGAGAAGGGAAGACACAACTCTGACGAGTAAAATATGATTGTGTTATTAATAAGACAAAGACATGACAGTAAAAGGCGAATGGGAATAGGGAGTCCAGTAGAGCCAAAGTTTTATGTTCTCCATTAAGAAACAATATCAGATGTGTTGATGAAATAAAGGAGAATAACAGACAGATTTCTGATTTATTCCTACATTCCACGATCCAGAATGAATCATAACATGGCAAAACTGTATAGGAACATTTTTTATGATATTAAACGATAAGAACCTAGAGACGTAAAAACTTTCATAAGAGTATAAGCAAAACATTTCTCAGCTAAAAGCATTTAGGAAATCCTCAATGTGCCATAAACATATCATTCAGTCTTGTACAAGCTCCTGATGAAGCCTTGCTCAGGGCAAAACATGTTGGGCACTCCATGTACAGGTTATCATATCATTCTCTGCTACAGGCTGTACTCGTCTCTCTCGTCCCCCAGCTGTAGGAGCTGATAGTCGTGAGCCACTGCGAATATGACATTTAGATTCTTCAGAGCAAGGAAAGGAGAACTGCTCATATCAAAACCAAAGCTATGATTTGTTCAAGTCAAACGATGCACATACAGTACAAATTCACCTGTTGCCAAGACAGCCCAACGCGTTTCACTCCTGTGAGAAGTAAAATGCGTTGGGATGGTTTGGCAAAAGGTGAATTTGTATTTGCATCAATTGACTAATTTATAAGACACATGTGAGGCATAGGAGATCAAATCGGGACACCACATCCCATATATTAACAGAAAAATGAGAGGGGGGGAAGGGTAACAAACCCAGGGACTTTAAACGGTGTCAATAAAGAAAAAGATATGTCAAGTAGAAAAATACATAATTTATTTGATTTTAACATACATAATTAAAATGGAAGTGAAAACAACCACACTTTGATCCTATAAGGCTATGCGTGGCTTCAGAAGGAGCCACACTGATAACCTGTACATGGAGTGCCCAACATGTTTTGCCCTGAGCAAGGCTTCATCAGGAGCGTGTACAAGACATACTGGGCCAGATTCTCGTAGAACTCCGGTGGCGTAACGTATCGTGTTTACATTACACCGCCGCAAGTTTTCAGCGTAAGTGCCTGATTCTCAAAACACTTACCTGTAAACTTGCGGCGATGTATCGTAAAGACGTCCGGCGCAAGCCCGCCTAATTCAAATGGGGCATGTACCATTTAAATTAGGCGCGCTCCCGCGCCGAATGTTCTGCGCATGCTCCGTTTGCAATTTTCCCAACGTGCTTTGCGCGAAATTACGTTGCCCCGACGTGTTTGTGAATGGCGACGTGCGTAACGTACTTACGCCGTACGTACGCCGAAATTTTTTTTTTAAATTCGAAGCGGGAACGACGGCCATACTTTAACATGGCTGGTGTAAAGTTAAGCAATGAAAAGATTGCTTAACTTTGCGACGAGAAAAAACGACGTTACGCTCGCGAGTAGGTTCGTGGATCGCCGTAAATGCTAATTTGCATACCCGATGCTGGAAAACGACGCGAACTCCACCCAGCGGCGACCAAAGTATTGCAGCCTAAGATCCGAAGGCGTACGAAGCCGTAAGCCTGTCGGATCTTAGCCAAAAGCCGTCGTATCTTGTTTGTGAATCACAATCAGTAGATACTCCGGCGTATTTGTTCTGTGAATCTGGCCCACTATAAGGAAAGAAAAATAATAATGTATAAAAAATCAATCAAGCATTGAGACAATAATCATTTGACAAGCTCAATGTACAGTGCACATACTTAGAACAAGTATAATATATTTAAATAAACGTTTTTACATAATAACGATAAAAAAGAAAGGGAAAACAGTTTATCACAACAATGTAAGATGCATATACATAGATACAAAACTTGACTGATTTATAACTTTGTTTTTTATGTAAGCAGTTCTCCCTTCCTTGTTTAGAAACATTTAACTGAAAGGATTTAGGCCCCTTTAACCACTTCCATACCAGGCACTTACGCAGCTTCCCGCCCAAGCCAATTTTCAGCTTTCAGCACTGTCGCACTTTGAATGGCAATTGTGCGGTCCTGCTACACTGTACCCAAACAAAATTGGCGTCCCTTTTCCCCCACAAATAGAGCTTTCTTTTGGTGGTATTTGATCACCTCTGCGATTTTTTTTTTTTTTGCGCAACAACTAAAAAAAGACTGAAAATTTTGAAAAAAAATTAAGTTTTTATTTTTTTCTGTTAATTTTTTTGTAAATAAGTTTTCTCTTTCAATTAAGGGCACTGATATGGCGGCACTAATGGGCACCGATGAGATGGCACTGATGGACATCGATGAGGTAGTACTGACGGGCACAGATGAGGTGGCACTGATTGGCGGTGCTGGTATGCGACACTGATGGGCACTCATAGGCGGCACTGATGGGCACACATAGGCGGCACTGATGGGCACACATAGGTGGCACTGATGGGCACACATAGGCGGCACTGATGGGCACACATAGGCGGCACTGGGCACTCATAGGTGGCACAGATGGGCACTCATGGGCGGCACTTATGGGTGGCACTGATGGATACTTATGGGTGGCACAGATGGGCACTGATAGGTGGGCACTGGGCATGGATGGGCACTGTGGGGTGGCACTGATGGACACTGGGGTGGCACTGATGGACACTGTGGGGCAGCACTGATTTTGCCAGGTTGCCAGTTTGGCAGGTGGCACTGATTGGCATCTTTTTTAGAATGTTTTTTTTTTGTTAGACTTTTTTTTTTTTTTTTGCAGGCTTTTTTTTTTGGGTGGGCTTCCCTGGTGGTCCAGTGTGGCGATCCGAGGGGGGGCTGCGCTGATAAACAATCAGCACGAACCCCCCCTGTCAGGAGAGCCGCCGATCGGCTCTCCTCTACTCGCGTCTGTAAACGGCTCTTCCTGTTTACATCGTAATCAGCCGTGATTGGACACGGCTGATCACGTGGTAAAGAGTCTCCGCCGGAGGCTCTTTACCGATATCGGAGATGCAGGGTGTCAGATTGACACCCCGCATCACCGATCGCCGCGATGCGCGCCCCCACGGGCGTGCGCGGCATGAAATCCTGCAGGACGTTCTGGAACGTCCTGTCAGGATTTCATAACCACTTCCCGGACGTAAATCGGCTATAGGCCGGGCGGGAAGTGGTTAATCATTTTACCACTTTACCACAACACATTTTAAAACTGTACGGCCTACAGATAAGCAAGATAAGAATAACAGTTTGGTACAACAAGCAATAGGACCATAAAGAGAATGTATATGGTCAGATTCACACTGTTGCTGCGCTGGAAAACATGTGCTATGTCACACGTTAACATGCATTACAGTAAGGCAGCCTATTCTTCAACACATGCCAATGGAAGTTTTAAGATGTCTGCACATCTTTTTTCAATGATTGGGACCATTGTTTGCTTTGGCAGGACTGTTATTGCACATGACATCCATTGCCAGCTCTTCTTCCAACATCTTATGCCGCGTACACACGATCGTTTTTCGGCATGAAAAAACATGACGTGTTTCAGCATGTAGAAAAAACGTTGTTTTTTCCAACTTCATCATTAAAACGGCCTTGCCCACACACCATCGTTTTAAAAGAATGCTCTAGCAAAGCGCGGTGACGTACAACACGTACGACGGCACTATAAAGGGGAAGTTCCATGCGGATGGCGGCACCCTTGGGGCTGCTTTAGCTGATTTCCTGTTCGTAAAAGACGATTCGCGCTTTTCTGTCTGTTACAGCGTGATGAATGTGCTTACTCCATTATGAACGGTAGTTTTACCAGAACGAGCGCTCCCGTCTCATAACTTGCTTCTGAGCATGCGCAGGTTTTTAACGTTGTTTTAGCCCACACACGATCATTTTTTACAACCCGAAAAACTACATTGTTTAAAACGTCTTTAAAAAATGCAGCATGTTCGAATTTTTTTTTTTTGTCGTTTTTCAGAACCTGAAAAATGATGTGTAGCCCACACACGATCATTTTAAATGACGTTTTTGAAAAACAAAGTTTTTTTCATGCCGAAAAATGATCGTGTGTACGCAGCATAGTAGTTCAGTGGATACAAAAATTGTTTGGATGGTATATGGTTCATTTTACTTGGTAATTTCTTATTGTTGACACATTTTCTTTCCTTATACAGTGGAACCTCGGATAACGAGCATAATCCGTTCCAGGAGAATGCTTATAATCCAAAGCACTCGCATATCAAAGCGAGTTTTACCATAGAATTCAATGGAAACGAAAATCATTTGTTCCACGTTGACTTATATGGCATGCAATATGGATGTGGCCAGAGGTGGGGGTTTGGGCGCCGGAGAGACTCGAAAATACTGAGAGATCGCTCGGCTGCACTCGGAAACCCTAAAAAATAAGGATTTCTGAATGTTTTTGGGTATTTTTGAGTGTTTCTGAGTATTTCCAAACGGCTCTGATTGGCTCTGAGTGTCACCGGTGCCCCCGCACCTCTGGCCAAATGCTTTACTGCACACCACAGAGGCTTGAATCCTGCTTGTGATGCGAGACAAACCGAGTCAGGATTTTAAAAAAAATTGCTCGTATTGCGAAACGTTCGTTAACCACGTTACTCGCAATCCGAGGTTCCACTGTAGTTCCCTTAAGCGCTGTTTTTTTTAGGGAAACTTATGCTGGCCATATACACATAGAATTTTCGGCCGTTTGCAGATTGAACGATTTATTCATCGGTCGAAAGCGAATTGCCCACTAACTGAAAGAATAAACTCGTTTACGTGATCGCTTCCATGATAGTCGTTACCGTTGGATAACAATAAAAACTTTTATAGATTATACGAGACAGACGATTGCTATTGCTTTCATTACAACATACACTTTGGTTGAAACTGTAAAAGTTTTCGCTTCTGATCCATCGACATTAGCCAAGCCCACGGCGAAATCATTAGTAAAGTTGGGTCCGCGGCACGATTGTCGGACGATCTTTCTAAAAAACAACCAGTTTCGGACAAAATTCGGTGCTTTTATGGCCAGCATTAGGATCTCTCTCTCTCTGTCTCTATATACAGTATCTCACAAAAGTAAGTACACCCCTCCCATTTTTGTAAATATTTGATTCTATCTTTTCATGTGACAACACTGAAGAAATTACACTTTGCTACAATGTAAAGTAGTGAGTGTACAGCTTGTATAACAGTGTAAATTTGCTGTCCCCTCAAAATAACTCAACACACAGACATTAACCACTTAAAGCGGAGTTCCACCTAAAAATGGAACTTCCGCTTAACCCACTCCTCGCCCCCTTACATGCCACATTTGGCATGTCATTTTTTTGGGGGGGGGGGGGAGTGGGGGCTTCAGGAGAAGGGGACTTCCTGTCCCACTTCCTCTTTCCGCCGAGGGGCTGGAAAGGCGATTAGCTTAATCGCCTTTTCACAGCCCCTCCCTGTAGGCAGTGCCGCTCGCGCATGCGCAGTGGGTGCCCGGCCGTGAAGCCGAAAGCTGTCACTGCCGGGTGCCCACACTAGAAATGAAGACGCCGGCCGGCGAGGGGGGGGGGGGAGCGGAGCCCCGGCCAGCGCGTCGCTGGAGCCGTGGAGCAGGTAAGTGTCAGTTTATTAAAAGCCAGCAGCTACACTTTTTGTAGCTGCTGACTTTTAATAAACTTAAAAAATGGGTGGAAAACCCCTTTAAGACCCGGACCATTATGCAGGATAAGGACCTTGCCCCTTTTTGCGATTCGGCACTGCGTCGCTTTAACTGACAATTGCGCGGTCATGCGACGTGGCTCCCAAACAAAATTGCCGTCCTTTTTTCCCCACAAATAGAGCTTTCTTTAGGTGGTATTTGATCACCTCTGCGGTTTTTATTTTTTGCGCTATAAACAAAAATAGAGCTATAAGAAATATCCCCCAAAAATATATAAAAAAATCATTTTTTTCCTCAGTTTAGACCGATACGTATTCTAAAAATCGCAATAAGCGTTTATCGATTGGTTTGCGCAAAATTTATAGCGCTTACCAAATAGGGGACAGTTTTATGGCATTTTTATTAATATTATTTTTTTTACTACTAATGTTGTCGATCAGCGTTTTTTTTTTCCGTGACTGCGACATTATGGCGGACACATCGGACAACTTTTACACATTTTTGGAACCATTGTCATTTTCACAGCGAAAAGTGCTATAAAAATGCACTGATTACTGTGAAAATGTCAATGCAGTTTAGGAGTTAACCACTAGGGGGCGCTGTAGGGGTTAAGTGTGACCTCATATGTGTTTCTAACTGTAGGGGGGTGGGGCTGGACGTGTGACGTCAGTGATCGTCTTTCCCTATATCAGGGAACAGTCGATCACTGACAATGCCACAATGAAGAACGGGGAAGGTGTGTTTACACACAGCTCTCCCCGTTCTTCAGCTCCGGTGACCGATCGCGGGGACACCGGCGGCGATCGGGTCCGCGGGTCCCGCGGGCGCGGCCACAGTGCTTCGCGACCCCACGGCTGGGCTCTTAAAGAGGACGTACGGTTGCGTGCTTGTGCCCAGCCGTGCCCTTCTGCCGACGTATATCGGCGTGAAGGGGTCCTTAACCACTTAACGCCCGCCGCACGCCTATTTACGTCCACAGAATGGCACGTACAGGCAGATGGGCGTATATATACGTCCTTGCCTTCTAGCGGGTGGGGGGTCCGATCGGGACCCCCCCCCCCGCTGCGTGCGGCGGGCGGATTCCCTCGGGGAGCGATCCGGGACGACGGCGCGGCTATTCATTTATAGCCGCTCCGTCGCGATCGCTCCCCGGAGCTGAAGAACGGGGAGAGCCGTATGTAAACACGGCTTCCCCGTGCTTCACTATGGCGGCGCATCGATCATGTCATCCCCTTTATAGGGGAGACACAATCGATGACGTCAGACCTACAGCCACACCCCCCTACAGTTGTAAACACACACTAGGTGAACCCTATAACTCCTTCAGCGCCCCCTGTGGTTAACTCCCAAACTGCAACTGTCATTTTCACAATAAACAATGCAATTTAAATGCATTTTTTGCTGTGAAAATGACAATGGTCCCAAAAATGTGTCAAAATTGTCCGAAGTGTCCGCCATAATGTCGCAGTCACGAAAAAAATCGCTGATCGCCGCCATTAGTAGTAAAAAAAAAAAAATTAATAAAAATGCTATAAAACTATCCCCTATTTTGTAAACGCTATAAATTTTGCGCAAACCAATCAATAAACGCTTATTGCCATTTTTTTTACTAAAAATAGGTAGAAGAATACGTATCGGCCTAAACTGAGGGAAAAACATTTTTTTTTTATATATGTTTTTGGGGGATATTTATTACAGCAAAAAGTAAAAAATATTGCATTTTTTTCAAAATTGTCACTCTATTTAAAAACCGCAGAGGTGATCAAATACCACCAAAAGAAAGCTCTATTTGTGGGGAAAAAAGGACGCCAATTTTGTTTGGGAGCCACGTCGCACGACCGCGCAATTGTCTGTTAAAGCGACGCAGTGCCGAATCGCAAAACCTGGCCCGGGCATTTAGCTGCCTAAAGGTCCGGGGCTTAAGTGGTTAAGTGTCTAAACTGCTGGCCTTGATAGATAAAAGGTGAATTTTATATACAACTATATAGATCAGACCAAAATGAGGGAGAAATGAGGAGGAAAGAGGGACATTGCTCCAAATCAGGGACAGTTGGGAGCTATGCAATACTGCTGTCCAATGGTGCCCCCTGTGCTCCTTCATCCAGATCGGAGGCAACAGGCGGTGTTACTGACCAGACCACCCAGTGAAAACAAAGGGGGGGAAAGTTTAAAAAATAAAACTAAGGCAGCCACCGCATCCAATGACTGGTAAGCTGCAATATATGACATCTATGGGGTATAATGTGTGCTTTCTTATACAGAATGTACATTTTAGTGTTTGTGTGAAAAAGAAATAAATAAAAAGCCTGTGACAGAGGAGGAGGGATTGGAAATAATGAGATATAGAGATATGAATGTTCTGGGTGTATAGAGGAGATGAGAGGACAATGGAGGAAGGATTGGAAATAATGAGATATAGAGATATGAATGCAGATCTCCATGTTCTGGGTGTATAGAGGGGATGACAGGACAATGGAGGAGGGAGCTGATCACTGTCTGCACTCATTCCCTGATCCCCGATCACACCATTCCTCTCTCCAGAGGGATGCTGGGAAGGGGCGGGGCTCGGTGTGTATGGCCGCCTGCAGGGTGTATACAGGACATCCGGGGACCCGCTGCCATGGAGAGCTGTGACTGTGCGGTGTGACACCTTCCATCATCACTATGCGGGGCACGGAGGAGCAGCAGAGGATGATAGTGGAGGTGAGTCGGTGATCGGTGTGCCGCCCTTGTCATACATTCACATCCCCGCTCTGTGTGTACTACAGCTGGCAGGGAAGGAGTTAATCTGGCCTTTGTTGTCCCATGTGCTCCCAGGCAGTGACAGGGTTGTTGTTGTCATGGGAGGGGCTTGTTGCTAGGTTAGCGATAAACAGAAACCAACCGTAGCATTTTATATGACCAGACCTGCTGCATAGTAACCAATCAGCTTCTGTCTTCAGCTGGTTCAGTTAAGTTTTGAAAATGAAAGTTACATGCTGATTGGCTGTCAGGTAGAGCTGCTCCACATTCTGTCTGCTTCAGACTTTGTACATTCCCAGCTCAGTGTTCATCAATGTGAGGTGTGTGGCCTGCTTCCCTACACAGTCTCACTCCTCCTGCTGCGCTTTCCTTTTTCAAAATGAATCGGGGATGAACAAGATTGGCACTGGGGGGGGGGGGGGGGCTGATAAAGATTGGCACACAGAGATAGAAAATGTGTGAAAATGGTGGACTGACCGTCCGTATACACAAACCCCTTTTCCGTGCGCACCCCCCATCTCTCGCTGTCTGTTCCCTGCGCACCCCGCCTCCTCTCGCTGTATGTTCCCTGCGCACCCCCCTGTCCTCTCGCTGTCTGTTCCCTGCGCACCCCCCTCCTCCCGCTGTCTGTTCCCTGCGCACCCCCCCTCCTCTCGCTGTCTGTTCCCTGCGCCCCCCCCCTCCTCTCGCTGTCTGTTCCCTGCGCACCCCCCTTCCTCTCGCTGTCTGTTCCCTGCGCACCCCCCTTCCTCTCGCTGTCTGTTCCCTGCGCACCCCCCTCCTCTCGCTGTCTGTTCCCTGCGCACCCCCCTTCCTCTCGCTGTCTGTTCCCTGCGCACCCCCCTTCCTCTCGCTGTCTGTTCCCTGCGCACCCCCCTTCCTCTCGCTGTCTGTTCCCTGCGCACCCCCCTTCCTCTCGCTGTCTGTTCCCTGCGCACCCCCCTCCTCTCGCTGTCTGTTCCCTGCGCACCCCCCCTCCTCTCGCTGTCTGTTCCCTGCGCACCCCCCTTCCTCTCGCTGTCTGTTCCCTGCGCACCCCCCTTCCTCTCGCTGTCTGTTCCCTGCGCACCCCCCTTCCTCTCGCTGTCTGTTCCCTGCGCACCCCCCTTCCTCTCGCTGTCTGTTCCCTGCGCACCCCCCTTCCTCTCGCTGTCTGTTCCCTGCGCACCCCCCTTCCTCTCGCTGTCTGTTCCCTGCGCACCCCCCCTCCTCTCGCTGTCTGTTCCCTGCGCACCCCCCCTCCTCTCGCTGTCTGTTCCCTGCGCACCTCCCGTCCTCTCGCTGTCTGTTCCCTGCGCACCCCCCCTCCTCTCGTTGTCTGTTCCCTGCGCACCTCCCGTCCTCTCGCTGTCTGTTCCCTGCGCACCCCCCCTCCTCTCGCTGTCTGTTCCCTGCACACCCCCCCCTCCTCTCGTTGTCTGTTCCCTGCGCTCCCCCCCTCCTCTCGCTGTCTGTTCCGTGCGCACCCCCCCCTCCTCTCGCTGTCTGTTCCGTGCGCACCCCCCTCCTCTCGCTGTCTGTTCCGTGCGCACCACCCTCCTCTCGCTGTCTGTTCCCTGCGCACCCCCCTCCTCTCGCTGTCTGTTCCGTGCGCACCCCCCTCCTCTCGCTGTCTGTTCCCTGCGCACCCCCACTCCTCTCGCTGTCTGTTCCCTGCGCATCCCCCTCCTCTTGCTGTCCGTTCTGTGTTGTGCACCCCTCCTTGTATGACTTCCCGCTAGCTTCAGCACTCACTATGTCTGTGAAGGTTCTCATTCCTCCAGGTCAGAGTACACTATATATAAAAGCGAATAGTTATTGGGGTTGAGCTTTGGTTTAATTAGAAACTGGAGGTTATCTGTCATTCCTGGGTCGATGAACTACAGATTACCGCCCTGCAGCTGCATGTATACAAAGGGGCGGGGATGATTATTGACCTCATATGGCTACGAGGTCATATTAGATCAGTGACGTCACAAGTATCTCCGCCCCTTTGTGTATGTCAGCTGTGGGGCCTCATATACAGATCATTGACCCAGGAATGACAAAACCCAAGCTCAGTCCTGTCAGTCACATTCAACTGAACCTATTCTGGAATGTCGGAGGCATTTCATAGCTTATACAAGCCACTTCCTCAGTTCTTCTTTCCCCTTTTTTTTTTTTTTTTCTTTTCTTCAAATAACTTTTTTTTATTAAAGGTCTGCTGATCATATACATATGTTCTGGAAATGCCCAGAGCGAGTGCTTTATTGGAATAAAATAATTCCTGTTATTAAAGGGGAGTTCCACCCACAATTTCACTTTTTAAATATAAATCCCCCTGTAATACACAAGCTTAATGTATTCTAGTAAAGTTAGTCTGTAAACTAAGGTCCGTTTTGTTAGGTTGTTACAGCATTTAGACACTTTATAAAATTGATATTGACTGGGGCCATCTTAAGTGTGGCCATCATGAAGCCAGACTGTATGACTTCCTGGATTTCAGCCTTGCAGACCTCGCACATGCTCAGTGCTGCACAAGCAGTGTAATAGGTTTCAGATCAGGTTTCAGGACCTGTACTGTCCAAGTCGCATGATTCTTCGAGACTGGGGAGTGCACAGACTCCTGGAAAGTTACACCCACTACATTCCCAGGAGTCTGTGCGGTGTAGGTTAGGAAGCTTAAGCACCTAGGTGCAGGAAGAGGGAAGATTAACTATTCTGCCTAGCAACAACACTTGGAAGGCATCTAAAAAAATAAAAAATTTCTTAAAGGACTAATGACATTTTTTTTAAAACTACTGATGTAATGTTATATTTATGGGTGGAACTCCACTTTAATCAGGCATTTCACGTGGTTCTACATAATGATCCATTGACATGCATATTCGGGTTCTTAGATGAACAATTAAACACACTCCATGCCCCAAAGATGCTGCTTGCAGGACTTTTTTCCTGACCCACAAGCATACCGCTTGTGTGGAAAGTCACACTGGAATGAATGGGAAGTGGTTTTCAGGCACTTATGCCGCGTACACACGATAAGAAAAACGTGAATTAAAATTAAATTAATTAATTAAAATTAAAAAACGAACAATGAGGAAGTGAAAAGAGGAATGTCTGCAAGTAAGGGATTCTTATTATGAAAAAAAAATGTTTTCCTTTGCAACCCTTTTAAATCAAAAAGTAAAAAATATTGTGTTTTTTTTTTCTTCTTTTGTTTATAGAGCAAAAAATAAAAACCACAGAGATGATCAAATACCACGAGAGCTCTATTTGTGGGGGGGAAAAAACATAAAGATTTAATTTGGGTACAGTGTTGCATGACCGCACAATTGTGCAACAGCGCTGAAAACTAAAAATTGGTCTGGGCAGGAAGGGGGTGAAAATGCCCGGTATGGAAGTGGTTAATCTCACAATTGCACATTTCTAGCTCATTGAGCTCTATACATTTATAACGAGTGCAATGTTTAAGGCCCCTTTCACACGGGGCGGATCAGTAATGAACCTCCGCTTGCTCAGCGGGGATCGCTCCGTTGATCCCAGCTGAGCCGGCGGATCCCGCACACTGTGCAGGGACCGCCCTGTCTTTTCAACGCTCTCCCCTATGGGGGGATCGGATGAACACGGACCGTCTGTACGTGTTCACCTGATCCGCCAGACGGATGGAAAAGTAGGTTTTTCCTCCGTCAAGCTTTGGCGGGTCGGATGTCAGCAGGCATGTCACCGCTGACATCCGCGGCTCCATAGAGGAGCACGGAGCGCCCGTTCAGGTCCACCAAAAAAACTGGCAGGCGGGCCGCCCATGTGAAAGAGCCCTAAGGCCACAGCATCCCCCTCTTGTAATCTGCAAGGACAGATCTCTGGGTGAGGTTTGAAAGCAATGGTGTCATTCTTGATGATGAAAGTCTTATGGAATTTCACTGTGTTTTTTTTTTTTTTTTTTACATATGTAAGTCGTGAAAAGCATTAAAACTTTTGTACCCTTTAGCTAGTTTGGAAAGAGTGCTTTTGCTGCTTGTGTTTCTTCTGAAGCCAGTTACTGTATACCTCTGATTAGATACTTCCTAAGTTGGCCTTCTGCTGCATTAGAAAAACCATGAAGATGTGATCTCGCATACATCTAAAACACGACTTTACTCGTGTAGGTAGCATCACTGTCACTCACCACCCTCTTCTTTCTAGGCCTGGCTGAGTTAAAGTGGAGGTTCCATCAAATAAACAATTTTGCTTTAAACTGTAGCTTACGACTAAAAAAGGGAAAAAAAAAAATATATATATATATATATATATATATATATATATATATTTTTACTCATCTGGAAATGCCTGTTGCTATGCGGTCCCACGAAATCTGCCTTTGAAACCACCTAGGATTCTGACATCATCTCCCTCTAATGCTCCTGGGAAATGTGTGTCATTATTTCCCAGGATGCAGTGCGCTGTCCAATTATCACTCCCCATCCAAGACTTCCGGGAAGTAAGTGCCTGTAGGCTTCACAATGCCCACAAGCAAAATGACAACGGTGTAGATATAGTTTTATAAACTATCTTTTTTGAATATCTATGCGGATTGGCGGCGGATTGTAAAATAGTAAGTGACCGGATTTATATTATAAAAACGCAGGATGAAAGGACATGCATTTAAAAAATGGTAATTGTGGTTGGAACTCTGATTTAAGGCCTCATGTACACTGCTGCTGGTAAACAGACATTTATGAGCAGTTGGGCTTTTTTTTTTTTAACTGCTCCTGACCTCCCCTCTGTTATCTTATAAGTACATGTACACAGGGTCGGATCTAGGCAGTTGAGTTCAGAGTGAAGTTTCCACAGTCTGTGATTTGGGGAGCCGTGTCATCTGCTGGTGTTGGCCCACTGTGTTTTATTAAGTCCAGGGTCACCGCAGCCGCCTACCAGGAGATTTTGGAGCACTTCATGCTTCCTTCCACAGACGAGCTCTATGGGGATGCTGACTTCATTTTCCAGTAGGACTTGGCACCTGCCCACACTGCCAAAAGCACCAAAACCTGGTTCAATGACAGTGGGATTACTGTGCGTGATTGGCCAGCAAACTCGCACCCCATAGAGAATCTATGAAGCATTGCCAAGAGAAAGATGAGAGACATGAGACCGAACACTGCAAAAGAGCTGAAGGCCGCTATTGAAGCCTCCTGGTCTTCCATAACACCTCAGCAGTGCCACAGGCTGATGGCTTCCATGCCACGCCTCATTAAGGCAGTAATTGCTGGAAAAGGGGCCCAAACCAAGTACTGAGTACATATGCATGCTTCTACTTTTCAGAGGTCCGATATTGTTCTGTGTACAATCCTTGTTTTATTGATTGCATGTAATATTCTAATTTTCTGAGATTGTGGATTTGGGGTTTTCATGAGCTGTAAGCCATAATCATCACACTTATGACAAATCACGCCTTGAAGGCTTTGCTTTGCATGTAATGAGTCTCGTATATTAGTTTAAACTTTTAAGTTGCATTAGTGAAATAAATTAACGTGTATATACTCGAGTATAAGCCAAGTTTTTCAGCCCTTTTTTTAGGACTGAAAATACCCCCCCCCCCTCCCAGCTTATATATTCGAGTCAGTGTACCTGAAGGGCTGCGAATGTCCATTGTTTAAAAGTCGCGGCTTCCCACTGGTCCCTTCGGTGATAGACGTTTCCCAGCAGACACTGTGTTCAGTGTTCCACCTATCATGGACTTTCTCTTGTCCGAGTATGAAATGACATCCGTGATTGGCGGAACACTGAACACAGTGTCTGCTGGGAAACTGAGTCCGAGGATGAGAAAACGTCTGTGATAGGCTGCTGGGAAACGCCTATCACAGAATGGGACCAGGAGGAGACTGCAACTTTTAACTACTTGCCGACCTGCCGGCGTCGACCAGCCCGTAGCTATACGTCGGCTCTCGCTCAGGCCACTAGGGGCGCTTGCGCGCCGCCGTAGATGAGCGCGCGCCCCCCGCTCGCCCCCGACTCCCGCGCCCAGCGTGCGGGATCGCGGCCGGGCACATGCGATCGCTCGTTACAGAGCGGGGACCGGGAGCTGTGTGTGTAAACACACAGCTCCCAGTCCTGTCAGGACAAAATATTAATAAAAATGCCATAAAAATACCCCCTATTTTGTAAACGCTATAACTTTTGCGCAAACCAATCAATAAACGCTTATTGCGATTTTTTTTATTTTTTACGAAAAATATGTAGAAGAATACGTATCGGCCTAAACTGAGGAAAAAAAACTTTTTTTGATATATTTTTGGGGGATATTTATTACAGCAAAAAGTAAAAAATATTCATTTTTTTTCAAAATTGTCGCTCTATTTTTGTTAATAGCGCATAAAAACTGCAGAGGTGATCAAATACCACCAAAAGAAAGATCTATTTGTGGGGGGAAAAAAGGACGCCAACTTTGAAGATAATGCATTCCCCCATAATGAGGAGCCCTGGAAATAACATTTCATTTTTGGGGAACACCTGCTAAAACCAAGTCATTGGTAAGGGGAAAAAAGTGTCCCTTTACAGGTAGCCCGTAGAAAGAGAGCTCCTTAACAGTGGTGGTCACAATGCCCTCTGTAAAGATAGCTAAAAAGCTCATTGTTGTCCTGTAGTTGAGTCTGCCAAGTGGCACTGGCCCTCAGAACTATACAGGCCCCATCAAATGAGGAATCAATCAGCCATAGCTCAAGGAACCCTTGGAGGCTTCCACAAAACCTGGTTGAGAATGGCTGGTCTAGGGTTATAGCAGCACTATCCTGAGCCAAAATGTGGACATTTATTCTAACATGATTTTCTTCACAGGAGATGTTGGACAATGAAGATCATGCTCAGGTGGAGAACTTAAAAAAGACCCTGAAAGCACAACGCCAGAGAAGGAAGAAACCGGTATGTTTTATTGAGGATGATCTGCATGGTTCCAATTTAGCCCCGGTTCACACTATAATCCACATGGGAACTACACAGGAACCACCACATTCCTGTGAAATTCACATGCGATTCAGTGCGGTGCGATTTGAGCCTATTCATTTTGAATGGGCTCAAATTGCACTGCATCGCACCAAAGAAGTGCAGACACCTTTTTGGGAGCTGCACCGCAACCAGATCGCATGGTGGTTTTGTAACATGATGTCCAGTGCAGACAAACCACACTGCGTTTTGGGGGGTTTTGTTAACTTTGTATTGGCACCCGCAGTAGATTGCAAACAGTGGGCCATATTCTTGGTAAATGTAGGCGGGCGGCGCGTAAGCCATTTACACTCCGCCGCCCCAACCTACAGGAGCAAGTGCTGTATTCCCCAAACACTTGCTCCGTAGTTTGGGGTGGCGGAGTGTATTTGGCCCAGCGTATCTCCGCGTATCTCCAAGGGGGCGGCTTCTATTTAAATTAAGCGCGCCCCCGATTCTAACGAACTGTGCATGCACCGGGCTTAAAATAGCCCAGTGCGCATGCTCCTGTTCTCGGCGTAATACGTCAATGACGCCGACGTGTGCGTCATTGACGTAAAGTCGTATTCAAGAACGACTTAGGGAAACGACGTAGCAGACGGAAAAACACGACGCGGACCCGACGCCATACTTAACATGGCCTACGTGGGACTTGCGTAAACTTACCCCTCATATAGCAGGGGTAAGTTTACGCTTACGCAAACGACGGTTACGCGACGCGGATTCGTTCGGGAATCGGCATATCAGGCTCATTTGCATAAACAAATGAGACCTGAACGTAAACGCCACCTAGCGGCGGGCGGAGTAATTACATTTAAGATCCGACAGTGTAAGTGACTTACACATGTCGGATCTTAAGTGTATCTATGCGAAAATGATTCTAAGAATCAGTCGCATAGATACACTGGCCAAAAAAGAGAGATACGATGGAGTATCCTGAGATACTCCATCGTATCCTTACTCAGAATATGGCCCAGTGTGATTGCAATGCGGTGCGGGAAACACACAGGGATTGCTGCATTTGCCATACTGCCTATGTGTGAACTTTCCACTGCTGGGAAAAGTAGCCTTCTGGTCTCTTCCTTTTTATATACAGTGTAACACGTCTCCACATTGCAAAATCTCATTTGTTTACAATGTTACTAAGTGATGAATAACCACAGTGCCCAGACTACATGAGCAATGCCTGGTCACGGTAACCAATAAATCTGTAGTGTGAGGTATTGCTGACATTGGGCTCCATTTATAAAAGCAGATCGCATGCAGTATGTAGGTGTTTTCCCAAATACCTCATGCGATTCTGAAAATATAACTTCACTACTGCTGTATCAGGATATTAGTTATGAAGAAAGGTTACGAGTACTGAATTTATTCTCTCTGGAGAAGAGGCGCTTGAGAGGGGATATGATTTAAATTTACAAATACCGTACTGGTGACCCCACTATAGGGATAAAACTTTTTCGCAGAAGGGAGTTTAACAAGACACGTTAAAATGAGAAGAAAAGAGGTTTAACCTTAAACTACCGTATTTATCGGCGTATATCGCGCACTTTTTTCCCCTTAAAATAAGGGGAAATCGTGGGTGCGCGATATACGCCGATAGCCGCTTCCCGCGCTCAGTTTAAATTCCTGCGCCGACATATACCGAGTGCAGTACATTCGGCTAGGCTCGGCTTCGCTCGTGCTCACGCATAAACGTCACAGAGCGCGAGCGAAGCCGAGCCTTGCCGAATGTACCCGAGTGTACTGCACTCAGTATATGTCGGCGGAGGCGTTCGAACTGAGCGCGGGAAGCGGGGACTCGACTTGAGGCGCGCGCTGGAGAAGCCGGGAGGACACCACCGAGGCCGCAGACGGACGCCGGACCGGACGATGGACGCTGGGAAGACACCAAAACTGTAAGTAATAAAATCATATAACTTTTTTTTTTACAGGAATTTCGGGGGCAACTTTAGGGGTGCGCGGTATGCGCGGGAGCGCGCTATACCGCGATAAATACGGTATGTAGTAGAGGGTTCTTTACTGTCAAGCCGCGTACACACGACCATTTTTCATGTCATGGAAAAAAACAAAGTTTTTCTCAACGTGATTCTTGTCAAGCCTGCCTTGCATACACACGATCATGGAAAAAAAATGCTCAAGCAAAGCGTGGTGACGTACAACACGTACGATGGCACTATAAAGGGGACGTTCCATTCGCCACCCTTTGGCCTGATTATGCAAATTTCCCTTCTCATAACTTGCTTCTAAAGCGTACACACGACCATTTTTCACGACCAATTAAAAAAAAAAAAAAATTCTCGTCATGAAAAATGGTTGTGTGTACGCGGCATAAAAGCAGCAAGGATAGGGAATTCCCTTCCACTGGCAGTGGTTTCAGTGGGGAGCATCGATTTAGTTTAAAAAACTATTAGATAAGCACCTGAACGACCACAACACACAGGGATATACAAGGTAATACTGACATATAATCCATAGGTTGGACTTGATGGACTTGTTTTTTTTTTTCAACCTCACCTACTAGGTAACAGCTAATGACTCATCAGTTTTTAAGGGCGCAGCGGCTGCCCATTTCTTAATAACCATGTTGTTTACTGGCTGTTAGGGACGCAGCAGCCGCCTGCTCCTTAACAACCAGCTATTTACAATGTTTAAGGTTTACCACCGGTGGTAAATTTACCGCAAGCTTTCACTACTAAACGACCGCATGTCGTCATAAAATAGCACATGCATCATTTTAGTAGCTTTTTTTTTTTTTTTTGTTGTGCCAATGCCACATTTTTTTTAGGAAAAACGCTGTGCGGTATCTTGCCGCATACTCTGTTAGTCCTACTGTGAGGCCGCGTACACACGGTCGGACAAAACCGATGATAATGGACCGAGGTTCAGTTTCATCGGTCCAAACCGACGGTGTGTATAGCCCATCAGTCTGTTTTCCTTCGGTCCAAAATTTTAAAACATGCTTCAAAACCCGAACTGATGGACCGCTGCCCAATCGGTCCAAACTGATGGTTAGTACAGAAAAGCATCGGTTCAAAACCCGCGTATGCTCAGAATCAAGTCGACACATGCTTGGAAGCATTGAAATTCATTTTATTCAGCACGTCGTGTGTTTGACAGTTTTTGGAACGATGGTGTGTACACACATCAGGCCACTTCAGCGGTGAACCGATGAAAACGGTCCGTCTGACCATTCTCATCGGTTTTGTCTGACCGTGTGTACGGGGCCTGAGTCATCTGCTTTGCCCCTCCAGCACTCACTGGAGCACCAGACTGTGGATGGGGCGGGATCAGCTGGCTCAGGCTCCCAGTGACGTGCTAATTGCTGTTCTGTAATGACAGCGGACTTAAGCTCACTGTCTTCTGAATCTGGGTCACAGCCGTGCACCTAATTCTGTAAAGGAGCTTTGGCCATACTTCTTCTTTAAAGGGGTTGTAAAGCTTTGCGTTTTTTCACCCTAATGCATCCTATACATTAACCACTTGCTTACTGGGCACATAAACCCCCTTCGTGTCCAGGCGAAATTTCAGCTTCCGGCACTGCGTCGCTTTAACTGACATTTGCGTGGTCGTACGACGTGGCTCCCAAACAAAATTGACGTCCTTTTTTCCCCACAAATAGAGCTTTCTTTTGGTGGTATTTGATCACCTCTGTGGTTTTTATTTTTTTGCGCTATAAACAAAAAAAGAGCGACAATATAAAAAAATATATATATTTTTTACTTGTCGCTATAATAAATATCCCAATTTTTTTTAAAAAAATACAAATTTTTTTCTCAGTTAAGGGCGATATGTATTTTTCAACGTATTTTTGTAAAAAAAATAAAATAAATCGCAATAAGCGACTGGTTTGCGTAAAAGTTATAGCGCCTACAAAATAGGGGACAGAATTATTTTTTTTTTTACTACTAATGGCGGCGATCTGCGATTTTTTTTTTTTATTTTTTTTTTTTTTATTTTTTTTTTATTTTTTTTTTTTTTTATTGGGACTGCGATATTGCGACGGACGTATCGGACACTTTTGACACAAATTTGGGACCATTCACATTTATACAGTGATCAGTGCTATAAAAATGCACTAATTACTGTATAAATGTGACTGGCAGGGAAGGGGTTAACACTAGGGGGTGAGGAAGGGGTTAAATGTGTATCCTAGGTGTGTTCTAACTGTGTGGGGGAAGGGGGGTGACTGGGGGAGGTGACCGATGCTGTGTCCCTATGTACAAGGGACACAGATCGGTCTCCTCTCCTCTGACAGCATGTGGAGCTCTGTGTTTACACACAGAGCTCCACGTCCCTGCTGTGTTCCCGACGATCGCGTGTACCCGGCGGACATTGTGGCCGCCAGGTACACGCATCGGCTTCCCAGCGATGCGCCGGGACAGTGTTTACCCACTGCGCGCCCCCCAGAGGCGCGCGCAATGCACTTTAAATGACGTCCAAAGATGTCCAGTTGGCACCTGAGAGCCGCGCTGTTGATGTCTTTTGTCAATAGCGCGGGTCTCAAGTGGTTAAGGTGCAAAAACATCCGATGTCTACAAGCCCCCCTGTTTTACTTACCTGACCCCTCAAAAGTGCCGAGTCGTGAACGCGCTGGCTTCTCGGCCCGGTCTTTTTGGCTGTTCTCGGCTTTTCATTGGAGATTGATGGCAGAGCAGCTATTGGCTCCCGCTGCTGTCAATCAAATCGAATCAATGAAGCGGCTGGCCGGGGACGGGGCCGAGTGATACACTTGGCGGCTATGGCCACCACTGAACCGCACGGGAGCGCCCCTGCAAGCTAACCCCCTTGGGAGAACTCTTTCCAGAAGGGGGTTAGCTCTTGCGGAGAGGAGCCGAGGGACCCCAGAAGACGAGGATCGGGGCCACTATGTGCAAAACAAGCTGCACAGTGGAGGTAAGTATGACATGTTTGTTAAAAATAAATTAAGCTTTACTAACCCTTTTAAGCAAAAGGTTAGATAATGAAAGCAAATACATAATTAATCATAATGGAAAAAACCTTTTCTCACTTTGTATATCCATAGCTCTTCACAAATGTCAGTTTAAAGTAATAATATTAGTACAATACTATACCAGTCAGTGCAGTGATTATCTGGTGCTTTGTGTCACAGCTGGAAGACAATGCTGGAGATGCCGCGGATGGCGTGGAAGATATCGGGAACGTTGCACGCGGGCAGCGCAGTGAGTACAGCCCTGAGGTTATGTTCTGGAATGTTTGGCATTCATAAAGCATTGAAATCTGGATGGTGATTTTTGCAAACGTTGAAGCTAGGCCATCAGAGGGGCCTTGTGGAGTGATGGAACTTCTAGCAGAGGGGAATGGGATGCTGCCTTTTGAAGGACATTATTAAACATGTGTTCTGAAATCAAGCAGCATATTTTTTCTTGTATAGGCAGTCTGGAAATGATCAGGACAAATATCTAGTGAATACAAGAGATCTCTTTAATGTCTGCTCTTAAATAATGTAATTTAATTTGGCATGTTAACCAAAGTGCAACTTTAAGAAGGCCTCCACCCAAAGCTCAGTTGGTTTTGGGTGAAATAGAGTTGGAAATTGACACCTACCATTTATTCCGATCTGGGGAGTGTAATTTCTGGCAATCTCCTCATTATAATGCATAGACTTAAAGCGGGAGTTCACCCTAAAAACTTTTTTTAACATTAGATTGAGGCTCATTTTGTCAAGGGGAATCGGGTAGTTTTTTTAAAAACTAAGCAGTACTTACCGTTTTAGAGAGCGATCTTCTCCGCCGCTTCCGGGTATGGGCTACGGGACTGGGTGTTCCTATTTGATTGACAGGCTTCCGACGGTCGCATACAGCGCGTCACAAGTAGCCGAAAGAAGCCGAACGTCGGTGCGGCTCTATACGGCGCCTGCGCACCGACGTTCGGCTACTTTCGGAAAATCGTGACGCGATGTATGCGACCGTCGGAAGCCTGTCAATCAAATAGGAACGCCCAGTCCCGCAGCCCATACCCGGAAGCGGCGGAGAAGATCTATCTCTAAAACGGTAAGTACTGCTTCGATTTTAAAAAAACTACCCGATTCCCCTTGACAAAATGAGCCTCAATCTAATGTTAAAAATTTAATGGGTAGATTCTCATACAATTGCCTAAAATTAGGACGGCCTAGCCTAGTCTTTTTAGGCTACACCGGCGTAAATTATTTAGGCTATTAGTGATTCTCAAACCACTTACCTTCAAATTTTCGGCGGCGTAGCCTAAAACGAGCGGGCGTAAGCACGCCTAATTCAAATGACTGGGAGGGGGGCGTGTAGTATGGAAATGAGGCTTGACCTCACGTTTTTTTTTAAGTTTTTTACACTGCGCATGCGCCGGGCGACTACATTTCCCAGTGCGCATTGTGGCTAAGTAGGCCGTACGGGCCTATTGATTTCGACGCGTACGTAAACGACGTAAATCCCGATTCTCAGACGACTTGCGCAAATGACGTAAAAAATTCGAACCTCGCGGCGGGAACGGCGGCCATACTTAACATTGTTATTCCACCTTATAGGTGGAATAACTTTAGGCGGCCTATCGCGTACGGAAACGACGTAATGCGACGGTGTAGGCCCAGCGTACGCTCGTGAATCGTCGTGAATCGGCGTATCCCCTCATTTACATAATCTAGGCCGGCCGCAATGGAAGCGCCACCTAGCGGTAAGCCAAAACATTGCAATCTAAGATAGGACGGCGCAAGCCGTCCTATCTTAGATATGTTTAAGTGTATCTCTGTTAGAGAATACACTTAAACATAGGTCGGCTTAGATTCAGAGTTAGGTCGGCTTATCTGTAGATAAGCCGGCCTGAGGCCCCATACACACCATAGAATCTATCCGCAGATAAATCCCATCAAATGGGTTTCTGCGGATAGATCCTATGGTGTGTACACGCCAACGGATATTTATCCGCAAATAAATCTCCCCTGGAATGGATTTCCAGCAGATAAATATTTGTCGACATGCACAGAATATCTATCTGCTGGAATCCATTCCAACGGATGGATCCGCTCGTCTGTACAGACTTACCGGATCCATCCGTCCAAAGGGATTCCCCGCACGCGCCGTAATGAATAGACGCATGCGTGGAATTCCTTATATGACAGCGTCGCGCCCGTCGCCGCGTCATAATAGCGGCGACGGCGCGACACGTCATCGGCAGAGGATTTCAGCGCGGATTTCAATGCGATGGTGTGTACACGCCATCGCATTGAAATCCTCTGAAATCTTAGAGAGGATTTATCCGCGGATACGGTCCGCTGAACCGTATCTGCGGATAAATTCTATCATGTGTATGGGGCCTAACTCTTTGTGAACCTCCACTTTAATGAGCAGATACTGGGCCACCCAAGTGCATGTTGCATAAAGCTAAAGTCAGTTTTGTCCCCTTTCACACTTATACGACTTGTCCCACGATTTTGCACTGCAAAATCGCATGACAAGTCATTCTCCATGATTTTCAATGACTTCCATTCATATTGGCATAGCTCCCAACTGTCCCTGATTTGGAGCAATGTCCCTCTCTCCCTCATTCCTCCTCATTTGTCCCTCATTTTGGTCTGATCTATATAGATGTATATAAAATGCACTTTTTATTGCTAAACCTTTCATCTGATTTCTAAATGTCTAAATTTGTAAATTCCAAAAGCCGATATAAAGGAATAGTAGTGGTAAAAAAAGCACTTGTGGGGTTGTCCAATCTTGTTTTTTTTAAGGGGGCGTGGCAAGGGGTGTGTCCTATGCCTGCATACTTTTGTTGATAGGTGTCCCTCATCCCCATCTCAAAAAGTTGGGAGGTATGATATTGGCACGACTTTAAGTCGTGCCGACTTCAAAGTAGTTCCTGCACTACTTTGGTCCAACTTAATGCGAGTTGATGTCCATAGACCTCAATGTTAAACCCTGAAGTAGCATGCAAATCGTACCTGAATAATATAGACACAATTTCAGTACGACTTTGTAAGCACAAGCAGCTTTTTGACCCTTGTCCCAACCAATCCTTTCAACATAGTAGCCCCTCCCAAGCATATTTTTCTGGCATACATTCACTTCCTGATTATTCCCTCAGGAACAATGTGCTCCAAACAGCCCAAAATCCTGTCCTTATCCTTGTCCTCCGCTTCTCCTCCTCTTCTTCCTCATGCACTTCTGCAGCAGCAATGACAACTGCTGTGGCAATATGTTGAGTAGCAAACCTTTTCTGTCACAACTCACCACAACAACCAGGAAGCAAACAGGAACTGGAAACAACTATGGCAGGAAAAGGAATTACCTCACACCATGTATGTTTTCATTGGTTAATGCCAAAGTTGTGGCAAAGTAGTACTGATCCAAAATTGCGGCAAAGTCGCACGACTTTGATGTCGTACAAGTGTGAAAGGGGCCTTTATAGGCAGTCAGTGTCTTAATAGAGGAGCTCTGTGTGTAAATATCTTGGCCAGCCCAGTATAGAAATTGCAGCAGTTGTTTTGTCCCTGTCAATAAAGTTCCACAAGTGCTGTGATTTCCTTCTATACTGAGCTGATGCTGCTCCGCAGGCAGCAGAAGTGTCCATCTGACACCACCCTAATGCCGCGCACACACAATCAGAACTTCCGACAAGAAGTTTGATGTGAGCTTTTGGTCGGAAATTCCGACCGTGTGTAGGCTCCATCGGACATTTTCTGTCGGAATTTTAGACGGCGAAAATTTGAGAGCTGGTTCTCAAATTTTCCGACGGGAAAAGTTCTTGTCGGAAATTCCGATCGTCTGTATGCAATTTCCGACGCACAAAAAAAACACGCATGCTCGGAATCATTGAACTTCATTTTTTCCGGCTCGTTGTAGTGTTGTACGTCACCGCGTTCTTGGCGGTCGGAATTTCAGACAACATTTGTGTGACCGTGTGTATGCAACACAAGTTTGAGCCAAAATTATGTCAGAAAAAAATCCACGGTTTTCTTGTCGGAATTTGCGATCATGTGTACATGGCATTAGGCTGGCCATACATGTTCAATTCTCTTGTACAATTTTCCTTTAGATTTACCTTAACCACTTTCCGCCTGGTCAATAGCAGATTGACGTCTGGGAAGTGGTTCTGAATTTGACTGGACGTCTATTGACGTCCTGCAGGATTTCATGCCGCGCGTGTCGATCGGTGATGCAGGGTGTCAGTCTGACACCCTGCATCTCCAATCTCGATGAAGAGCCTCTGGCGGAGGCTCTTTACCACGTGATCAGCCGTGTCCAATCACGGCTGATCACGATGTAAACAGGAAGAGCCGTTGATGGCTCTTCCTCACTCGCGTCTGACAGACATGAGTAGAGGAGAGCCGATCGGCGGCTCTCCTGACGGGGGGTTCCCGCTGATTGCTTATCAGCGCAGCCCCCCCTCTGATCGCCACACTGGACCACCAGGGAAGGGCAAAAAAAAGGGCAAACAAAAAAAAAAGGCAGTAAAAAAAAAGGCAGTAAAAAATATGCCAATCAGTGCCCACAAATGGGCACTGACTGGCAACATGGAAACATCAGTGCCACCCCACAGTGCTCATCCATGCCCAGTGCCCACCTATCAGTACCCATCAGTGCCACCCATCAGTGCCGCCTATGAGTGCCCATCAGTGCCCCCTATGAGTGCCCATCAGTGCCGCATACCAGCGCCGCCAATCAGTGCCCATCAGTACTACCTCATCGATGTCCATCAGTGCCATCTCATCAGTGCCCATCAGTGCCACCATGTCAGTGCCCGTAATTTACAAAAAAAATTACAGAAGAAAAAAACGTAATTTTTTTCAAAATTTTCAGTCTTTTTTTAGTTGTTGCGCAAAGAAAAAATCGCAGAGGTGATCAAATACCACCAAAAGAAAGCTCCTATTTGTGGGAAAAAAAGGATGCCAATTTTGTTTGGGTGCAGTGTAGCATGACCACGCAATTGCCATTCAAAGTGCGACAGTGCTGAAAGCTGAAAATTGGCTTGGGCGAGAAGGTGCGTAAGTGCCTGGTATGGAAGTGGTTAAACTATGTAGTGCAAGGGCCTGCCTATTTGGATACAATTGAAAGTTGTTTTGACTACTGCAAGGGAGAATTTTCAGGTTTCCCCAGAGTTCAGCTTTAACCACTTGCCGACCAGCTGGCAGCATGGCTCGGCTGGGCCAAACAACGTTATGTTAAGTCGCTTCGCCCTGTGGCCACTAGGGGCACTCACATCGGCTCCAAGGGCTAGCAGCAGGCGCGATGATCGCCAGGCACCCGCGATCGCTGGTGACACAGCGAGAACCGGGATCTGTGTGTGTAAACGCACAGATCCTGGTTTTCTGAGAGGAGAAATGGCTGATCGTGTGTTCATACAAACTAATTTCCCCTAGTAATTCCCACCCCCCCTTCAGGTAGAACACAGCTCAGGTAGGAGTGTGTTGGGGGAAATTGAGGATCTGAATTAAGGGAGGATTCGTCCTGCTTCGGTGTGGAGGGGGAGAGGAGGGAGGGGGTGGGGTTGTTTTTTTGTTTTTTTTATTTAACGTTCGTTTTTTTTATGTCTGTTTTGGTTTTACGTTCAGGGGAGGTTTAGGTAGGGCCTATAAAAGGACAGGGGAACAGAGGAGGGTAAGACGTGTGAGGATAATACATATGTCCTAGGGATGCGGAAAAAGAGGTTAAGGATCGGAGGTTGGTTAGCATAAGAACAGGGTACAGTGACCATGTTGGTAATTTTAGTTCTTTTTCTTGTTTTCTTTGCTAACTTTCTGTAGATTGAAGCGACAATAATTATACGATTATGTACCCACTGTATATGTTATGTTAAATTTTCTGTGACCTTGACCATAAAAATAAAGGAATTAAATAAGAACACAGCTCAGAAAACACATTTAACCCTTGCTCACCCCCTAGTGTTAACTGTAAAAATGTCACTGGCAGGGAAGGGGTTATCAGTGCATTTTTACAGCACTAATCGCTGTAAAATTGTCAACGGTCCCAAAAATGTGTCCGCCATGGTGTCGCTGTCCCGATTTAAAAATCGCAGATTGCCGCCATTACTAGTAAAAATATAAATAATAATAAAAATGCCATAAATGTATCCCCTATTTTGTAGACGCTATAACTTTTCTGCAAACTAGGGTTGTCCCGATACCACTTTTTTAAGACCAAATACAAGTACCGATACTTTTTTTAAAGTACTCACCGATACTGAATACTTTTTTTATCTCATGTGACAGCGGCACATGTGTCAGTATTTTATGTTTTATCTTTAACAATTTTGTTTTACATTTTTTACAATTTTTTTTATGTATAATGCTTTATTTTTTTTAAGGGGGGTGGACGGGTGGAGGTGGACCGTGTCAGTGTGTTGTTTTTTTTTTTTTTTTTTTTTCTACAATAATTTTTTTTATTCTTTATTTTTTTTAATTTATTTTTTTTGCCCTGTTGGGGGGCTTTGGTGAGATATCAGGGGTCTTAACAGACCTCTGACATCTCCCCTTTGAGACGGGGAAAGGGACTAGGGACACATGTTCCCCAGTCCCTTTCTCAGCAGCATCAGCTGCGCTGAAAATAAATGGAGTGAAGACAGCGTCTTCTCTTCATTCATAAACTGAAACATTGTAAACACAGTTAGCGATGTTTCAGTTATGTGAATGGACAGAGGCAGTGATCACTGCCTCTGTCCATTCGGAGCAGTAAGGAGCCGGATTTACCAGCTCCTACCCCGCTCTCCATCCTGAGAATTCCAGGGGGTGGAGGAGGAACACGGAAGGGGAGGGATACACGTCGGGAGAGAGAAACACGGGGGGACACGGAGGGATACACGGAGGGAGAGAGAAACACAGGGGGGACACGGAGAGAGAGAGAACCACGGCGGGGGACATGGAGGGAGACAGACTGCAGCAAAACGGAGGGGGGCTGGAGGAGGACACGGGACAGTCAGCGGTGATCATGTGTGGGGGAGTTACAAGTACCGATTTTAAAGCAGCTGAAAGCCGCGCGGGGGGAGGGGTGTAGAGAGAAGCGGAGAAATTACTTTTAAATCTTTACAGCGGTGATCGGTACTTGTAACTTCCCCACGCACTGATCACCGCCGACAGTACAAGTATCGGGTGAAGCATCGGGAGCATTTGCCCGAGTACAAGTACTCGGGCAAATGCTTGGTATCAGTACCGATACTAGTATCGGGACAACCCTAGTGCAAACCAATAAATATATACGCTTATTGCGATTTTGTTAAAAAATAAAATAAAAAAATATGTAGAAGAATATATATCGGCCTAAACTTTTAAATGTGGGATATTAAAGTAACAGATATTGGGGGTTATTTACGAAAGGCAAATCCACTTTGCACTACAAGTGTAAAGTGCACTTGAAATTGCACTAAAAGTACACTTGGAAGTGCATTCGCTGTAAGGCTGCATTCACACCTAGGCGACAAAACGCCTGAAGCGCGACGCCCGTGCCACTGGAGGGGAGAATTCCCATTGCTGTCTATGAGATGGTTCACATCTCATAAACGCCGTACGCCTGTCGCCTGAAAACAAGTCCCGGACCCTTTTTTTCAGGCGGCATTGGCGTTCGGCCATAGACATCAATGTAAATTCTTTGTGAGAAAAAAAATAAAAAGTAAACTAATCGCGGCAAAATACGCCGCGTACGCGGCGTTACAATGTGAATGGAGCCTAAATCTGAGGTGTAGGTCTGATATGAGGGGAAGCTCTGCTGATTTTTATCATCCAATCATGTGCAAGTTATAATGCTGTTTTTTTTATTGTCCTTGCATGCCCCCCTCGGATCTACAGCAACTGCACTTCCAAGTGCACTTTCAGTGTAATTTTTCAAGTGCACTTTACACTTGTAGTGCAAAGTGGATTTGCCTTTCGTAAATAACTCCCATTGTGTTTTTTTTTCAAAATTGTTACTGTTCTTTTGTTTAAATAAAAACCGCAGAGGTGATCAAATACCGCCAAAAGGACGCAAATTTTGTTTGGGTACAGTGACCGCACAATTGTCAGTTAAAGCGACGCAGTGCCAAATTGTAAAAAGTGCCATGGTCAGGAAGGGGGTAAAATCTTCTGGGGCTGAAGCGGTTAAACTGTAAAAGTTAGTTTTAATGGCTCCTGCTGCTATCAATCTGCTCAATGAGGAGAGAGACAGCGGCTGGAGCCGCTGGGCTCGTGCACATCACTGGATCGGATCGGGCTCAGGTAAGAAAAATGGGGGGGGGGTTGGGGGGCAGATGCAGCACAGAAGGTTTTTCACCTTAATGCATAGAAAGGTGAAGAACCTTGAGGGCTTACAGCCACTTAAAGATACAAGTATCCATCGCAGTTCACCTCTAACAAACGTGGTCTGGAGCTGTAAATGTGGGATGTTTCTCTTAGCAGTGATCGTGTCTGATTCTAATGGGCAGTACAGGAATGTTTGTGAGGTATAAACTGGCCCTTATTTGCCGTACAAATTGTTTACTGATGTGTATTGTGCACAGGACCTTTCCATGTAAAAATATTTACTGCCATATTTTACACTGTAATCGCATATGGAGAATTTCCAGACCCAGTTTATTGTGTGTGAGGGATAAAATATTACTGTAATACTAATATAATTCCATGTTCTAATTCACTTGTGTTTTAAATTACTATAAATAACAGACTCAACTATGTTGTCTGTGTTTTCTGCAAATGTTTTAGGTTTGCCCCCGCTAAATCCTTCTATGACGAAGTCCATTTCTGTGGAGTCTTCTATGAGGGAGCGAATGAGAGAAAAACTGAAAGCTGGAAGGGTTAGTACAAATCCACGTCTCTTTCTTTCTCTTATGTCTTAAAGCGGAGTTCCACCCTGAATTTTTTGCATTATCAGACTCCAAACATTATGAGGAAATTTTTTTTTTTTACTTACCAGAATCGCCTGTTGCTATGTAGTCCTCCTAATCTGCCACTTCCTGGTCCGTGGTGCTCCTAGGTCACTTCCTCCCTTGCCTGTGCTCCTGGGAAATGATGACACATCATTTCCCAGGAGTCTGTGGGCAGTACTGTGATAACGCGATTTTTCTTTTTTTATTTCCTGACATGAAATTATGCGATTTAGGGTGGATCACGGTGCAGAGATGTGTTTTGTTGCCATAACAACATAACGACCTTCCTCCGTCGCCGCCCGTTGTTATGGCAACTTTACAAACAATCTGCGCTACGGCCGCAGGTGAATTGCGCATTCACGAGATCAAGAGTTACCCAACATTAAATTAAAAAACAAACAAAAAAAACAGGAAAAAAGGGTTTTAATGATTTGAAAAATGGAAATATAAAAAAAAAAAAATATGAAAAGCCAAGGGGAGAAATGGAAAAGGGGTTGATTAGGCTAAACGTAGGGTTGCTTTAACTGACGGCCATGGCCGCCTTTACTGCAGGGCAAACGGGGCAGCTGCCCAGGGCCCTGTCAGAGCTGCCCGTAAGCCTGCGTGCTGCCCGCAAAACGGCGCTGAAATCCCCAAACAGACAGACATTTGTCTGTCCCTGTCATCAGCGGCAAGCCGCGCGCAGCCAGTGCCAGGTCTTGATATATATATTTTTTTTTTAGAACGAGGCGCCGCAGCGGCCCGGGCCGCTTCGGGGGCCTTGAGTTCCACTGATGCTCTGGTCCCACCCCTTGCTATGCGTGCAGCGTGCTGTGTTCAGTGACCAGTCAGTCACCAGTGTACCTCATCAGAGGAGTGAGAGATCAGAGTGAGACCGTGGAGTGCAGCTGCCTGGTGGTTCCTGCTAAACGTAGGGTTGCTTTAACTGACGGCCAGGGCCATCTTTACCGTAGGTCTGGTCAGTGTTTTAAAAAGTTCAGCCTGCACCCACCTCCCTCTGCACCCACCTTCCTCTGCACCCACCTTCCTCTGCACCCACCTCCCTCTGCACCCACCTTCCTCTGCACCCATCTCCCTCTGCATTATGCACCCACCTTCCTCTGCACCCACCTCCCTCTGCACCCACCTTCCTCTGCACCCATCTCCCTCTGCATTCTGCACCCACCTCACCCCTCAATACTAGTGCAGTTTGGCCACACCTTCAATTTGCACTGAGAGGTTATGATGTGTAGTAACCTCTTACAACTAATCGGTGAGTAATATTGATTTGCAGTAACCTCCTAGAATCCAAGTAGTGATCAGTAATAATCTGCAGTAAACTCATTTTGAGTCTAGCTGGGGGGGGGGGGGGGGGGCCCAATAAAATCTTTGACCAGGGCCCAATGAATGTTAAAGACGGCCCTGCTGACGGCATAAGCAGATCCAAGCTCATCTCTTTGCAGAAGAATGAAAAGTAGTAACTGTAGATCTCACTTTGTATCTCTCTGTTTTGCCTCTGAACAGTGTTTATAAACACGGTGTCTGCACAATAACTCTGGGCTGTCATTGTGACAGCCTGGACTTGCAGACAAATGTGAGGGGAATGGGGAAACAGTTACAAAAAGTCTGGATGTTCTGATCATACAATTATCACATTTAGTCTACCTGTTCACTTTCATTACACATTTAAAAAAAATATATAATATATAAGAACCGCAGTTCCCTTTTACCCTTTTCTGTCTGCCACAAATAATGCTTATACATCATGGAGAGTATAGTTCAAACTGCTTTAAAATATATTTTTATTTTCTGACTCTCTAAATGCATGTACCAATGTTTCATCGCACTCACTTACCTTCTGCAGAAGTTGATGTGTTCTTGGCTCGCTTCATAATGTTTGTTTTTCACCATAGTCCAAAGCTGAAAGTATCCTCCAGCAGGAGTCCCCGGGTGTTTCACCAAGAACCTTCACCAGATCTAAACCAGCAGATACTGTTACAAAATTCGATGAAGAGGTAGGTACCTACAGACCAGCTATAGTTTCCATTGTCTTCACTGTCGTACCATGGGGAGGTTTATAAATAGAGGTCCGTGCACTGCTGTGCCTTACACTTGTCTTGTTTCAAAGTTCTCCAGACTGACAATGCTGCTGTCCAAAGGTTTCTGCTTTACTACTTCATACAGAATGCAGACACTCTAAAGCAGGGGTCTCCAAACCCCGGCCCGCGGGCCACATCCGGCCCGCTTGTGTGGTTTATCCGGCCCACCCGCCCGCCCATGCTGCCCCTCCGTGCTTTTAGATTGGCTGCTGGGACTGCCGATGTCCCGGCAACCAGTGACGCCACTCCCCTCTTCCCGTCCGCTGTTTGAAATAACGATCCTTCCGCGGCGTCCCCATCAGCGATGAGGGGGACACCGTAGATGGGGACACCGTAGATGGGGACACCGATGAGGGGGACACTGTTTTCAGTCATATCCTGCTGATTACAAAAACGATTAATGTAAAATATATACATTTAATTCATAACTGATTTTTTTTTTTTTTCGGCCCCCGAATACTTGTAAAATCTACAATGTGTCCTTCGTGTTGAAAAGTTTGGAGACCCCCTGCTCTAAAGCCTCGTACACACGATCGGATTTTCCTACGAGAATTGTGTGATGACAGGCTGTTGGTGGAAAATCCGACCGTTTGTATGCTCCATCGGACAATTGTTGTCACATTTTCCACGGATAAATGTTGGATAGCATGCTTTAAAATTTTACGTGGACAATTGTCTGTTGTCAGAAGTTCGTCAGACAAAAGTCCAAAGTACAAACACGCATGCTCGGAATCAATGCTCACCAAACACGACATTAGCAGAAGGTGCCCAAAGGGTGGCGCTAAAGAGCTGAAAAACCACATTGTTTTGTGTTTGTTGGCAGACAATTGTGTGTCGTTTGTATGCAAGACAAATTCCTGGCCAACACCTTTCGGACAAAAGTCCTACGCTTTGTCCATGGAAAGTCCGATCGTGTGTATGAGGCTCAAGACAGGATCATAAGGTGAAATAAAGGGGGGTGAGTGAGTGAGTGAGTAATTTGTATAAATGCAAACTTAATCGCCTCAAGGCGCTTGACATCCAGTCGTACCGGTCCTTCAGAAGAGGTGGGTCTTTAGTTTTTTCCTAAATGCCCGATGGTTTTCCTCCAAGCGGATGGTGGTGGGTAGAGTATTCCAGAGCCGTGGTCCTTGGACCGAAAATCTGCGTTCTCCCTTCGATTTGTAGCGGGATTTAGGAATTTGGAGAAGGTTTTGGTTGGTTGACCGGCGCACGCGCTTGGTGACGTAGGGTTTTATTTTCTCGCTTAAGTATTGGGGAGCGTTCCCCTGTATACATTTGTGGGTGAGGCAGAGTGTCTTGAATGTCACCCGGTCCTGTATGGGCAGCCAGTGGAGGGACCTCTAGACCGGGGAGACTGATTCCCACGGCTTTTTACCTGTTACCAGTCTGGCTGCCGTGTTCTGGGCGACTTGTAGACGTGAAATCTGGTATTTTGGTAGTCCTAAATAGAGGGAATTTGCGTAGTCGAGTCGTGAGTTGATGATAGTTCCAACCACTACTGCTTTGTTCTCTTCCGGGATGAAGGGGATGAGTCTACGTAGCATGCAGAGCAGAGGATGAGAACCGCTGACGACTGATCCTATTTGTGCATCCATCGTCATGTCTGAGTCAAAGATGACTCCCAGACTTTTGGCTTTATTGCTTGGTGCGATGGTTTGCCCGAGGATGGTGGGTGGTGTCCCTGTGGTCCTAGAAATGGATTTCCTATTTGCATGAAGGGTGAGTAATTCTGTTTTGGATCCGTTGAGTTTGAGGGAGCTTTCAGTCATCCAATTGTCGATCAGTGTGAGGCACTTTCCAAGTTCATGAAATTGGTCTTTTTTGTTGGTGGGAAAGCCTAAGAAAAAAAAACCCTGAATGAATGAGTAACTGGTATAGTGCTACAAACGTGAACAAAATCACCTCAAGGCGCTTTTGTAGACAATGTCCGCCTGTATCTTCAGAAGAGGTGGGTCTTAAGCTTCTTCCTGAAGGCCAGATGGTTTTCTTCCAAGCGGAAGTCCACGGGTAGAACGTTCCATAGCCGGGGTCCTTGGACTGCGAATCTTCTTCACCTTTTGATCTGTAGAGGGTCTTGGGGATGTGGAGGAGGTTCTGGTTATTTGCTTGGAATGGGCGACTTTGGGTGTAGGGTTTTTATTTTGTCGCAGAGGTATTGCGGGGCGTTTCCTTGTGTACGTTTGTGAGTGAGGTAAAGGGTCTTAAATGTAACCCGATCCTTCACGGCTAGCCAATGGAGGGTCCTCAGGGACGAGGTGATTAATTCCCAGGTTTTTTTTTTCCAGTTACCAGTCTGGCTTCTGTGTTCTGGACAACTTGTAGACATGAAATTTGGTAGTTGGGAAGTTCTAGGTAGAGGGAGTTTGCGTAGTCGAGAATTGATGATTGTTCCAACCACTGCTGCTGTATCCTCTTCCGGAATTAAAGCGGGGGTTCACCCTAAAAAAAAAAAATGTTTTTGTCTACGATGCCATGCAGCATACTAGCGTCAGCTACAGTATGCATTTTTTTTTCCGCTGTACTCACAGTTTAATCCGTTTCAGACTCCCTCGGGGAATAGGTCCCTATCAAGAGGGGAACATGATTGACGGCCGGCTATGGCGCGTCGCGCTTCCCGAAAATAGCCGAAATAAGACTTGGCTCTTCATGGCGCCTGCGCAGTCAGCTCCTAGTCTGTGCGCAGGCGCCGTGAAGAGCCGAGACCTACTCCGGCTATTTTCGGGAAGCGTGACGCGCCATAGCCGGCCGTCAATCATGTTCCCCTCTTGATAGGAACCTATTCCCCGCGGGTGTCTAAAACTAAACTATTGGATTACACTGTGAGTACAGCGCAAAAAAATAAAATAAAGGCATACTGTAGCTGACGCTAGTATGCTGCATGGCATGGTAGAAAGTATTTTTTTAGGGTGAACCTCCGCTTTAAGTGGATGAGTCTACACAGCAGACGAAGAAGGTGGTGAGATCTGCTGACTACTGATCCTATTTGTGCATCCATTGTCATCTCTGAGTCAAAGGTGACTCGGAGGCTGGCCTTTATGGAAGAGTGGCAAGAAGAAAGCCATTGTTGAAAGAAAGCCATAAGAAGTCCCTTTTGCAGTTTGTGAGAAGCCATGTGGGGGACACAGCAAACGTGGAAGGTGCTCTGGTCAGGTGAGACCAAAATGTAACTTTTTGGCCTAAAAACAAAACGCTATGTGTGGCGGAAAACTAACACTGCACATCACCCTGAAAACACCACCCCCACCGTGAAACATGGTGGTGGCAGCATCATGTTGTGGAGATGCTTTTCTTCAGCAGGGACAGGGAAGCTGGTCAGAGTTGATGAGAAGATTGATGGAGCCAAATACAGGGAAATCTTAGAAGAAAACCTGTTAGAGTCTGCAAAAGACTTGAGACTGGGGAGGAGGTTCACCTTTTCAGCAAGACAATGACCATAAACATACAGCCAGAGCTACAATCAAAGCATATTCATGTGTTAGAATGGCCCAGTCAAAGTCCAGACCTAAATCCAATTGGGAATCTGTGGCAAGACTTGAAAATTGCTGTTCACAGACACTTTCCATCCAATCTAACAGAGCTTGAGCTTTTTTGCACAAAATAAATAAAAAATGGGCGAAACTATCAGGCCCGGATTCACAAAGGAGATACGACGGCGTATCTCCAGATACATCGTCGTATCTCTGAGTCTGGGCGGTCGTATCTATGCGCCTGATTCATAGAATCAGTTTCGCATAGATTTCTATTAGATCCGACTGGTGTAAGTCTGTTACGCCGTCGGACCTTAACTGCATATTTACGCTGGCCGCTAGGGGCGTGTACGCTGATTTAAGCTTAGAAATATGTAAATCAGCTAGATACGCGAATTCACGAACGTACGCCCGGCCGACGCAGTACAAATACGCCGTTTACGTTAGGCTTTTCCCGGCGTAAAGTTACCCCTACTATATGAGGCGTATATGCGGCGTACCAATGTTAAGTATGGCCGTCGTTCCTGCGACGAAATTTGAAAATTTTACGTCGTTTGCGTAAGTCGTCCGTGAATGGGGCTGGACGTAATTTCCGTTCACGTCGAAACCAATACGTCCTTGCGGCGTATTTGGAGCAATGCACACTGGGATATGTCCACGGACGGCGCATGCGCCGTTCGTGAAAAACGTCAATCACGTCGGGTCACATAACATTAACATAAAACACGCCCCCCTGTCCCACATTTAAATTAGGCGGGCTTACGCCGGCCTATTTACGATACGCCGCCGCAACTTACGGAGCAAGTGCTTTGAGAATACTGCACTTGCCCCGCGCAAAGATACGCTGCTGTACGTGAATCCGACTCTCTAGATGTGCAAATCTGGTAGTGACATCCCCAGCGAAAGGTGGTTCTGCAAAGTACTGACTCAGAGGGCTGAATTATACAAATGCACATCACACTTTTCACATATTTATTTGTAAAAAAAAAAAATTAAAAAACATTTATCATTTTCCTTCCACTTCACAATTATGTGCCACTTTGTGTTGGTCTATCACATAAAACATATACAATATAGATGCGCTAATATTAACTTAAAAGGTGATAAAACGTACAAAGAAAACTAATCAGGGAGAACACTCCATAAACTGTGAATTACTAATATGTCCTTAATTAGTGCACAGTGATTAGCAGGATTCCATGCAGGGAAAAATCACTCTCTTCAATCTGAATGCTAATCCAGCCCTCCACCGCTGTGATCAGATGATACAGGCACTCACAGACAGGGATTGCATGAAAGAAAAGAGAAAAACCTCATTGCGCAATATTCGATGACAGATCAAAAATGTAATCAGAGCATTGACATATGCACTCACGAATCCCCGCTTTCAGTAAAGCATGAAAAAGCCACTCAGTATGCTGTTTCCTCAGCTCGATCCGATGCACTCGGATTCTATCGCAGGCTCCTCCCTACGCATTACGTCACAGGCACGCGACTTACTCATGGGTTATCACATAAAACCCCAATAAAATAAATGTATGTTTTTGGTTGTAACATGACACAATGTGGAACATTTCAAGGGGTATGAATACACTTGATTAGCTCCTTGTGCTGCTTCTCTCTCCCTCTTTCAGAGTTCTGCGGGAGCAGTACGGGGACTACAAGAGGCTGATCAAGTCAAATTAGGAAATATTTATGTTTACAGAGTTGCATTTGTTTATGTCCTTTCTATCTGCCTGGTTTCAGCTTTAAGGCCCCTTTTACACGACAAGCCCCCTTGGATCTGCCTTTCTGTTTTTTAGGCAGATCCAATCGGGCCATCCATCGACTCCTAAGAGCAGGTGGATGTCAGTGCAGATGTGTCCGCTGATACCCGCCTGCCATCCGATCCGCTAAAATTAGGCGATATGTTCAGCCATTCGTCTGGCGGATCGAATGAGAACTGACAAACGAACTGTCTGTTTTCGTCCGATCTCCCCATAGGAATCAGCGGGGCTCTGACAGGCTGATACGCCGGCGTACTTTCAAATTTCCTGCGTCGTATCTTTGTTTTGAATCCTCAAAACAAGATACAACGGCATCTGGGTTAGATCTGACAGGCGTACGTCTTCGTACGCCTTCGGATCTTAGATGCAATTCTTCGGCGTCCGCTGGGTGGCGTTCCCGTCGTTTTCCGCGTCGTGTATGCAAATTAGCTATTTCCGACGATCCACGAACGTACGAGCGGCCGTCGCATTCTTTTACGTCGTCTCTAGTCGGCTTTTTTCGGCGTATAGTTAAAGCTGCTATCTGGTGGCGTACTCAATGTTAAGTATGGCCGTCGTTCCCGCGTATAATTTTAAAAAATGTATTTCGTTTGCGTAAGTCGTCCGAGAATCGGGCTGGACGTAATTTACGTCCACGTCAAAACAATGACGTCCTTGCGACGTCATTTAGCGCAATGCGCGGCGGGAAATTTAGGGACGGCGCATGCGGTTCGTTTGGCACGGGGACGCGCTTCATTTAAATGAAACACGCCCCCTACTTGCCGCATTTGAATTGCGCGCCATTACGCCGCGAGAGATAGACTACGCCGCCGTAACTTACGGCGCAAATTCTTTGTGGATTCGAAGCTGGGAATAGTAAGTTACAGCGGCGTAGCGTATCTCACATAAGCTGCGCCCATGCAATTGTTTGTGAATCTGCCCCACTATGTTTAATTTTTTTTTTCAGTTGATGTGCGATTTGATCAAATCCAGAAACACCTTGCCTTCTGATGATTTAGTCATGGTCGATCAACTAAGATTGATGGAATCTGATCAAAACTGAGTTGATCAAGCAGGACAGAAAATTATTGATCGTTTTGCATCAGTCTGCAGCACTGAGATGCTTTGTTCATGAAAACAATCCTAATTTGATCAATTGGGTTATGAGATTACATGGCGGAAACAGAAATGTAATCACTAACATACAAGCATATCTTGGCTGTCGATCGAAACCCACTTCTCTGTGTGTGGCGTATTAATTAAATGCGTTTTTGGTTATTGATTTTTTTTTTTCCTTTCTGGAGAAATTGATCGGAAAATAAATCATTTGATTATTGAATTGCATAAGGTTACAATGAAGGTTACATATAAAAGATAAGCTTGTTGGTATAATGTTTAAATGCTCTTGTGTGTGTGCTTGCCCTAGAACGTGTACAGCAGGGGTGCCCAACCAGTGGCCCGGGGGGGGGGGGGGGGGGGCCACATGTGGCCCGCGGAGCCCTCTGATATGGCCCGCGGAGCCCTCTGATATGGCCCGCGGAGCCCTCTGATGTGGCCCGCGGAGCCCTCTGATGTGGCCAACGACCTCCTGCTCTGGGATTGAATAGAATACGGTTATTAAAGATCAGTTTATTACTAAAACTACAGTGTATGTATAAGCATATCTGTTCTGAAATGGTTACTGGGCTGCTACCAAACTGATCCACAGATGCAGAGCAGCGTCTGAGTCATAGACTTCTGTTATTACCTGCAAGATTGGTGAGCTTTCTGAAAGTGCACCAAACCTGCAGAATATAATAGAAGTCTATTGCAAAGTGCAGAAAAGCCACACTGCGTTGCACCCACTGTACGGGTAAACCTCAGCGCATCAGTGTGAAAGCAGCCCGACCCAATTGGACCCTTCATTCACTTCTAAGGAGTGGCAGATGTAAACTGACTTGTGTCCTACCTCCAATCTGATATGCATATGCAGAGCGGACATGGACCTGCCATCCGCCCGCTCCGCTGATTGTGACCCGCGACCGGTTACCAAGTCGCTTAAAGCGGGGGTTCACCCTATTAATAAAATAAAAAAATATTTTTTTCCTCTAACATAAAATGAGGCATAGTAGCGCGAGCTACAGTATGCCTGTCTTTATTTTTTTAGCCCCGTACTCACTGTGCAATCGTAGAGAGAAGATTCCGACTCCCCGCGGGAATGGGCGTTCCTATGGAGAGGGAAGATGATTGACGGCCGGCTCTGGCACGTCACGCTTCTCCGGAAATAGCCGAAATAGGACTTGGCGCTTTACGGCGCCTGCGCATAGTCTGTGCGCAAGCGCCGTGAAGAGCCGAGACCTGTTCCGGCTGTCTTCGGGGAGCGTGACGTGCCAGAGTCGGCCGTCAATCACCTTCCCTCTCCATAGGAACGCCCATTCCCCGCGGGGAGTCGGAATCTTCTCTCTACGATTACACAGTGAGTACGGGGCTAAAAAAATAAAGACAGGCATACTGTAGCTCGCGCTACAATTTTCCCTGATTTTATGCTAAAATGTTGTTATGGAGGGTGAACCACCGCTTTAAGTGGCCCTCACACTTTTTGTACAGTGTGAGCGAAATTGGGTCCAATTCAAAATTATAAATGGGGCCGTGTGCGATTTTACTTGAGGGAGCTGCAGTGAGGTTACACCGATTAGCTGGGGGAGGAAGCCCTATTGAAAGTAATAGGAGGCTGAGCTCATGGAGCGATTACTTGCGAATGATCGGCCCTGGACAACAGACGGCCTGCGCCCAGGGCCGATCATTTCCAGGTAATCCATGCTGGAGCGATTACATGCGAGCGGTCACAAATAGCTGCAGGAGCTGTTAGTCTCCCATTGCCTTCAATGGGGCTTTGTCCAGCAGCTAAGCGCTGGGAACCCCCCCACCAGGGTTCCTACTTGTATTTGCATACAGCCCTGTTGGCAAGTGTGAATGCGGCCTTGGGCTGTAAATTGAGCAGGAGCGAATGTGAAAGATATTCCATAAAGCACCATGTCAGAGCTATAGAAATAAACATTTCAGTATATGCTTATGTACGTTCTGTGCGGTTTTCCCATCTTGTGTTCCATAGCAAGACGTTGAAGCACAGCTGCAGTCCAGAGTAAAGTTCCGTGATGCCGTCAGGACAGTTCAGGAATCTCATGTAAGCCAATCTCTTCCATGTTTGTGTTTTCAAATATGTTCTATCGTAAATAAAGCTTGCTGTTTTCCTGAAAAACTTTTTATCTACCTGTGCAAAGGAATTTTTTCCAAAGTGTAGTAACTATGAAAATGCAAAGAGCAGATAAAAAAAAAAAAAAAAAACATATCTAGTTGTCTTGGTACGGACTGGTCACATAGGGGGAGATTTACTAAACTGGAGCAAACAGTATCTGGAACAACTGTGCATAGTAACCAGCTTTTAGGTTTTATTGTGAAAGCTTAACCAGATGCCCGACCACCCCTTGTACATTTACTGCGGCAGGGCGGTCGCTCTGGGCAGAATCGCGTACCTGTACAACACTCTACACTTCCAGGTTTTGGGCACACATGTGCGCCGCCGGTGATCTGCTTCCACTGTGATTGGACACAGAAGGAACCAATCAGTGCGTCTGGCGGACGCCAATGTAAACAAGGCAGATTGCCGTTCTGTGACAAGGGAAGCCTGTGTTCCTGCTAAAAAGGGACACAGATCTCTGCCTTCCCACAGTACAAGCCCCCCCCCCCCACACACACACACAGTTAAAGCGGAGTTCCGGACACAATTTCACTTTTTAAATATGAATACCCCTGTAATACACAAGCTTAATGTATTCTAGTAAAGTTAGTCTGTAAACTAAGGTCCGTTTTGTTAGGTTTTTACAGCATTTAGACACTTTATAAAATAGAAATTGACTGGGGCCATCTTAAGTGTGGGCATCATGAAGCCAGACTGTATGACTTCCTGGATTTCAGCCTTGCAAATCTCGCACATGCTCAGTGCTGCACAAGCAGTGTCAGATCAGGTTTCAGCACCTGTGCTGTCCAAGTCACATGATTCTTTGAGACTGGGGAGTGCACAGACTCCTGGAAAGTTACACCCACTACATTCCCAGGAGTCTGTGCGGTGTAGGTTAGGAAGCCTAAGCACCTAGGTGCAGGAAGTGGGAATATTAACTATTCTGCCTAGCAACAACACTTTGAAGGCATCTAAAAAAAAAAAAAAAAATTCGTAAAGGACTAATGACATTTTTTTAAAACTACTGATGTAATGTTATATTTATGGGTGGAACTCCACTTTAACAAGCACTCACTAGGAACATGTTTAATCCTTTTATCGCCCCTGATGTTTACCCCTTCCTTGCCGGTGTCTTTAGTACAGTGACAGTGCTTATGTTTTTTGTACTGAGCGCTGTATTAGTGTCACTGGTCCCCAAAAAGTGAGTATAGCAGTCCCGTAATAATTTGCTGATCGCCTCCATTACTAGTAAAAAAAAACATAATATTCCAAAAATGTATCCCATAGTTCGTAGATGCTATAACTTTTGTGCAAACCAGTCGGGGTGGATTTAATTTAAAGGGGTAGTAAAGGTAATTTTTTCCCCCCTAAATAGCTTCCTTTACCTTAGTGCAGTCCTTCTTCACTTACCTCATCCTTCCATTTTGCTTTTAAATGTCCTTTATTTCTTCTGAGAAGTCCTCACTTCCTGTTCTTCTGTCTGTAACTCCACACAGTAATGTGATGCTTTCTCCCTGGTGTGGAGAAAGAGTCTTAAAGGGGGAAGGGGCGAGCAGGAGGGTCAGGACGCTCTCTCTACTTTGCAGATAGAGAAAGGAGCTGTGTGTTATAGGGGGCGTCCTGACACTCCTGCTCGCCCCCTTCCCCCTCAAGAGGCTTTCTCCACACCAGGAAGAAAGACTTAATGTTTTTAAATAGAAAACTATCTTTTTACTCCAAAAGCATTTGATTAAAATAAATCTTGCTAAAAAAAATTACCCACCCTGAAACCAATCAATATACGCTTAATGGGATTTGTTTTTTTACCAGAAATATGTAGCAGAATACATATTGGCCTAAAGTGATGAAGAAATTAGATTTAAAAAATAAAAATATATATTATTGGATATGTTTTTTTTTTGCAGAAAATGTAGTATATATGATTGCACTCTGTACTCTGCAAAAAAACATATCCAATAATCAAGCCTCAAAATTTCAAGTCCTGAGCTACTAGCCAGGCCTTAAGAGTTACTCGCCACCTGTTGCCCCACCCAAACCCTACCTTGCCCCGCCCCTTAAACACGCCCTTGTAAATGATCTCATGAAATAACACTGTTAAATGTTTTATTAAGTTACAAAAATACATAATGCCTCCAATTCCATCCCCCTGCCCCCATTCTATCATTCCTATTCCTCCAATTCCGCCCCCCTCCCCACATTCTATCATACCTATGCCTCCAATTCCTCCCCCCATCTATCATATGGTATGATAGATGGGGGGGGGCAGAATTGGAGGAATAGGTATGATAGAATGTGGGGAGGGGGATGGAATTGGAGGCAAAAGCATGATCGATTGGGGGGAGGGGGCAGAATTTGGGGCATAGGTATGATAGAATGGGGGGAGGGGGGCAGAATTGGGGGCATAGGTATAATGGGTTGAGGGGAAGATTTAAAGTCGAAATCTGCAATTAACCCCCCCCCCCCCAATCCAGCACGTGTTCCTTCAATCCCCCTCCCAGCAAACTCCCAGTGCCTCCGGAACTCACATCACACATCTATCTTAATAAACATACCGTTTTACTGCAGGCATGGTGCACTCCTTGGATGTGTGAGCGCCTGGGAGGTGGAGAGGGGCGGTCTGAGGCGGAAAGGGGCGGCCGCGGGCGGTGTCTGGTATAGTAGTGGCGTGCTGTGACTGTGACACTAGTGTGGGAGGCGGAGAGGGGCAGTTCTAGGTACATTTGGACTGTACTATTGGACTCAGGGGCGTACCTAGTGTATTTGGCACCCGGGGCGGATCCTATATATGGCACCCCCCACTGTGCCCCCTGCATACCTCTGTATCCTTCAATATATTTTTGTTACTACTGTGTACCCCCTCTCCACAACTGCACCTCTGGACCCCTTTACATTACACAGCACCCCATACCTCTGGACCCTGTTACATTACACAGCACCCTGTACCTCTGGACCCCTTTACATTACACAGCACCCCTGGCCCCCTTTACATTACACAGCACCCCTGGACCCCTTTACATTACACAGCACCCCGTACCTCTGAACCCCTTTACATTACACAGCACCCCTGGACCCCTTTACATTACACAGCACCCCTGGACCCCTTTACATTACACAGCACCCCAAACCCCTTTACATTACACAGCACCCTGGACCCCTTTACATTACACAGCACCCCTGGACCCCCTTACATTACACAGCACCCCGAACCCCTTTACATTACACAGCACCCTGCACCTCTTTACATTACACAGTACCCCGCACCTCTGGACCCCTTTACATTACACAGCACCTCTGGATCCCTTTACATTACACAGTACCCCAAACCTTTGAACCCCTTTACATTATACAGCCCTTGTACCTCTGAACCCCTTTACATTACACAGAACCCTGCACCTCTGGGACCCCACAGCTCTGGACGGCTGCATGTTACACAAACACCCCATACAGTACAGACCCCCCCCATACAGTACAGACCCACCCCCTACCAATACAGACCCACCCCCCCACGGTCCCACTATGTACCTCAGTCCTCAGATGATCATAGCACTTGTGGTGTGGACTGGACTGGTGCTCCCCTCCCCCTGTGTCGACATAAAGGAGGAGGGGAAAGCGACCACGAAGAGAAGGGGACCTGATGGGTCAGGTGTTGCACACACTTCGGTGCGGCTCGCATCCCTCCCCCACAAAGCCAAGCCACCACCTCAGGTTCTCTGCGTGTGAGACGCCATGTGTTCAGCCTCACGCGCTCCCGCCAAAAACCCGCCCGCTGTCTCTTCTGTTTAACCCGCCCGCTCAGCCCCGCTGTCTCTGCTTCAGTCGGGGAGGGGGGGTGCCTGCCTCAGTCTAAACCCGCCCGATGCCTCTTAAAGTTTAACTCACCTGCTCACTGTCTCCGCTTCAGTCGCGGAGGAAAGGGGGGTGCCTGCCGCTGCCCAAACCTGCCCGCGATCTCCGCTTCAGTGGGGGGGAGGCGCCGGCCTGACACCCAGCGTGTGGCGCCCCCCACTTAGTACGCCTCTGATTGGACTGTGCTAGCCTCGGAAGGGACGGCGCGGCAGCTTAGTTTAATTACTGGCCGCAATGTGTGTGTCTGAGCGGCACTCGCACTGCACATAAATCTCCTCGCCAATGGCGAGGAGGCGAGCACAAATTTTGAGCCCTGCAATAATAAAAAAAAAAAAAATGTCTTCATCAATTTAGGCCAATATATATTCTGCTACATATTTCTGGTGTGTGTATATATATGTATATGTATATGTATATGTATATGTATGTGTGTGTGTGTGTGTGTATGTATGTGTGTATATATATATATATATATATATATATATATATATATATATATATATATATATATATATATATATATATATATATATATATATATATATATATATATATAATTTTGCACCACCAAAAGAAGGCTCTATTTGTGGGGGAAAAGGGTCACACATTTTAAAAATCTGGAGTGCCTGAATTCCAGTTTTCCTTGTAAGGGGAGCCCATTAATTTAGCTTATGTAATATTATCCTAGAGCTTTCTGTATGGGATAAGTAGTCAAAGAAAATGCTACATTTCGAGTAAAAGCCAAAGTGTTTTGAGGTTATGTAAAGCAAATTGGTTTGGTCTTCTTCAGGTCCCCGATGGAGCTCCCACTGCAGATAAATCGTACAATTTCTTCACGTTTAATTTTGATCCCGATCCAGAAACAGATGAAGGAAAGGAACAGGAGAAAAAGGTGGAGGCCCCAAAGGATGATGCGGGAGAGTCTAGCTCTAGAGTGGAAGAAGAGGAGGCAGAGGAAGGAGAAGAAGGAATGGTATGGCATAACTCTCAAAGTTGTCTAATATAAAAAAAAAAGTCCCAAAGATTTTGAGACGGGGAATGCTGGGCATTTTCAAGGGTTAGACGGGTCAGCTGAAAGTTTTGTTGAGTAAAATGTAAAGGCTGCTTTAACACTGAAAGCACCAGCCGTTTTAGCGGCGCTTTACCGCTGTGTCGGCTGCTAGCGGGGTGCTTTTAACCCCAAAAAAGGGGTTAAAAACTCCTGTATTGCGGCACTTCCAAATCGCTTTTCAGGTGCTTTGGAAGCGCTGCCCAGTAATTGCGATGGGCAGGGGCATTTTGGGAGCGCTGTGTACAGCGCTCCCAAACCGCCCCAAAGATGCTGCTTGCAGGTGTGAAAGCACCCATTGTACGAATAGTAAACGCTTTACAGGCGCTATTTCTAGTGCTAAAACGCCTGAAAAATGTTTCAGTGTGAAAGGGGTAAAAGGGTCTAAACCATGCCCATATATAGTTAAATTACACTATATACCTTCAAGAGTAAACAAAGATGGATTACATTCACTATGTTGCCAAAAGTATTGGCACACTTCCTTTACACACACATAAACTTTAATGGCATCCCAGTCTTGGTCCATAGTGTTCAGTACCAAGAAGTTTTGGACAGTTTCATGCTCCCAACTTTGTGGGAACAGTTTGGGGACGGCCTCTTCCTGTTTCAACATGACTGCACACCAGTGCACAAAGCAAGGTCCATAAAGACATGGATGAGTGTAGATTGTAAGCTCTTCTGAGCAGGGCCCTCTTAATCCTCTTGTATTATAACTGTATTGTCTCCCTTTTATATTGTAAAGCGTAAACTGTTGGCGCTATATTATCCTGTATAATAATAATAAAAAAACGATGGTCAAATGGAAGCCGCAAGCACTCTGCCAGCCGCTTAGATCTCACCACCTCGCTTAGCTGAGAGTCTACCGACTCTTCAATTGCAGCACTTCAGCCTACGTCACTTACTGCTCATGCCCAACAGCATCCCAACATGTTTCATCTTTACCAACTTTTTATTTTTTATTTTTTTTAAGCGATCTCTTGAAAATGCGGTTGTACATAATATTATTTTGTACAACATTGTGCTTGTTCTCATACTAGTCTTTGTAAGACTGTCTTGCTACACTGAAACACTTTGATGATTTTATTGTTGCAAAAGATCTGAACAAACTAATGGGGTGGGCAACTAAATGGTAAATGAGGTTCAATGTAGAAAAATGTAAAATTATGCATTTGGGTGGCAAAAATATGAATACAATTTATACACTGGGGGGAGAACCTCTGGGGGGAATCTAGGATGGAAAAGGACCTGGGGGTCTTAGTAGATGATAGGCTCAGCAATGGCATGCAATGCCAAGCTACTGCTAACAAAGAAAACAGAATATTGACATGCATTAAAAAGGGGATTAACTCTAGAGATAAAATGATAATTCTTCCTCTCTAAAAGACTCTGGTCCAGCCACACCTGGATTATGCTGTCCAGTTCTGGGCACCAGTCCTCAAGAAGGATGTACTGGAAATGGAGCGAGTACAAAGAAGGGCAACAAAACTAATAAAGGGTCTGGAGGATATTGGTTATGAGGAAAGGTTGCGAGTACTGAATGTATACTCTCTGGAGAAGAGGCGCTTGAGAGGGGATATGATTTCAATTTACAAATACCGTACTGGTTACCCCACAATGGGGATACAGCTTTTTCGCAATCACTGGCCTAGGGTGTGCAGGAGGTTGTGAAAATAGTTTTCTTTACTGTTTTAAATATTTTTTATTCTGTAATACGACTTTGCAAAAAAAGATTCATCAGCCTCTAGATCTGTAGCGGCCACATGCTGGGCCAAGCACTTCAGAACTCCTTCGCTTTAAAATAAAATTCATCTTTAAGGATCATTAAAGTCGGCTTTAAGCTTGCCAGTCTGTCAGTAATTCCAGGATTGTCACCTTTAATTACATCTGAAATAAAACAGTTGGGTTAACTACATAATGGCAGATTGCCAGCTTAATCCAGCATGATTACAGCGCTCTTTGATTATGTACAATCAATTGCACCACTTTTCTACTCTGTAGTACTGTCTACCAATAGGTTTGTTACTGTGGAGCCAATCTTATCAAATACAACCAGTATAACCTTTTACTTTTTGCAATTTTGTTGTCGGGAAAAACTGAGAACCAACCAACTCAAACATTTGTTGTCGGAAATTACGACAGCAAATGTTTGATGGAGCTTACACACGGTCGGATTTTCCGACAACAAGCTCACATTCCGACCGTGTGTAAGCGGCTATAGAGTGGATGGCATAGCCGATTACTGAAGCCAATTATTATTATTATTATTATTATACAGGATTTATATAGCGCCAACAGTTTGCGCAGCACTTTACATTAGGGAAGACCGTACAATCACAATACAAATCAATACAGGAGGGTTTAGAGGGCCCTGCTCATTAGAGCTTACAATCTAGTATGAAATGATTCCTCAATATAGCTGATCAGACTACTTTTATCTAATTTCTGTCGTTTGTTTTAGTTACATTGGTCAGGTTTTTCTTGTCTTTGACACCAGGACAAGAAACGAGGGTGACGGGAGTCGCCGGGACAGAAGAATCCTGCAATAAAAACCTCACAGAGGTCCAATAAGTTTTCAATCACTGTCTGTCCTTGTGATTTTCTGCTTCAGGAACAGGGGGCCAGATCCACAAAGAGCCGACGTAACGTAAAAATTCCCATTTAAGTTACACTGCCTTAAAATTTCTACCTAAGTGCCCGATCCACAAAGCACTTACCTAGAAATTTTCAGCTGTGTAACTTAAATTCCGCCGGCGCAAGGCGTTCCTCTTCAAATGGGGGCGATTCCCATTTAAATTAGGAGCGCTCCCGCGCCGGCCGTACTGCGCATGCTCGTGACATCATTTCCCCGACGTGCATAGCGCGAAATTACGCTACGCCGAGCTTTGTGGATCGCGCCGGGTCAATAAAGTTGCGTCGGGAAAAAAAAAAGATACGGCGAAAAAAAAAAAAATTAAAACTAAAAAAAAAAAACGCGTCGCTGGACAGAAGGGTCTGCTTTTACAAGGTGTAAACAGTTTACACTTTGTAAAAGCAGCCCTAATTTTACGATTGCAAACTAAAACTTACGGAGAAAAAACGAAGCTGAAAAGCTTCGTGGATCTCCGTAAGTGCTAATTTGCATACCCGAGGCGGCATTTCGACGCAAAATGCCCCCAGCGGCGGATGCGGTACTGCATCCTAAGATCAGACAGTGTAAGTCCCTTAAACATGTCGGATCTTCTGTCTATCTCTTGGAAACTGATTCTGTGGATCAGTTCCAAAGATAGAAACAGGGATACGACGGTGTATCAGTAGATACGCCGGCGTATCCCTTTTGAGGATCTGGCCCAGGAAGTGAGGGAAAAGCTCCCCAATGGGGATACAGGCAACAGTAAAAATCCGACAGATCCAAATGTAAAAGCCAGACTTCTGCACGAGAATTCTAAATAATAACATGTAGAGAAAGTTCTGGGGCGTGTGAAGGAGTCAGTGAGCGAAAGTCACAAGACGGTGAGAAGGCCATTTGGTTCTAAAGGCACGTACATACAATTGTTTTCATTGCTACTAATGCACGCAAGGACGGCTGGATGATTTTATTACATTATTAATTATATTGCAGCTGCTATTCCTGTGCTCATCCATGTCATTTAATTAGGAGACGGTGATATTGTACTGAATTAGTGTCATTGTTCCAGGGAGAAGACAAGTCCTTGGTTCCAGAGGATGCTCTGTTTCTCATAGAGCAGACAGCGCGTGACTTCATAGAGATTACTGCAGCTGAATACGAAGGTTATCACAACCGGCTACAGAAAGAAAAAGACCTCCTGTTTATACCGAGCCTGCGACAAGGTAATTGTCACACCTTAGTACATCAGGCTATGTTTGGAATGTCATTGACTCTAAGGAAAAATATATATGCTTAGAGATGAAGGCCACTGTAGCCCACATATTTGGGGATCCAGAATATGATACTGTTCTTGTCCTGCACATAAATGGGTAGATTCACATAGATGGGCCTAACTTTAGGGCGGCCTAGCCTAGCCTTTTTAGGCTACACCGCCGTAAATTAGTTAGGCTATTAGTGATTCTCAAACCACTTACCTGCTAATTTTCGGCGGCGTAGCCTAAAACGAGCGGGCGTAAGGGCGCCTAATTCAAATGACTGGGAAGGGGGCGTGTATTATGGGAATGAGGCTTGACCTCACGTTTTTTGACGTTTTTTTACACTGCGCATGCGCCGGGTGACTACATTTCCCAGGGCGCATTGCGACTAAGTACGCCGTACGGGCCTATTGATTTCGACGTGGACGTAAATGACGTAACTCCCGATTCGCGGATGACTTGCGCAAACGCCGTAAAAAATTCGAACCACGCGGCGGGAACGGCGGCCATACTTAACATTGTTATTCCACTTCATATGTGGAATAACTTTAGGCGGCCTATACCTTACGGAAACGACGTAACTCGACGGCGTAGGCCTGGCGTACGTTCGTGTTCAGTCGTGAATCGGCGTATCCCCTAATTTACATAATCTACGCTGGCTGTAATGGAAGCGCCATCTAGCGGCCATCACAAACATTGCAATCTAAGATAGAACGGCGCAAGCCGTCCTATCTTAGTTATGTTTAAGCGTATCTCTGTTTGAGCATACGCTTAAACATAGGGCAGCGTAGATTCAGAGTTAGGTCGGCTTATCTACAGATAAGCCGGGCCTAACTCTTTGTGAATCTATCTAAAAGCGTTTTGCAGAAGTGACAAACATTAGGCCCCTTTCACAATACTGCGACTTCAAAGTCCCGCGATTTTGCTGCGATTTGTGGCCGCGGTTTTCAGGGAATGCCTGTGTGGCATCAAAATCGGACCAAAGTAGTGCAGGGACTACTTTGAAGTCTGAACGACTTGAAATCGTACTAATAGGAATGGTTGTCATTGGAAATCACAAATCGTGAGACAAGTCGTATAAGTGTGAAAGGGGCCTTAGTCCCCTTTCACACTTATACGTCTTGTCCCACGATTTTGGACTGCAAAATTGCATGACAAGTCATTCTCCATGATTTTCAATGACTTCCATTCATATTGGCACGACTTTAAGTAGTGCCGACTTCAACGTAGTCCCTGCACCACTTTGGTCCAACTTCCATGTGAGTTGATGTCCATAGACCTCAATGTTAAACCCTGAAGTAGCATGCAAATCGTACCTGAATGATATAGACACGATTTCAGTACGACTTTGTAAGCACAAGCAGCTTTTTGACCCTTGTCCCACCCAATCCTTTCAACATAGTAGCCCCTCCCAAGCACATTTTTCTTGCACACATTCACTTCCTGGTTATTCCCTCAGGAACAATGTGCTCCAAACAGCCCAAAAAAAGAGATGTCCTTGTCCTCTGCTTCTCCTCCTCTTCTTCCTCATGCACTGCTGCAGCAGCAATGACAACTGCTGTGGCAATATATTGAGTAGCAAACATTTTCTGTCACAACACACCACAACAACCAGGAAGCAAACAGGAACTGGAAACAACTATGGCAGGAAAAGGAATTACCTCACACCATGTATGTTTTCATTGGTTAATGCCAACGTTATGGCAAAGTAGTACTGATCCAAAATCACGGCGAAATTGCAGTAAAATTGCGGCAAAATCACGGCAAAGTCGCACGATTTTCAAGTCGTACAAGTGTGAAAGGGGCCTTGGTCAGATTTGGCTGATGACAAAGTCTACTTACCGAGCCATCAGGCTCTATGTTGGCTGTCCAGTAGAGCTGCACAATTCTGGCTAAAATGAGAATCGCGATTTTTTTGCTTAGAATAAAAATCGCGATTCGTGCGGTGTAACATCATCTTTCACATTCTACAAAAAAATTGGGCTAACTTTGCTGTTTAGTTTTTTTTTAATTCATTGAAGTGTATTTTTTTTTTAATTGCACTTGAAAAACCTCTGCGCAAATACGGTGTGACATAAAATATTGCAACAGCCACCATTTTATTCTCTAGGGCAGGGGTCTCCAAACTTTCTAAACAAAGGGCCAGTTTACGGTCCTTCAGACTTTAGGGGGGCCAGACTAGGGCCATTGGGAGTAGAAAATGTCCAGGTATCCAGTGGGAGTAAATAATACCATATCTTTGCTGTCAGTGGGAGGACTAGTGCCTCATCACTGGTGTCAATGGAAAGAATTGATGGTGTCAGTTGGAGGAATAGTGCCCCATTGGTGTTAGCAACAAGAATTATGCCCCATTGGAGTTGGATGGAACAGTGCCCCAAGGGCCGCATTAAGGCAAGCAAAGGGCCACATCTGGCCCCGGGGCCGCAGTTTGGAGACCCCTGCTCTAGGGTCTATTCTAAAAAAAATATATATATATCATGTTTGGGTGTTTCAAGAAATTTTTGAGCAGAAAATGATTTTTTACTTGTAAGCAACAAATGTTAGAAAAGGTTTGGTCTTTAAATGGTTAAACGTCCTTCAGCTACACGCCAGAGTTCTTTCCTTTGATAAAAGAACTAAAAGATACTTTGTTTCCACTTAAGAGTCGGTTCACACTGGGGCGACACGACTTCCAGCGCGACTTTCAGAGGCGACTCCGACACGACTTGAACATGAACCACAGGGCGATCTGGGGCGATTTACAACACAACTTGAAGTCCTCTCCAGGACAGGAGACTTTCCAGTGGCCAATCAAACAACAATCAGCTCTGGGAGAGGGAGGGGGGCAGGAGAGGGTTGCCTGAGAAATGTATGTTATCTTCCTGGAAAGTCGCTTCAGTTAAGACAGTGATCAGACTTGGAAGCGACTTCCATTGAAATCAATGGGTACAAATCGCCTACAAGTCGGATTGAAGTAGTACAGGAACCTTTTCTGAAGTCGGATCGCCTTGAGTCATGTGTATTAACACCGCTCCCATTCACTTCCATTGTTTTTCTCTACAGCGCGACTTGGGACGACTTGAGGCGACATGAAGTCGGATCGCAAGTCGCCCCAGTGTGAACCGGCTCTAAGAGTCGGTTCACACAAGGACTACACGACTTCCAGCGCGACTTTCAGAGGCGACTCCGACACAACTTGAGCATGAACCACCAGGCGATCTGGGGCGATTTACAACACGACTTGAAGTCGCCTCCAGGACAGGAGACTTTCCAGTGGGACTTTTTGTCCGAAGGGAGTTGGCCGTGAACTTGTATTGCATACAAACGGCAAAGAATTGTTGGTCACCAAACATGAAACCATGTGTTTTTTCAGCTCTTTAGCGCCACCCTTTGGACAAATTCTGCTAATGTTGTGTTATGGTTAGCGTTGCTTCTGAGCATGCCTATTTGTACTTTGGATTTTTGTCCGAAGGACCTCTGCACACGCAATGAGATGATCTGACAACACACAATTGTTGTCGGAAAATTTTAAAGCTATCCAACATTTGTCGGAAACTCCAACAACAGTTGACCGATGGAGCATACATACGGTCGGATTATCCGACAACAACATCCTGCCATCACACAATTCCAGTCGGGAAATCCGATCGTATGTACAAGGCTTTAGGCTTCTTCTTCAATCAATATTAAGACATTTTGTAGCCAGAAAAAGTGCTAGAATAGAGCCAGATCTGAGAAAAGCTGGTCAAAGTGGGGGCTTCCAGGTCCCGTTCACTCTTTACTTCTTCATTTTGCTGTTATCCGTAACAATTCTTTTTCTCACTCTGTTTTTGTTTTATCATTTAAAACCAGTGCCACTGTCCCAGAAGCTCCCCGACAATATGCAGCCCAGGTATTTAGAAGATGAGGGCCTATATGTTGGTGTGAGGCCAGAAGTCTCCCGGACCAATCAGAACATTCTGGAGAACAGGATACTGCAGCAAGATGAGGTAAGATCATTTAATAAGGATATTTGTTCATAAATTTATGGTTTTACCATTTCAGTTTAACTGGTTTTAACAGACGGGTTACAGATTATGTATCCACCCCTTCTGTTTGTTGTCTCCAGTATCAGAAATTAGTCCTGGTCTCGGCAGACACTGGGGGCAATTCAATAAGGCATTTGTGATACTTAACCACTTCCATACCGGGCACTTACGCACCTTCCTGCCCAAGCCAATTTTCAGCTTTCAGCTGAATGACAATCATTTATCATTTTGTCCCCACTAAAAGAGCTTTCTTTTGGTGGTATTTGATCATCTCTGCGTTTTTTATTTTTTGCGCTATAAACAAAAGAATAGCGACAATTAAAAAAAAAACACAATATTTTTTACTTTTTTATTTAATAAATATCTCAATTTTTTAAAAAAAAACGTTTTTTTCCCTCAGTTTAGACCGATACTTATTCTTCTACATATTTTTGGTAAAAAAAAATCGCAATAATCATATATTGATTGGTTTGCGCAAAAGTTATAGCGTCTACAAAATAGGTGATAGATTTATGGCATTTTTATTTTATTAATTTTTTTACTAGTATTGGCGGCGATTTTGCGATTTTTTTTTTTTTTTTTTTTTTTTTACTGTCACCGTGACATTGCGGCGAACACATCGAACACTTTTGACACGTTTTTGGGACCATTCACATTTATACAGCGATTAATGCTATAAATATGCATTGATTACTGTGTAAATGTGACTGGCAGGGAAGGGGTTAACCACTAGGGGACGTTGAAGGGGTTAATATGTTCCCTAAGATGTGTTATAACTGTAGGGGGAGGGGACTCTCAAGGGGAGGAGACCGATGTGTGTTCCTCTGTACTGGGAACACACATTGGTCTCCTCACCGCTGACAGGAGGTGGATCTGTGTGTTTACACACACAGATCCGCACTCCTGCCGTGATTACCGACAATCGCGGGCACCCGGCGGCAATCGCGGCTGCCGGGCCACGAGCGGCGCACGGGTGCGCCCTAGATCGCCGGGAACGCAGGACGTCATATGACGTCCACCCGGATCAAGGAGGGGTTCCTGCCGCCGTCATTTTACAATGACGCGGTAGGGATGTGGTTAAGAGAAAAAGGGGGTTTGGGACTTTATATGAATCAAGAACCAAAAGGGGTACCTGCCTCCATCCCTGTCATTGATTTATAAGAAGAAAGAGAGCAAGAAGTGGGACTTTATATGAAGCACACAGCAGCAAATAAAGAAGTTAAGTGACTGGGAAGTTATGTTTATTTATACTGTATGATCTCTTACAGGACATTTTGGGCATAAAACTACATTCAACATAAATTGCATAATGATCCACAATCCAATAGACATTCATATATAATACAAACATAAATGGCAACTGATACATTTATATACAAAGCCATGATGCAGTTGGAACCTAAATGACCTTTCTAGATTCCTCTCAAAAATAGAAAGAGGGAGGGGAGAAAAATGGGTTAAGATAACAGAACTACTGTGGTGAATTGTTATAGGGAATGAGTTAGATCATAGGGAATCTTGTTAATCCATGATTAAAATGATAGTAAGAGTTGATGGCTCGATGCATTTCGCGGCCTTATAGCCACTCATCAGGAGCATAAACCATGGAATATATCTAGAAATAGAGAACATACATGTCTAATTGGTCTCAAAAATTATAATTTAGAAAATAAATATAAAAAATAAAATAAAAATTATACATAGAAAAGATTCTAAAAAGTTGTAAAGATAGAGTAGTATGTTCTGGGGTCAATAACCCCCCCCCCCCCCCCGTTGCATCCAACTTGCATCTGCGTCTGCGCATCGAAGTTCGCAAATTCACAGCAGAGCCGTAACCTCTGGCTGCTGTGGTTACTTTGAGGGCGATGACAACCGGCACAGACAAATCTAAGGCGGGTGGGTATGGGCGGATGACCCTGATGTAGGGTAGGAGTGGAAACCCTGAAAAGGGACCTATGTGAGGAAAATTATATATGGGGTGTGTGTGTGTGTGTGTGTGTGTGTGTGTGTGTGTGTGTATATAATATATACAAATGGTGTGTAGAGAATAACAGTGTAGGTGAGGTGCAAAAGTGAGTGGGTGGGGGATGAAGATGGATAAAATAAGTGGAAATGGAGATTTAATAAAAAACAAGGATGGAACAAAAACGCACAAAGGCATTTGTGATACATTTCTGGCGGTGTGTATGTAGTCAGAAGTCAAATGCAAGAAGACCCTGCAACTTTTTCATTTAGTACCAACTCGTATGACAGATTCAAGTGGGCAAATAAGACCTTGTTAATTGAGTGGCACGTGTAATTATCTTTGAGAATATTCAGTGACAAAATGTTTGCGTTCTCCTTGAACTGATGCCTTTTTTGATTGCTTTTGGCGCCACTCAAAGTACAAAAAGCATATTCCTGTGTCCCAGAACATGGGGTTTCAGGCTTGTTCAAATAGCAATCTAGGGGGTTAGTAAATGTAAAGAAGAAAGGATGGCCGCTACTTCCGACCAGCTCTTTATAGAATATTCACCTGTGCTGGTCGGGAGTAGCGGAAATACATAAACTGACACGTTTCAGCAATTTTTAAACTACTGCGAGATTCATTTTGAAAAGTCATTGAAATTCATAAATTATTCTGATTGCAAATGGCGTGATGTGTTACACATTCACGTAGAATACAATGGAAATGCCCTTTGAAATTGTTGCAATCATCACCATTTTACACTATGCAACATAGTAACAACAAAATAGAATTGATCTTGTTTAGCTTCACTTAAATTTGGATTTGGCGCAGACATAAGGCCACTATAGTAAATTGTCATAAATAAGAATTTAATGAATTCGTCACATGTGTTGTACCTGTCTATGAAACTGTTGCAAGTGTAGCATGAAATTGGCACATCACTTTTAACTGCAGCAGTGCCCCCAGAAAAGTGGTGCAAATACTTTATTGAGTTGTGGCCAGTATCTACAATACTTTGTAAATTCCAGGCACCCTTTATATTAGGGGTAGGCAACCTCAGGACAGCACTCCAAATCCCATCATGCCTCTGCCTCTAGAAGTCATGTCTGTGATTGTCAGGGTCTTGCAAGGTCTCATGGGACTTATAGTTTCACCACAGTTGGAGGGTCGAGGTTGCCTATCCCTGGTTTATATGATCTGAACAAGCAAAATAAGTTCCAATCATTTCCACAACAACCCCTGGTCATCGCTGCAATTTTACCAGCCCACTCTTTCACAAGCCCACTAATTTTTGAGAGATAATTTTCTGGAAAGTGTGTGGAATTTACCAAGGTAACTATTATTACTGACTAGAGCAGCGTTTTTAACATGACGGAACCATTGAAATAACTTTCCGGTCTTGAGGAACCCTTGACAAAAAGAAGAAAGCCTCTCTCACTGGTGGCCAGTGGAAAGAAAGCCTCTCTCACTGGTGGCCAGTGGAAAGAAAGCCTCTCTCACTGGTGGCCAGTGGAAAGAAAGCCTCTCTCACTGGTGGCCAGTGGAAAGAAAGCCTCTCTCACTGGTGGCCAGTGGAAAGAAAGCCTCTCTCACTGGTGGCCAGTGGAAAGAAAGCCTCTCTCACTGGTGGCCAGTGGAAAGAAAGCCTCTCTCACTGGTGGCCAGTGGAAAGAAAGCCTCTCTCACTGGTGGCCAGTGGAAAGAAAGCCTCTCTCACTGGTGGCCAGTGGAAAGAAAGCCTCTCTCACTGGTGGCCAGTGGAAAGAAAGCCTCTCTCACTGGTGGCCAGTGGAAAGAAAGCCTCTCTCACTGGTGGCCAGTGGGAATAAAAGCCTCTCTCGTTGGTGGCCAGTGGGAATAAAGGCCTCTCTCGTTGGTGGCCAGTGGGAATAAAGGCCTCTCTCGTTGGTGGCCAGTGGGAATAAAGGCCTCTCTCGTTGGTGGCCAGTGGGAATAAAAGCCTCTCTCGTTGGTGGCCAGTGGGAATAAAAGCCTCTCTCGTTGGTGGCCAGTGGGAATAAAAGCCTCTCTCGTTGGTGGCCAGTGGGAATAAAAGCCTCTCTCGTTGGTGGCCAGTGGGAATAAAAGCCTCTCTCGTTGGTGGCCAGTGGGAATAAAAGCCTCTCTCGTTGGTGGCCAGTGGGAATAAAAGCCTCTCTCGTTGGTGGCCAGTGGGAATAAAAGCCTCTCGTTGGTGGCCAGTGGGAATAAAAGCCTCTCTGGTTGGTGGCCAGTGGGAATAAAAGCCTCTCTGGTTGGTGGCCAGTGGGAATAAAAGCCTCTCTGGTTGGTGGCCAGTGGGAATAAAAGCCTCTCTGGTTGGTGGCCAGTGGGAATAAAAGCCTCTCTGGTTGGTGGCCAGTGGGAATAAAAGCCTCTCTGGTTGGTGGCCAGTGGGAATAAAAGCCTCTCTGGTTGGTGGCCAGTGGGAATAAAAGCCTCTCTGGTTGGTGGCCAGTGGGAATAAAAGCCTCTCTGGTTGGTGGCCAGTGGGAATAAAAGCCTCTCTGGTTGGTGGCCAGTGGGAATAAAAGCCTCTCTGGTTGGTGGCCAGTGGGAATAAAAGCCTCTCTGGTTGGTGGCCAGTGGGAATAAAAGCCTCTCTGGTTGGTGGCCAGTGGGAATAAAAGCCTCTCTCGTTGGTGGCCAGTGGGAATAAAAGCCTCTCTCGTTGGTGGCCAGTGGGAATAAAAGCCTCTCTCGTTGGTGGCCAGTGGGAATAAAAGCCTCTCCTGTTGGTGGCCAGTGGGAATAAAAGCCTCTCCCTTTTGGAAGTGGTTGCACCACTCTGAATTTACCGTTGGATCTTTCCATGCTTAATCAGAAATGTTTTAGGCCCAAATCATATTTCTCTGGGCTGTTTGTGATGCATTAATGCATGCATAATAATGAGCGTTAGGTCGGGGTAATGTGTTTGGTGCATGCATAATAATGAGCGTTAGGTCGGGGTAATGTGTTTTGCGTTAAGGCAGCTAATTTATTATGAATGGAATGCCATTTGATGATAATGGCCAAAAACCAGACACAACCATTTTGTTATGCAGCACACCATAAAACCAAGTGTGTGTACAATGCCGCTGCCTTGTGGTCTACTGTAAAAGTGCATTCTAAATTGTAGTCAGTGTAACACACCAAAAATTTAACATGTTTTGTAGTTACTTATTGCACAAATTACCGCAACATGCAGACACAAAGGGTATTTTAAGGTCAGGCCAGTGTAGTCCACTTGAAATGTCACCTGACACTCGCATGTACAAGCTCTAAATCTGGCAGATAATTGACTCATGAGTGTTGAGTTTGTGATTGGAACACACAGACGGATGTTGTTAGTACAAGGCTTAATGTCTTTCAGGAATTCAAAAAACATAATTAAAACTGCTACCAACAATGAAAAGCAGACTCTAGTGTATTGTTCTTCAGTTAATATGTGTATTCCTGAATTTAGCATTTTTCCTGGGAACAGACCAAATTCAGCCAATGTTTTCAAATGTATTAATTATTTTAAATTATAAGGAAGAGCTAGTACTTCTGTCTGATATTTATTGCCGTCTGTGACCTCACTGAGGCTTTGTAAGTTATTGTTAGTATCTTGAATTTAATTTGTTGGTTGAGTGGCAACCAATCGAGGGATTGGCAGAAGGGTGTAGCAGACGCTGAGCGGTTTGTAGGGTGGATGAGCCTGGCAGCAGCGTTCATGATGGACTGAAGGGGGGATAGCCTATTTAGAGGTCGAAAGGTTAGTTCGGAGCCCAGGACCAAAGGGCCAGATTCACGTAGCCTGGGCGCAACGTAACTTAAACGATTTAAGTTACACCGCCGCAAATTTCCCAAGTTAGTGCCCGATCCACAAAGCACTTACCTGGAAATTTGCGGCGGTGTATCCTAAATCCGTCCGGCGCAAGGCGGGCCAATTCAAATGGGGCGAGTCCCATTTAAATTAGGCGCGGGACGTACTGCGCATGCTCCCGACGCAAATTTCCCGACGTGCTTTGCGTGAAGTTACTTTGCGCCAAGGTTTTGTGAATCGCGACGGGTAAAAAAGACTTGCGACGCGGGAAAGACGGATATACTTTTACATGGTGTACTAACTTTACACTTTGTAAAAGGTACCCTATCTTTGCGACGGCAAACTAACACTTGCGGCGACTTAACGAAGGGAAAAAGTTTCGTGGATCGCCGTAAGTACTAATTTGCATACCCGACGATGGTTTACGACGAGAACTCCCCCCAGCGGCGGCCGCGGAATTGCATCCTAAGATCCGACAGTGTAAAACAATTACACCTGTCGGATCTTAGGGATATCTATGCGTAACTGATTCTATGAATCAGTCGCATAGATAGAAACAGGGATACGACGGCGTATCAGCAGATACGCCGTCGTATCCCTTTTGTGAATTTGGCCCTAAGTCCTTGGCATGGGAGGGCAGCTTGATAGTTGAGCCATTGATTTTGGCAGAGAAATCGGTGGAAATGGACAGATGGAGAGAGCTGGGGGGGGGGGGGTGCAGATAGATTTGGGTGTCATCAGCGTAGAGATATTGGAAGCCATGGGGTACGAATCAATTGACCCAGGGAGAGGTGGTGTAGATTGAGAAAAGGAGGTCCAAGAACAGAACCTTGGGGGACACTGACAGAGAAAGCGAGAGGAGGAAGTGGAGTTTTTTGAGAAGGAGGCAGCAGAGAGATCCAAGAGCAGTAGGACAGAATAGTGTCCATTGGTTTTAGCTGTTAGTAGGTCATTTATGAGTTTAAGGAGAGAAGTTTCCATAGGGTGTTGAGGGTGTAATACGGACTCAAAGGGATCAAGACGTTTTATTATGCCTGTGTCACCAGGAGAATAAATAAGGTAAATGGGAGTCACCATGACCAGAAGATTCAAAAAAACAATGGCCCAGATTTAGGTAGGGGCACGCACTGGTACGGCGGCGCAGCGTACCGTTTTTACGCTACGCCTCTGTAAATTACTGGAGCTACGCTTCATTCACGAAGCATTTGCTCCGTAATTTGCGGCGGCGTTTCGTAAAAGGGGCAGGCGTAAGCGCGCGTAATTTAAATGATCCCGTAGGGGGCGTGGATCATTTAAATTAGGCGCGTTTCCGCGCCGAACGTACTGCGCATGCTCCATCGGGAAAATTTCCCGATGTGCATTGCGGTAAATGACGTCGCAAGGACGTCATTGGCTTAGACGTGAACGTTAATGGCGTCCAGCGCCATTCACGAACGAATTACGCAAACAACGCACATTTTAAAAATCGTGACGCGGGAACGACGTCCATACTTGCAATTGGCTGCGCCTCCTAATAGCAGGAGCAGCCTTACGGCGAAAACGACGTACGCAAACGACGTTTGTGAATCGGCGTTAGTATGCAATTTGCATACTCTACGCTGACAACTACGGGTGCGCCACCTAGCGGCCAGCGTCAGAATGCACCCTAAGATACGACGGCATTAGAGACTTATGCCAGTGGTATCTTAGGCTACAGTCGGCGTATCTAGCTTTCTGAATACAGAAAGTTGATACGCCGGCGCTACTTAGCAATTACGCTGCGTATCTATGGATACGCAGGCGTAATTGCTTGCTGAATCTACCCCAATGTAAACTTCACAGAAGTTTTACCTTTTTTTTTTTTTTCTCACCTTACTGAAAAAGTTTTTTTACTGCAGTTTGTGTCCTGTGGAAAGATTCCCCATTGGAGAGATTTACCATGAGTTCCTGCCTCTGTGACCCCTCAACCAGCAGGACCGGAATTGGGGGCAAATCGAGCCCAGAGGGGACATCAATAAAAATAAAAGGGTTTGGCTGTAGTCAAGCTTTAGGGCTCATGCACATGGATATAAATACAGGGTGAACAGAATATTATACAGTGCCTTGAAAAAGTATTCATACCCCTTGACATTTTGTCATGTGACAACCAAAAATGTAAGTACAGTCCTGATCAAAAGTTTAAGACCACTTGAAAAATGGCAAAAAATCATATTTTACATTGTTGGATCTTAAAGCGGGGGTTCACCCTAAAACATCAATAGACCGTTACATCCAGCATACTGCTGACATCTACAGTATGCTGGATTATTTTTTTTTATCCGCTGTACTTACGGTCTCATGATTGGTTTCACCGGGCTTCCGGGTTCTCGTTCCCCTTGGGAGTAGGCGTTCCTAAGACAAGGCATAGATGATTGACGTGCGGGTAAAGCGCGTCATCGCCTTCCGAAAATATCCGAGGGGGACTCTGCACTTTACGGCGCCTGCGCAGTCAGCTCTACACAGCAGGCGCGTATAGCGCCGTAAAGAGCCGAGTCCCCTTCGGATATTTTCGGAAGGCGTGACACGCTTTACCCGCACGTCAATCGTCTCCTGGGAGGATCAACACTCACTCCCAGGAGACATTGCGCGGCATAAGATTGCCCTGTATTTGGCTCCATCCATCTTTTCATCAACTCTGACCAGCTTCCCTGTCCCTGCTAAAGAAAAGTATCCCCACAACATAGAGCTGCACGATTCTGGGAAAAATGAGAATCGCGATTCTTTTGTATAATATTAAGATCACGATTCTGTCACGATTCTCAAAATTGTATTTGTTATTTTTAACACTAAACTGCGCTTATGTGGTTAAATACAGTATATGGAAATCTGACGGACTGTTTACATGTTAAATTTTAAAAGCCGCAGCAAATCTGCTGACCTTACCTGGTTGCAAATGTGAAAGAACACCTCTGATTTTCACATTTAACTAAATGTGAAAATCAGAGGTGTTCTGTCACATTAGCAACCATGTAAGGTTTGCTGGTGCTTTTAAAATTTAACATGTAAACAGTCTGTCAGATTTACATATACTGTATTTAACCACATAAGCTCAGTTTAGTGTTGAAAATTACTGTTGGGTGTAACAAGATGTCCGCTTGCTCCCTTCTCACTATCATTATTGTGCAGGAGTGTGGGGTGGAGCAAGATGGCGGCGACAAAACCTCACTTTCTGACGAGACAGCCGCCGCCGGGTGTACCAAGATGGCCGCCGCTCTGGAGCTGGGCCGAAGCCGGGGACTTTCCTATGGCCTCACCCGAAAATCGCGGTCATCCGGCCTGGAGATCAGGGGGGGGGGGTGAACATAGGGCCAGATTCACGTAGATGACCGACGGCGTAACGTATCATACGTTACACCGCCGCAATTTTTCATCGCAAGTGCCTGATTCACCAAGCACTTGCGATGAAAACTACGCCGGCGGCCTCCGGCGCAAGGCGGGCCAATTCAAATGGGCGTGTGCCATTTAAATTAGGCGCGCTCCCGCGCCGGACCTACCGCGCATGCTCCATTTCCGAACTCCCGCCATGCTTTGCGCGAAGTGACGTCATTTTTTCGAAGGGCGACGCGTGTAGCGTAATTCCGTATTCCCGGACGGCTTACGCAAACGACGTTATTTTTTAAATTTCGACGCGGGAACGACGGCCATACTTTATACAGCAATACGATTGCTGTGTAAAGTTAAGGCACCAAAAAAACTACTAACTTTGCGACGGGAAACTAGACTAGCGGCGACGTAGTGAACGCGAAAAACCGTTGTGGATCGCCGTAACTCCTAATTTGCATACCCGACGCTGGTTTACGACGCGAACTCCCCCCAGCGGCGGCCGCGGTATTGCATCTTAAGATCCGACAGTGTAAAACAATTACACCTGTCGGATCTTATGGCTATCTATGCGTAACTGATTCTATGATGATAGGATATCGGGAGATACGCCGTCGTATCTGCCCTGTGAATCTGGCCCATAGTGTTTTGCTTTAAGGACAAAGGGTTACATTTCGGTCTCATCTGACAAAAATACCTTCTTCCACATGTTTGCTATGTCCACCACACAGACTTCTGCAAACTGGACTTCTAATGGCTTTCTTTCAACAACAATGGTTTTCTCCTTGCCACTCTTCCATAAAGGCCAGATTTGTGGAGTGTATGACTAATAGTTGGCCTGTGGACATATTCTTCCACCTGAGCTGTGGATTTCTGCAGCTCCTCCAGAGTTACCATGGGCCTCTTGGCTACTACTCTGATTTAATGTTGTCCTTGCCCAGCCTGTACGTTTAGGTGGACGGTGGTAGGTTTGCAGTTGTGCCATACTCTTTCCATTTTCGGATGATGGATTGAACAGTGCTCCGAGAAATGTTCAAAGCTTGGGATATTTTTTTATAACCTGACCCCTTCTTTAAACTTCTCTACAACTTTATCCCTAACCTGTCTGGTGTGTTCCTTGGCCTCCATGATGCTGTTTGTTCACTAAGGTTCTCTAACAAACATCTGAGGGCTTCACAGAACAGCTGTAATTATACTGAGATTAAATTACACACATGTGGACTCTATTTACTAATTAGGTGGCTTTTAATGACAATTGGTTCCACTGGATTTACATTAAGGGTATCAGAGTAAGGGGGGCTGAATACAAATGCATGCCACACTTTTCAGATATTTATTTGTAAAAAAAAATGAAAAATATTTATAATTTTCCTTCCACTTCACAATTATGTGCCATTTTGTGTTGGTCACATAAAATCCCCAAAAAATAAATTTAGGTTTCTGGTTGTAACCGGACAAAATGTGGAACATTTCAAGAGGTATGAATAATTTGAAGGCACTGTCTGTGTTTGAAGCAGCAAGGAGGCCCAGTTTGTGCATTTTTCTGCCCATAGGACTGTATTGACAACACAGTCAGTGTTGATGGGGGAATCCCTCCTGCAGCACTACTGCATTTAGCCCGGGGGGAGCCTTCCCTACCAACCGAATACAATGATCACTGTTGGTGGCTATAGCCACTGGTAGTGATAGGGTGAAAAAAAAAAACATAGGCTGGTTGTACTGAAGTCCATCGATGAATCGGCTTCCCTACAACCAGGGCTGGACTGGGACAAACATTTGGCCCTGGACTTCATCCAGACTGGCCCACTTTGACAGGTCTCTCCCATGGCGGCCGGACAACTCCCGCACCCCCGGCCCCCCAAGCCCCCTCTCCCCCTTCACTAGCCACTAGCCGTTCTACTTTATTAGAGTAGAACAGCTGGTACTTTTATAGGCGGTACCAGTGGGGAAGCTAGACATTATTTCACCCGGGGAAAATAATCAGTTTGGTGCCCCCTCCCCCCTTATGGGACAAGATTAGGCAGAAGTGAGAAACTCCCAGGCCATAACTGTTAAGTCAGCTGTCTGTCCCCTCCCCCATGCTCCTCTGTCGTCCCCCCTGCTTCTCTGGTCTTCCCCCTGCTTCTCTGTTCCCCCCCAGGTGAGTGCTGCGGGGAGGGAGAGACAGAGGAGCGGAGGGGGGGCGGCGGTCTGCTGTCACTGAAGCCAGCCCACTGAGCCAACGGCCCACCGGGAAACTCCCTGTAGTCCCAATTGCCAGTCCATCCCTGCCTACAACCAGGCTGCCCATAGATTAGGGATCTTCAAACTACGGCCCTACAGTTGTTCAGCAACTACAATTCCCATTATGCCTAGTCATGTCTGTGAATGTCAGAGGTTTACAATGCCTCATGGGACGTGTAGTTCCACAACAGCTGGAGGGCCGTAGTTTAAGGATACCTGCCATAGATGGATGAAAATTTGTCCAGTTCCTACTGAACCGGCTGGATTTCGAACCATCTATAGCCAGCTTTAATAGAAATCTTAGACATAGCAGATTAACAATTGATACAATCTGTACATAATGATGCTATAAGGTGGTTTTAAACGGCACAAACAACACATGGAAGGCAGTGAGGGATGGGGGGGTTATAAAGTGTCATTCTGTATAATTCCATTTCCTATACGGTATATGAATCGCACAGCTGTGCATAATACAGTATAATCTGTAATGTCTTGTGTAAATTATAGGCATACATTTGTAAATAGCGCAGTAGTTGGCATAACTTTTTGTAAATCTTGTTCATTGTTACCTGCTGCAGTTCAAATTACTGCTTATACATGGGAAAAGAGTACCGCTCCAAGCCCTGCAACCTATGCTGTGCTCCCGCCCTGTAGTACTGACAGGTGCAGACTCTGCGCTGATCCGTGGAAAAAAGAAATGTTCCTGGACTGCTGCACTCTGATAGCAGACCAAAGAAATCCTTCAGGGTAGCGCTACAACAAAAGAGGATGAGCGAGCCCCACAATCATGTAAATGATAACTTTATTAAAATGTCTCAAGGGCAAGAATCTCCAGAATTCAACCTTGTGAAGCAAGATATGCACAGTGCAATTAGGAGCAGTTCCACGTGATAGTGGACCTCCAAGACAGTAAACCGCAAGGCTAATGCAAATATAGAAGCACTTCTGCTGAGCGAAAAACTCCTCCCACAGGCAGAGCGTCACACGTGAAGTAAACAAAGCAAAAGCATTGGGCATCAAGCGTGGGCGATATGCTGCGCTCTTACCATGACCCAGATGGATATGTGGGCGATCCGGCGAACGGACATACGGTCGGCCGTGGATGAGAAGAAACTGTCAGTCCTTTTGCACCGTAGGCAATGGAGACGCGCGCTCCACTCAAGCTGTGCAGGACGTCTCACTGATGCTGAGCGGAGGGGCGGTGACAGGACTTGCAGGATAGGATGGAAGGTTGGAGGCGTGGCCCAAACAACCAAAGTGGGTGGAGTGCTGAGTTGGTGGTTGGTAGGCTGAAGCGATGTCTCGGGGAATCAGAGCATCTGTGTGATGAACGGCACGGAGGTGCTGCACAGGCTGGGAACAGGAGATTGTTGCAGCTACAAGCTAAGACGACATGTATCGGGTCAGAGCCCTTCGTCAAGTCCTCTGATAGGCGATTTATTGAAACAAAATGAACAAAGGATAAAATCCAAGGCTGTATAACATCCAAAAAATCATGCAACACTGCAATCAATGGTAGAAAGTCGACATAGGGGACAAAAAGCTAACGTGTTTCACATCATGGATAGATGCTTAGTCATGGATGTTATACAGCTTTGGATTTTATCCTTTGTTTATTTTGTTTCAATAAATCGCCTATCAGAGTGCAGCAGTCCAGGAACATTTCTTTTTTTCTACTGCTTATACACGCCATACTAAATATTTGTCTTTTGATTTAGCTATTGTACTTGTGACAGGAGGGCCCTTGGAACCCAGAATCTTTTGGCAAACCCTTGTTTCAGCTCCCCATGCACCTCCTATTGTTAGAGAAATATGAGCGGGGGGGGGGGGACCTCCTCTTCAACTGTATATAAGACTGTATTCTTGTTCTAATAAACAACAGTTCATGGTGAGCAACCAAACAAGTATTGTCTTGGTTGTGGTTGTCAGCGGTTGGAATATCTATATTCAGACTGGAAAGAAGCGGTATATGAAAGAAGCGCTCAAGCGGAGTGTGGGGCCTTCCGTTACAGTACATATCCCTCATCATCTGTACTTGCATATTTATTTTGCTGTTAGAGTAGCTGACTGTATTAATAGGATCTGTGTATTCTGGACTGTAGGAACTATCTGAGACTGACTGTGGCTTGTCACCTTTTTACTTTTCATTGTATTTGTGTTGTTCATTTGTACACAGGGAAAGAAATGGTTTGGTGATGATGGAAACATTTTAGCATTGCCTAATCCTATAAAAACTTCAACCACAAGACCGCCTATATTTACTCTGCATGAAGGCTTAGACCCAGCACTGGAGACCCTTTATTTAAAGGTATGTATACATAGTACCGGTTTATGGTAGCCAATTGCACATCCGTTTACATGATAATGATAAATTGCTTAAAGCTGAATTCTAATTGGTTAGGTTGAACTACTGTTCATAATAGAATTGTATTTATTAAATAAAGCCCCATCAACACCGATGTGATGATGAATCAAGCCATTTTCTTCAATTCTTTTGAAGGGAAGAAAATTGCTTATTGAATTCACTTTAAATGATGACATTACATTGTAGTTTATCTCTGGTTTTTGTTTATATCAACCCAACTTGAGTTTCTCTTTTCACAAGGCAATTCCATCTAAGAAATCCAGCCAATACATGGTGGGAACTGGGGGACTACTGGGAGAGTTTCAGCTGGACATAGACATTTCCGGAATTGTGTTTACCCATCATCCCCTTTTCAGTAGGGAGCATGTCCTAGCCAACAAGCTGAGCCAGCTATATGATCAGTATCTGGGGAGGAAGCAGAAGAACCTGGCCAAGCTCCTGACAGACAAGGTATGTGTTTTATCTGTACACTCATCAGCTGTGCTGGGTATTGTATTGTCATACACAGGAAATGTTGTGTACACTGTACAGTCTTGGCTATTATTTATAGCCAGTATCACATAACATATGTAATCTAACCTCAAACATTCTCCAGATTAATTCATGAGCTAATACTGATATGTTACATTGCAGACATAATATTTATTTATTCATTTTTCTTTATCGTACATCACGGGACACAGAGCAGCATAGTAATGACTATGTGGGTTATAGAGCCTACCTTCAGGTGATGGACACTGGCACTCAGGAAGTTCCCTCGCTATATAACCCCTCCCACACTGGGAGTACCTCAGTTTTTTCGCCAGTGTCTTAGGTGTTGGTCACGTTCGTGAAAGCTCTTGCTTATGAGGTCCTTCTTGGACTAGAGCAGGCTAAGAATCCGGATCCATTCAAAGTGCTTCATAGCCAAAGTGGACGGTACCCGGGCCTCGGTTGGTATACGCCTTCCCGCCTGTGCATCTTTTACCCCGGCTCCTTCGCAGGATTTGGGTAGAAGGCAAGCCGGTAATTCTGATAGCTCCGGCATGGCCCCCGAAGGTCGTGGTATACACTAATCGTAAGGATGTCAGTGGGGGATCTGTGGTCCCTTCCACTTCGGCCAGATCTGCTACCTCAGGGCCCGATATTCCACCCTTCCTTACAATCGCTAAGTTTAATGGCTTGGCGACTGAATCCTACATCTTGGAAAGGAGAGGGCTCCCTAGGCCAGTAATAGCCACTCTAATGCCAGAAAGCCTGTGTCAAGACGAATCTATTACAGGGTCTGGAAGGCTTACATAGCCTGGTGTGAAACTAGGGGGTGGCACCCTTGTAAGTTTGTTGTTGGAAGGATTCTGGAATTTCTTCAACTGGGTGTGGACATGAAGCTAGCCGTCAGCACCATTAAAGAGCAGATATCGGCTCTGTCCGTATTAATTCAGAGACCATTAGCTACCCACTCTCTGATCAAGGTTTTTTTGCAGGGAGTCTTGCGGATGAATCCTCCAGTTAAGACCCCCTTGTGTCCTTGGGACCTAAATCTGGTCCTATTGGCTCTACAGAAACAGCCCTTTGAACCATTAAGGGAAATTCCTTCCTAACTAGGAAGCTGGTGTTCCTGGTGGCCATGTCTTCGGCCAGAAAAGTCTGAGTCGGGAACCATATTTGGTCATCCACATGGATAGGGTCGTTCTTCGGCCTCATCCATCCTTCCTCCCGAAGGTAGCTTTGAGTTTCCATTTAAACCAGGATCTTATTCTTCCTTCCTTTTTTCCAAATCCGTGTTCTGGAAAGGAAAGGTTACTACATTCATTGGATGTGGCAAGGGCGGTCAAAGTCTATCTGAAGGCTACTGCCCAGATCCGAAAGATTGATGTCTTATTTGTCCTGCCAGATGGTCCTAAAAGGGGCCAGGCAGCGTCTAGGGCCACTATTTCCAGATGGATCCGGCAGGCCTACGGATTAAAGGGGAAAGATCCCCCAATATCAATAAAAGCTCACTCCACCAAGGCAGTGGGGGCTTCTTGGGCTGTGCATCATCAGGTTTCCATGGCTCAAGTCTGTAGGGCGGCAAACTGGTCGTCAGTCCACACATTTACAGAAATTCTACCAGTTGGATGTTAGAAGGCGCACGGACATAGCCTTTGGGCAGGCCGTTCTGCAGGCTGCTGTTTAGATCCCCGCATCCGGGGGAGCCTATATATATTTATTTACTTCTTGTTTTCCCTCCCCTCATTGGGCATTGCTATAGGACATCCCACATAGTCATTACTATGCTGCTCTGTGTCCCGTGATGTACGATAAAAAAAAAGGGATTGTTAATAACCGCTTACCTGTAAAATACTTTTCTTGGAGTACATCACGGGACACAGAGCTCCCGCCCCTCTTGGGGAATATTGGGACCTGTATTGCTTGCTACAAAACTGAGGTACTCCCAGTGTGGGAGGGGTTATATAGGGAGGGAACTTCCTGTCTTTGAGTGCCAGTGTCCATCACCTGAAGGTAGGCTCTATAACCCACATAGTCATTACTATGCTGCTCTGTGTCCCGTGATGTACTCCAAGAAAAGGATTTTACAGGTAAGCTGTTATTAAAAATCCCTTTTTTTTTTTTTTGTTCTTTTGAATTCTCTTGCCTTGTTTTTTCCAAAGCCACCTGTGTACACAGATTGTCGCATTTTACACATTTTCCATCTTCCCTTTTTTATTATCAATAAATAACGTTTTATTGAGGATTTGCAAATCTTGCCTTGCAGCACTGGGGTCTTGTTTTTGATTCTCACTTGGAACACGAACTGCAAAAAGTTTTAGCATGGCTCAAGGATTGCCATCCCTCTGAAAAGCCTGGATCAGAGGTGATCAACAGACGATGATAAGGTGATATGTCACCTCCTCCCCGCCTGTTTTAACCATCAAAATGCCCAACTACCATGCAGCAGCCCCATGCATTGGACACAGTTGTGGGGGGCGATTGAGGAGCTGTAAAAAGGTGGCTTAGCCGCAAGTGTAAACAAGCCCTGTTCTTTGTTTGGGTCCTTATTGAAATGTCCAGCATCCAGGCTCATTTAAAAAGGAACTGCATGGCCATACCGCTGCTGTAAAAAACATAGTTAAAAAAAACACACACGCTTTACAAATGTGCTCAGTCAGAGCCAGCGGAAAACAAGATAAGTGAAAAATGTAGTTGTTTACAAAAAATGCTCCTAGCAAAGAGAACTCCATAGGACTCCACCACTTACACATTGTGGGCTGCAAGGAAAAGTTCACTTTTTAGAAAAAAAATATTAAATGCACATTTTTTCTGCACATCACCCTAAACACACCATCCACACCGTGAAACATGGTGGTGGTAGCATCATGTTGTGGAGATTTTCTTCATCAGGGACAGGGAAGCTGGTCAGAGTTGATGGGAAGATGTATGGAGCCAAATACAGGGCAATATTAGATGAAAACCTGTTAGAGTCGGAAAAAGACTTGCGACCGGGGCGGAGGTTCACCTTCCAGCAGGATAACGACCCTAAACGTACAGCCAGAGCTACAACGGAATGGTTTCGATCAAAGCATATTCATGTGTTAGAATGGCCCAATCAAAGCTCAGATCTAAATCCAATTGAGAATCTAAGGCAAGACCTGAAAATTGCTGTTCACAGACCCTCTCCATCCAATCTGACAGAGCTTGAGATATTTTGCAAAGAATAGGCAAACATTTCACTCTCCTAGATGTGCAAAGCTGGTAGAAACATCCCCAAAAAGACTTGCAGCTTTAATTGCAACGAAAAGTGGTTCTACAAAGTATTGACTCGGGGGCTGAATACAAATGCCTCCACCCCCACACTTTTCAGATATTTATCTGTAAAAAAAAAAAAATTAAAACCATTTATAATTTTCCTTCCACTTCACAATTATGTGCCACTTTGTGTTGGCCTATCACATAAAAACCCAATAAAATACATTTACATTTTTGATTGTAAGGGCCCTTTCACACGAGGCGGATCAGTAATGATCCGCCTCCGTGTGTCCGTCAGCTCAGCGGGGATCGCTCCGTAAAATTCCCGCTGAGCCGTCGGCTGACAGGGCGGTCCCCGCACAATGTGCAGGGACCGCCCTGTCTTTTCTCTGCTCTCCCCTATGGGGGGATCGGATGAACACGGACCGTGTGTCCGTGTTAATCCACTCCGATCCGCAGACGGAAGAAAAAATAGGATTTTCTTCCGTCCGCAAAATGGGATCTTTGCGGAGGCGGGTGATTACGGGTGTCAGCGGATGTTTATCCACTGACACCCGCAATCACATAGGGACCAATGTATGTCCCGTTTTCATCCGCAAACGGATGAATGAAAATGCGGACATATGGTGCACACGTGTGAAAGGGGCCTTACATGACGAAATGTGGAACATTTCAAGGGGTGTGAATACTTTTTCAAGGCACTGTATATTTTAAGCCCAACTCCAACCAAAACTTTCCCTAGTGTGGGGAAGAGTTTGGACCTCCTGTGAGGTGATTGGATTTCTCTTTGCTTTCTATTTGATGGATAATACATTTTCTAGGAGGGTGAAAACAGAATAAGCTGGACAATCACTTATAGATTTTTTTAAACAGCTAGGCCAAGCGAAAAAAATCCAACAGATTCCTCCATCCACGCTATACAGCATGAATCGACCAATCTTCTTTTTCATGTATTGTATTTTGACAGCTGGAAGTCGTGGCTGTCTGATTACCTGAACAGAGAAAGTATCTGATTGGATTCAGGTGCCATTTGGCTGACCAGTTTTTCAGTTGGCTCCTGTGATAAAAGCCGATCTCCAGTCGACTTTTGTCAAGATCGTGTTTGCAGACAGGGGCACCAACTGCCCGAATTTAGGCTGTGTATGGCAGGATTTAGAACCTCTGTCTGGGCTTTATTGGATCTCCAATCCAGGTGACTGGTGTGGGACAAAACATAGTTGCATAGTTAGTCAGGTAGAAAAAATACACACGTCCATCTAGTTAAACCATAAAAAAAAATATCATACAATCCCATATACCCAATTCTATACCCACAGTTAATCCAGAGGAAGGCAAAAAACCCCAGCAGAGCATGATCCAATTTGCTACAGCAGGGGGAAAAAAATCCTTCCTGATCCCCTATGAGGCAAATCGGATTTTCCCTGGATCAACTCTAACTATAAATGTCAGTACCCAGTTATATTCTGTACATTTAGGAAATAATCCAGGCCTTTCTTAAAGCAATTTAAGCTAAAGCTAAAGCTGGCCAGAACCATCTCTGGAGGGAGTCTATTCCACATTTTCACAGCTTTTACCGTGAAGAAACCTTTCCGTATTTGGAGATGAAATCTTTTTTCCTCTAGACGTAAAGAGTATCCTCTTGTCCTTTTGTGTTGACTGTAAAGTGAATAACTCAACACCAAGTTCACTACATGGATCCTATATATTTGTACATGTTTATTATATCCCCCCCCTAATCTCCTCTTCTCAAGAGCTGATCTCCTCCATGCCTCTTATCAGTTTGGTTGCCCTTCTCTGCACTTTCTCCAGTTCCCCAATATCCTTAAATCAAAAGCTATGGCAAGACAGACAGCATTTAAGACTTGACAGAAGTTCTAACCCCTTCCTTCTCTTTTCAAAAAACAAAGTTTGTACTAGAGGTGGAATATTTATTTTGATTGTAATGTGTATTCAGTGATGCCTCAAAGGTTTTACGATATGTGTTTTTTTCTTTTTAAATGCAAAAGATAAATATTCTTCAAAGACTGTTGCCTTGCTCCAGTGTGATAACTAAAGATTTTGATGGAAGTTGACTCTGTTCTCAGCGTGGCTTATTAGAGAAAGAATTGTACATTATTATTCCATTATCAGACTATGAAATCTTATGTTGGCAGCTAATCTATAATGAGAAACAGACAAACCCGCCTTACTGTTTGTTCTTATTCCTTGTCTTTTAGTTGCATGCACTAAGGAATGCTGTACAGAACATTTCTGCAGGAGGAACCCACGGCTCCAGCACTAAAACAGAACAAAGTATTCATGAATATAAGCTGGACATCAGGTATTCCATTTTTAAAAATATTTAACGGGTAACTTCACTTTCGTGGGGAGTAAAAAAATAGCAAATAAAGAAAAAATAATATAGCATGTACAATTGCAATGCAAGTCATATTGTAATTGAATGTTATTCAAAATTACCTTTCCTTTTCAATGCAATGCAATATGGCTACCTGGAGTTGTCCTGTACACAGAATGTGTACTGATAACCCCCAGAAACATAGGGCCTAATCCTCAAAAACCCGGCGCAACGTAACTTTTGCCATTTAAGTTACACCGCCGCAAAATCTCTATCTAAGTGCCCCATCCACAAAGCACTTACCTAGAAATTTTGAGCGGTGTAACTTAAATCCGGCCGGCGCAAGGCATTCCTAATTTAATGGGGCGAGTCCCATTTAAATTAGGCGCGCTCCCGCGCCGGACGTACTGCGCATGCTCCCGACATCATTTTCCCGACGTGCTTTGCGCAGTTTTTCGTTGCGCCGGGTTTTGAGAATCGCGACGGGCGTAAAAAAAAAATACGAGTTGCGGCGGGAAAAAAAAAAAAATTGAAAAAAAAAAGACAGCGACGCGGGATAGAAGGGTCTACTTTTACAAGGTGTAAACAGTTTAGGCCTTGTAAAAACAGCCCTAATATTGCGACGGCAAACTAATACTTACGGAGAAAAAACGAAGCGGCATGCTAATTTGCTAATTTGCATACCTGAAGCGGCATTTCGACGAGAAATGCCCCCAGCGGCGGCTGCGGTACTGCATCCTAAGATCCGACAGTGTAAGTCCCTTACACATGCCGGATCTTCTGCCTATCTATGTGAAAATGATTCTGTGGATCAGTTCCATAGATAAAAACAGGGATACGACGGCGTATCAGTAGATACGCCGGCGTATCCCTTTTGGGGATCAGGCCCATAATTTCCTGCTTGGCTCACCAATTTTCCTAGAAGTCTGCCTGAGATACAAGTCAGATTTCAGGCATCCCCTGCAACAAAAATGTCATTTTTAGTGAGATATTTCCAATAGAAACACAGATACAGGCCCAGCAGCTTTCTTCATTAGTGCTTTTCAGCTGCCACTGCTGACTGATAATTATGAAACCACTCCCATTAGACTAATGCCACGTACACACGATCCGAAAATCGGACGACAGATCGTCCGTCTTTTTCCGTTTACTAGTCGCAAGTAGAAATTGAATAGGTTGCTAAAGTCACGAAAATTCTGGTACGATAATCGGAAGTGATTTCATGTGTTGTAATGTATTTGTGTTGTATTTTCGGGCGACAACTGTACTGACCAAACGAAAATCGTACGATCTGGTATCGTATGAGGAAAATAATATCGGATGAACTGTCATGATCGGCTCACGGAAGCCCTGTACTAACGATTCGATTATCGGACGATTCTTCCTCGGACGACATTTTTCGTACAATATTCGGATCGTGTGTACGTGACATTACTCTAGAGTAAGGGTCTCAAACTGGTGGCCCTCCAGCTGTTGTAAAACTACAAGTCCCATCATGCCTCTGCCTGTGGGAGTCATGCTGGTAACTGTCATTCTTGCAATGCCTCATTGGACTTGTAGTTTTGCAACAGCTGGAGGGCCGCCAGTTTGAGATGCCTGCTCTAGAGGCACCATCTGCCACAAAGGTAATAGTAATAATCCTTGCAGTGTACATCGATCACCCAGGTGGGAATGTTGTTTTTTTTTTTTTTTTTCGCCAAAAGTGGAGTTACGCTTTGAACTATCAGCTTTAGAAAAATTGGTCTGAACTGCTCATGCTATATATTTAATTTTGTAACTATGCTGAATTTTGAAAGTCATTCCGTTTACCTAATAAGGGTTTTATATAGTCACTTAAAGTGGTTCTCCACCCTAAAGTGGAGTCCCGCTGATCGGAACCCTCCCCCCTTCCGGTGTCACATTTGACACCTTTCAGGGGGGAGGGGGGTGCAGATACCTGTCTAAAGACAGGTATTTGCACCCACTTCCGGCCCGGCATTCACGGGCAAAAGACGGGCATTCCGTCACATCCCGTCGCCCCCCCCGTTGTATGCTGGGAACACTTGGCTCCCAGCACACAGCGGGAGCCAATCAGCGGGCACGGCGCGACTCGCGCATGCGCCGTAGGGAACCGGGCAGTGAAGCCGCAGCACTTCACTTCCTGGTTCCCTCAGCGTGGATGGCGGGGGGAGCAGCAGATTGACGAGCGATCGCTCGTGCTCTGCTGCGATCGGCGCTGGACTCCAGGACAGGTAAGTGTCCTAATATTAAAAGTCAGCAGCTGCAGTATTTGTAGCTGCTGGCTTTTAATATTATTTTCCCATGGCACATCCGCTTTAAAGTGTATATTTTTACATTGCTTTTAGGTCGGTCAACAGCCTCTTCTCATATGATTTTGTGCTGTGCAGGCGGTCTCCCATGTTCCATGTGTAGGCCTAGGCAAGCCATAGTTGGCTCTTTTTATTTTATTTATTTATTTATTTATTTTTTTCAACCAGTGGGGTTAACAAAAAAATATTTAATTCACTATGTGTTCATGGTAGAATGCCTCCCACCAAACAATTAAATTGTGACAGCGGGGAGAGTTCCCACTGTCAGAATACAATGATCAGTGTTGCTAGCAGCACTGATTTAACCACTTGCTTACTGGGCACTTAAACCCCTCCTGCCCAGACTTTTAGATTTTGCACTGTGGGCACTGGTGGGGACAGATAAGGTGACACTGATGGGTGGTACTGATGTGTGGCACTGATAGGGGGCACTGGTAGGTGACAATGTCGGGCAATGGTAGGTGACAATGACGGGCAATGGTAGGTGACAATGATGGACACTGGTAGGTGGCAATGACGGGCAGCACTGTTTGAGGCACTGATTAGTGACTTTTAGGTTTTGCACTGTGGGCACTGATAGGCGGCCCTGGTGGACATTGGTAGGTGGCACTCACAGGTGGCACAGATGAGCTGTCTGCAGCTCTCCCTGATCGGGACCGATGTCCCGCTGTCTTCTGCCGGTGATCACAGAGCGAGCCGTGCCCGTCATGCAGGGGGATAGCAGGCAGCTTAAGCACGGGAGGACATCTATTGACGTCCTCCTGGCAATTCAGGTCTGCGCTGTAGCCATCATTCGGCTGGACGCCAAGAGGTTAATAGAGGGGGGAAAAAAAGACTACAGGTTTGTTGTACAAAAGTCAATCAAGAGATTGACTTCTGTACAATCAGCCTGCCCATAGTTGGATCGAAATTCAGCTGGTTCAGCAGTTCTATGGCTGGCTTTATAAAGGAAAGAATCAAGTTTGTGTATATACAAAGGCCATATGTATGCCTGAAAAAACTGAAACAGAAATGACACGCACTGGATAGTTCAGTAAGAACAGTTTAATAAATGTAAACTAGTTCAAATACAAATACAAACAGATGATCATGACATATCACCAGGTCAAGTCATCCCAAAGGAGTAGCAGTTGTGACATTCTCACTAGGTAGCCGGCAATTGGGAAGTGCACAAGCCAAGACGGATTCTCTTTGGTTGACATTGGAAGCACCAAATGGAAGACAATTTCAATTTCAACCACATCCCAAGCTTGTAAAGGAGGAGAATTGAAATTGTGAGTGGTAAAGTACCTCCACTACAGGCATACCCCGCTTTAAGTACAGTCACTTCACATACACTCTTGAGTAAGGACATACCTGCGAGTGTATGTAAAGTGCCTTACAAGTACTGTACAGACATTTTTACAACCGCAGTAGAAGGAGCTGAAGCTCCGAGAGCATAGCCCGCCCTGTTCCAGTGTGCCCCTGTCACCCCCACTACAGTCGCTGAGACCTCAACTACAGCTCTTGACACACCCACTACAGCCCCTGACCCCCCCCCCACTACACCCTTGAAGTGAAAAAGGGTATTGTTTCACTTTAAGTACATTTTCGTTTTACATACATGCTCTGGTCCCGTTGTGTACTTAAAACTGGGGTATACCTGTATACTTGCATGTTTTAGAACTGTACCCCTTCTTCAGAAGAAGGAACATGTCCCCAAAACATGTCACTATGGTGGAGGTACTTAAAAAGAAACTAGTCTGCTCACATAATTTGCAATGAAAACATCTTTGCCATTCTGAAGCTTCCCTCCAACCACTTTGCATATTATTTTATATATACTGTGTTTCTGTACTTGCCAAATATACTGCAGAAATCTCCCTTCACTGAGTCTGGCTGCAGCCATTTTTACTGTGGGCAGCTGAAGCTGCTGCCTGTTCACTTCCTGGATTTACACAGACACACACCTCCAGCTCTGCAGCTCTCATTGGATCTCTTATGACAAAAGTGAGAGAGCTGTGTATGATGTCATAAACCTAGGCTAATGACCAGACAAGAAACAGGAAGTGGGCTTTATAAGGTATTTACTGGCAGAAAAAAAAATGTTTTACTATCCAACGTTAAATGAACAAGGGCAGAAGATTGAAAAGGGGTTGTAAAGGTAAATGTTTTTTTACCTTAATGCATCCTATGCATTAAGGTGAAAAAACATCCGACAGCAACGCCCCCCCCCCCCCCCCCCCGAGCCCCCGTTTTACTTACCTCACCCCTCGCAAGTCCTGGGCGCGTCCTCGTCATCCTGTTCGGTTCCCAGCCTGGCCGTTGATTGGCTAAGTTGGACTGATTGATAGCAGCGCAGCCATTGGCTGGCGCTGCTGTCAAACACATCCAATGACGTGGAGCGCCGCGGGGCCGAGTGATGCAGTTGGCTATGGCCACCGCTGTATCACGGGAGCGCGCTCGCAAAAGCTTTCCACCATGCGAGGGAGCTCACATGAAGGTGGAAAGCTTTTGTGAGGAGGAGCCGAGACAGCCGCGGAGGGACTCCAGAAGACACGGATCGGGGCCACTCTGTGCAAAACGAGCTGCACATTGGAGGTAAGTATAACATGTTTGTTATTTTATCCCAAAAAAAATCTTGCCTTTAGTGTTCCTTTAATAGATGGAAAGATGAAAAAATTACTAAAGTTCCACTTTAATTGTTATTGTGGTGTGATTCTAGATGGTAAAGTAAGTAAATAATTATAGAACTGGGAAAATGTTCTGGGTAGAATTACTCTATCTATAAAGCATCAAAAGTCTGTTCTTTTCCATTTCTCCTGTATTAAACCTGTTTTTATTTATAAGACGTACACAACATACACAGCATATGTTCTAATTACATTCCTAAATGAGATATAGTAAAGCACAAGCTGCTTAATAAAAAAAAAAATGATGTTTACTTAACTTGCTTATTATTCCACAATCATGGGTCTGTTTAAACAGATTTGTGGAATACGTGTATTTTTATATATTTTTTAGATTAAACTCCATTGTTCTGTGAAGTATATCTGGTGTTTTCTGTCTGTGTGTTTTATGTTCTATCCCACCCATATTTACTGAGGAATTTCTGATCATCTGCCCGGGATTGAACCCATGTGCCGACCATAGATATTCCTATATAGAATATAAAGAGCAGTTGGATATGCAAGCAGGACCCAGCTGCCCTTGTGGCAACAGACCTAAGTCCAGTTAACTTGTCCGATTGTTGCCCCCAAAGACTTTCAGCCAGTTGTCTTCTGCTTGCCAGTCAGCATAGACAACATCCTGGTCTGGAGACAATCTTATTTGTATTGCTGCTTTACTTTGAACAGAATCCGGTCGTCTTGTATCTATCACTGTACTACTCGACCCCATTTATCAAAGTGATTTTCATAAAAATTTCCCTCCAACAGCAGCAACCAATTACAATAAGTCTGTAAACATTAAAAAAACATCTGGATCATGGTATATCTACAGTTGCAAGAAAAAGTGAACTCTTTTGGAATGATATGGATTTCTGCACAAATTGGTCATAAAATCTGATCTTCATCTAAGTCACAACAATAGACAATCACAGTCTGCTTAAACTAATAACACAAAGAATTAAATGTTACCATGTTTTTATTGAACACACCATGTAAACATTCACAGTGCAGGTGGAAAAAGTATGTGAACTCCTAGACTAATGACATCTCCAAGAGCTAATTGGAGTGAGGTGTCGGCCAACTGGAATCCAATCAATGAGATGAGATTGGAGGTGTTGGTTACAGCTGCCCTGCCCTGTAAAAAACACACATCATTTCTGGATTTGCTTTTCACAAGAAGCATTGCCTGATGTGAATGATGCCTCGCACAAAAGAGCTCTAAGAAAACCTACAATTAGGAATTATTGACTTGCATAAAGCTGGAAAGGGTTATAAAAAAGTATCTCCAAAAGCCTTGCTGTTCATCAGTCCACGGTAAGACAAATTGTCTATAAATGGAGAAAGTTCAGCACTGCTGCTACTCTCCCTAGGAGTGACGGTCCTGTAAAGATAACTGCAAGAGCACAGCGCAGACTGCTCAATGAGGTGAAGAAGAATCCTAGAGTGTCAGCTAAAGACTTACAAAAGTCTCTGGCATATGCTAACATCCCTGTTAGCGAATCTATGATACGTAAAACACTAAACAAGAATGGATTTCATGGGATGATACCACAGAGGAAGCCACTGCTGTCCAAAAAAAACATTGCTGCACATTTACAGTTTGCACAAGAGCACCTGGATGTTCCACAGCAGTACTGGCAAAATATTCTGTGGACAGATGAAACCAAAGTTGAGTTATTTGGAAGAAACACACAACACTATGTGTGGAGAAAAAGAGGGACATCACACCAACATCAAAACCTCATCCCAACTGTGAAGTATGGTGGTGGGGGCATAATGATTTGGGGCTGCCTTGCTGCGTCAGGGCCTGGACGGATTGCTATCATCGAAGGAAAAATGAATTCCAAAGTTTATCAAGACATTTTGCAGGAGACCTTAAGGCCATCTGTCCACCAGCTGAAGCTCAACAGAAGATGGGTGTTGCAACAGGACAATGACCCAAAGCATACAAGTCAATCAACAGAATGGCATAAACAGAAAAAAATACGCCTTCTGGAGTGGCCCAGTCAGAGTCTTAACCTCAATCCGATTGAGATGCTGTGGCATGACCTCAAGAAATCGATTCACACCAGACATCCCAAGAATATTACTGAAACAGTTCTGTAAAGAGTAATGGTCAAGAATTACTCCTGACCGTTGTGCATGTGTCAAGGCAGATGTTGATTGTCCAGGAACATGATGAGGGGTGTGAATGCTTGTGAAGCCACCCAGTTAAAATTTTAGATTCCAGCCATCATGGTGCCATGAAATCTGGGACCTTGTAAACTTTTGTAGCTAAATATGTTAAAGCGGAGTTCCACCCAAAAATTTAACTTCTGCTTTTTGGAACCCTCCCCCCTTCTGGTGTCACATTTGGCACCTTTCAAGGGGGAGGAGGGAGCAGATATATGGGTAAGAGGTGGTGTCATCATCCCCCAGCCCTGCTTGGGGATGGTGGTTTCAGTTTGACACACTGAAGATGACATATGGCCATCTACAGGGCTTTTTTTCTCAAACAAAAGGTGCTGGAACTCAACCACGACCCCCCAAATCTCCTCCTCCTCACACACCCTCCAAATAACATCAAATAGTGGGTGTGGTCAGATTTCACAAACAGTAGAAGGGTCTTAAAGGGGCATTAAATACCAGCATTGCATTACATGCAGAGTTCATGGGAGTTGCACACAGGGTGCAGAGCTGTCACTTGTAAACACAGAAACCGGTCTTCTGTGTTTACAAGTGATTGTGGTGAGCAGAAACACCACCCCAAGGGTCTGAGCCAGAAGTTCCCCCTGAAAAAAGCCCTGGTGATCTACATTTGACAAAGTCACATCTTCGGCTGTTTAACTTAAATGATCATCACATGCCTCAGACTTCATGGTTGCTAGATTATGTGATTAGGATATGGCTTTACAAACTTTCACTGTACCCATCATATATATTTTTTAAAATATAAAAAAATTTCATGCTCAATAGATGAAGGTGACTGAGTAATCCATGAGGTTATAAACTCTGGGGTATGTTCATGATAGCAAAATATCGCCAACACAAGTGTAGTTCAAAGCGGTAGTAATCTCTACCATTTTATTTTTATTTTGTGGCCCCCCTGCAGGCTCATGCCATAATGTGGTAGTATGTGCCACTTACTGGCACAATATGGTAAACTTACCTTTTTAAATGGAGCTCTCCAGTGGGTGCCCTCACTAGTGCTGGTGCTTCCATCGCCACCTGGTCTTCCTTCCAGGTTTGTGCTATGTGGCTGTTTGAAAGGCTGGGCCATGATGACATCACTCTTTGCACAGAGCTTTCCGCATTGATGGCGCACTCACAGAGCTACAGCGCATGCAACAAATGACATCGGTTGCTGCAGCTGTTGGAAATATTGTCTAAATGGCGCAAGTTTAGAAGATATTCACTGTACCTACTGGGTAAGCCCTTTTTATAAGCTTTCCTGTAGGTACAAGTTAACCACCTAAGGACCGAGCCTGTTTTTCAGACTCTGTGTTTACAAGTTTAAAACAGTTTTTTTTGCTAGAAAATTACTTAGAACCCCCAAACATTATATATATTTTTTCTAACACCCTAGAGAATAAAATGGCAGTCATTGCAATACTTTTTGTCACACTGTATTTGCGCAGTGGTCTTGCAAGCACACTTTTTTTGAAAAAAATACAGTAAAGTTAGCCCATTTTATTTTTTTTAGATTGTTTTATAAAGGCTCAAAAACGTGGTTTACCAGCGTTTTTTTTTTTTTTTTTTATGTTTTTGAGCCATTGAAAAAAAAAAACGCAAACGCTCAAGAACGTTAAAAATGTTGAAAGACTCACTGCAAAGCTACTGGCGTTTTTATAACATTATTTTAACGTCTAGTGTGCATGGAGCCTAAATCTGGTGCACTCAGAATCTAGTGGAAGCCAATTGGCTTCCAACTTCAGCTTGTTCAATTAAACTTTGGCAATAAAACCTGGAAGCCGATTGCTTTCTTTGCAATGCTGCACCAGATTTTGCACTCTGCAGTTTAAGGGCCCTTTCTTACACGGGCGGACCGTTCAGATCCACCTGTCAGTATTTTAGGCGGACCTAAACGGGCGCTCCGTGCACCTCTATGGAGCCACGGATGTCAGCGGTGACATGCTGGCTGACATCCGACCTGCTCCGATCCGCCAAAGTGCTACAGAGGAAAACCCTCCTTTTCCATCCATCTGGCGGATTGGATCGGATGACTACGGTCCATCGTCATCCGATCCCCCATAGGGGAGAGCGGCGCTCTGACAGTGTGCAGAGACAGACCTGTCATCTGATTACTCAACGGGGATCGACGGAGCGTTCCCTGCTGAGCTAAAGCGGAGCCCGCACACGGACAGCCCCGTGTGAAAGGGCCCTTGGTGAATAACCCCCATAGTCATGAGAAATGCAAAGTTTTACAATCATCACAAGAACAGGAGGTGAGGTTAAAGCCTAAGGCAGGCCATACAGGATTAATTTTTTTTGTTCATCCAGTAGGTTGAATGAAACAAAATGAACCGATTTCCCCCATCCACAGATTCAGCATAGATGGAGGAGTCCTACCTGCTGAGCTATTGTATTAGAACACATTAAAAAACACAGAGCTTCTAACTCTTAGGCCGCGTACACACGATCAGTCCATCCTATGAGAACAGTCCGAAGGACTGTTGTCATTGGTTAACCGATGAAGCTGACTGATGGTCTGATGTGCCTACACACCATCAGTTAAAAACATGATCGAGTCCAACGCAGTAACGTAAAACACAACGACATGTAGAGAAAAATGAAGTTCAATGCTTCCAAGCATGCCTCGACTTGATTCTGAGCATGCCTGGGTTTTTAACCGATGCTTTTGCATACTAACCATCGGTTTTGACCTATCGGTTAGGCGTCCATCGGTTCAATTTTAAAGCAAGTTCTAAAATTTTTGCCCGAAGGATAACTGACTGATGGGGCCCACACACGGTCGGTTTGGACCGATGAAAAGGTCCTTCAGTCCGTTTTCATCGGTTTTAAACAACAACTTTTATCTAGAGCTACACTTTAGGCTTTTAATACTATAAATATTTCGGTGTACTAAAACACAGTCGGGTTTGTTCATTGCATAGTACATTAACCTAAAGCATCTGATGGGAATTTGATTAACTAGAACAATATGGGTTTTGCAAATGCTGTAATATGCCGTATTTGCAATGGCACTGCTTTGTTAAATTAGCCTGTAAAGAGTTTTTTTCATGGTGTTAACTTTGTAGTGCCTGTTTAAAGTCTCTATTAAAGAGTTTATTTTCCAGTGTATTTGTGGGGTCAGCATATGTTTTACATGCAAGCAGTCTCTACAGAAATTGTTCCATGAAGCCCTCTTATAAGAGCCAGGAGAATCCCTCTCTCCCCGCAGAGCCTCTATTCATTGGGATGACCTCATAGAAGAAGCGTTTTTGAAATAGGCTGAAAATGTGGCATATTGAAAATAAATGGTTTCAATTGTGTGTGTGGTTTTAAATCACTGCTATGAAATAAATGTGCTGGGGAGATGGCTATAATTGAAATCATACTATTGGGCCCAAAACAGAGCTCGTCATACAAAACTGCATTCCTATTTTTATATCCATTGTTAAAAAAAACAAAAAAAAAATGTAAGTCTTCTGATAATTATTGTATTGCTAACATTGTTATGAACAGTATCACGCTGTACCAGCCTAGTAGCAGCCATTATTACCACCCCTATTGTAATGTTGGTGGCTGAAACATTTCCGGTTTCAACATGCTGACAAAACGAAAATAGAAGGTCTCTTTTTATCTCTCTAAGCCCAGGTTCACACTGGGTACGATTTGGTACGATTTGAGATGCGATTTCACATGTCAAATCGCATCTCAAATTGGCAGCATTTGCCAGCAATTGTCGGCAATGGCACCGTCCTAATCGGTGCGACGCCGCATCTCCCCCTTTTAATCTCCTCTTCTCAAGAGAGAATACATTCAGTTCCTCTAATCTTTCTCCTCTATGCCTCTTATCAGTTTGGTTGCCCTTCTCTGCACTTTCTCCAGTTTCCCGATTTATCTTTTTTGAGAACTGGTGCCCAAAACTGAACTGCATATTCCAGATGAGGTCTTACTAATGATTTGCACAGAGGCAAAATTATATCTCTGTCTCTGGAGTCCATACCTCTCAATACAAGAAAGGACTTTGCTCGCTTTGGAAACCGCAGCTTGGCATTGCATGCCATTATTGAGCTTATGATCTACCAAAACCCCCAGATCCTGCTCCACTATGGATTCCCCAGCTGTACTCCTCCTAGTATGTATGATGCATGCATATTCTTAGTCCCCAAGTGCATAACTTTACATTTATCAACATTAAACCTCAACTGCCACATAGTCGCCCAATTAGACAGAGCATTGAGGTTGGCTTGTAAATTGGCGACATCCTGTAAGGACGTTATTCCACTGCATAGCTTGGTGTCATCTGCAAAGACAGAAATGTTACTTTTAATCCCAGACCCAATATCATTTATAAAGATATTAAAAAGTAAGGGTCCCAGCACTGAACCTTGGGGTACACCACTGATAACCTTAGACCATTCAGAGTAAGAGTCATTACCCACCACTCTCTGAATTCTGTCTTTTAGCCAGTTTTCTATCCATTCTATCACACCTTCCCACATAGATGTTATTGTATGTGCACACAGTACCACTGCTGTGCATTAATACTTTAAACTTTAAGATATGGGGTAGACCCGTGCCCTAGTGTGTTTGAAAGTACCTGATATTTATGTTGTACTCGAGAGGAGAACTCTACCGCAGAGCAAGAAAATAGCAATTGGACAACATTTTCCACCATGGCCAACCACTCCCCATGATTGGTCTTCTAGTTGTGTTTGGTGTGTTCTGCCAATGCCCATAGATAGGAGTATTGTCAAAATCATCTTAATTGGTCAGCAGCCACCTGGACCCAAGTAATGGAGAGGAGATGCAGTACAGGAAAACCAAGCTCTCTTCCATGACACATTGCGGTGGATTTACTAAAGGCAAATGCTGACTGTGCACTTTGTGAAAGCAGTTGCACTTATTTTCCCTAGAGAGTTAGAATGTGGTAAAGCTCTGCTGATTTCCATTATTTAATTGTGTGCAAGTAAAAATACTGGCCCAGATTCTCATAGGACTTACGACGGCGCAGCGCCATGTATGCCGTCGTATCTATGCTACTGATTCTTAGAATCAGTTACGCATAGATATCCATTAGATCCGACAGGCGTAAGTCTCTTACGCCGTCTGATCTAAACTGCAATTATTTTTTTGACCGCTAAGTGGCGCTTCCGTCGGATTCCCCGTCGAGTATGCAAATTAGCTAGATACGCGAATTCCCGAACGTACGTGCGGCCGACGCAGTAAAGTTACGACGTTTACGTTAGGCTTTTCCCGGCGTAAAGTTGGCCCTGCTATATGAGGCGCAGCCAATTTAAGTATGGCCGTCGTACCCGCGTCAAAATTTAAAAAAGTTACGTTGTTTGCGTAAGTCGTCCGTGAATGGGGCTGGACGTCATTTACGTTCACGTCGAAACCAATGACGTCCTTGCGACGTCATTTGGAGCAATGCACACTGGGATATTTTACGGACGGTGCATGCGCCGTTCGTTCGGCGTGGGGACGCGCTTCATTTAAATGTTACAGGCCCCCTACCCGCCGAATTTGAATTCCGCCGGGTGATTTACGCTACGCCGCCGCAACTTTACCGGCAAGTGCTTTGTGAATAAAGCACTTGCCTGAAAAACTTGCGGCGGCGGAACGTAATTCGGATAGGTTACGCCGCCGCATACATACGCACAATGTACCTGAATCTGGCCCGCTGTGTTTTTTTTTTCTTTCCTTCTTGTACCTGATTGGGTATTCTTTACAAAGTGAAGCTTCACCAGATTAACGAAGATTCTAGTAAATGAGTACAACTGCACTTTCAAAGTGCACAGTCTATTGGTCTTTAGTAAAACTACCCAATTATAATACACAGCTCCAGACTTCCCTTATCCATGCTATAAATTTTCCTCACCCATCAATAACAACTGGTTGCCGCTCACATCTCGCCAGACTTCCTTTACCCTGACATAGGGTTTCTGGAATAAATCCGTTTATATGCCTTAATCCGTTCTGAAACCAAAGGGGGGGGGGGGGGGATTGGGTACCATGTGTGCATGGAAAAGACCAAGAATTGCATTTTTCAAAACTTGAGGTAATCCCTTAAATACAAGGATTGACTAAAATGTGCATCATACCTTCCACTTCAAGCATGATAACTGGCTGTTGTGTGTTGAAAGTCTGCTTTTTTGAAAATGCCGGTTTTGTTTTCTAGGCAAACAAGAAAATTCCGAGATGCAGAGCAAGAAAAAGACCGAACGATTCTAAAGTCCCTCATAAAAGTTTGGAAAGAGATAAAGTCTTTGCGCGAATTTCAAAAGTTCAACAACACACCAGTGAAACTCTACTTGCGAAAGTAAGTACTGATGATGTATGAGATGGGACAGATACCGGTTTTCTTCAATGTTGTAGCAGCAAGTCCTGCTGAGATGCAATGGAAGTGCAGACAAAGTAGGTCAAATGTAGCCTTTTGCTGTGTTTAGCATGTGTTTGAGCAGCACTGCAATGAAATGCAAAAGCCAGTATTTGACAACGCATGTCTACATGAGCCCATGAACTGCGCTGGCTGAGCTATAGACCTGCTCCATAGATAGCACACCGACCTCTACACAGAGCCAATGGATTGTGATAATGGAGGCCTTTAAAGCTTGAAGGCTCAATTAGACTATCACTCAAGAGAATTGGACATTTGACAGGCAGACTTATTACACAAATCCTATATTGACAAAGTCAAAATTCGAAAAACACTTTTAAAACCTAGTTGCTCATTTGAACTTGTATTTCACCCACTGACCTGTGACAAATATGGAGCCAGTGAAATCAAAAATCCTATGAACTTTTTTCATGACATAGTTACATAGTAGGTGAGGTTAAAAAAAGACACAAGTCCATCAAGTCCAACCTATGTGTGTGATTATATGTCAGTATTACCTTGTATATCCCTGTATGTTGTGGTCATTCAGGTGCTTGTCTAATAGGGAATTCCACATCCCTGCCGCTCTTCCAGTAACGAACCCTCTCGTTAGTTTATGGTTAAACCTCTTTTCTTCTAATTTTTTAAGTGGCCACATGTCTTATTAAACTCCCTTCCACAAAAAAGTTTTAATCTCTATTGTGGGGTCACCAGTACGGTATTTGTACTTGAACTCATATCCCCTCTCAAGCGTCTCTTCTCCAGAGAGAATAAGTTCAGTACTCGCAACCTTTCCTCATAACTAATATCCTCCAGACCCTTTATTAGCTTTGTTGCCTTTCTTTGTACTACTGGCTCCATTTCCAGTACATCCTTCCTGAGGACTGGTGCCAGAACTGGACAGCCTACTCTAGGCGCGGCCGGACCAGAGTCTTGTAGAGTGGAAGAATTATCGCTTTATTCCCGGAATTAATCCCCTTCTTAATGCATGCCAATATTCTGTTTGCTTTGTTAGCAGCAGCTTGGCATTGCATGCCAGTGCTGAGCCTATCATCTACTAGGACCCCCAGGTCCTTTTCCATCCTAGGAAATGACTGTGACTCAGTATTGGGAACCTATACCAGAAGAGTTCATAGGATGCCATTGGTAAACTGACTTGACTTGTTTTTCTTTTTGACTTCACTAGCTGCCTGCTTGTGCTTAGGGACAGGGAACTAGAATTTTTAAGTTGGCAATGTCGGCTTCTGTATTTTTTAACAGCATGAATTTATGTTAAGTAGTAAAAGCAAGGATGAGGATGACAGTCCTGAAGCTCTCACCTTCAAAACAAGTCAACTTTTATCCCGATTGTCACAAAATTATGAATTCCAAAAATTTGCTTGATTTGTAGTAATAATTCTGATGGCACATGACAGTCTGAAAGAGTATGGAAAAACGGCTCTAAAAGGAATACAAAACCAGATCAAATGAACACAAGCAGCAATTCTCCTGTATGATATAAAGCACAGTATAACATAAATAAAAAGAAAATATAATCTTGCTAAATCAATAATCTACAAATCAATCTTTCAGATTTATAAATATAAAGTTCTTATTAAAGTCCACCAGTGCTTGTAACTAGAAGCTTTTCAAAATGTGTGATAAAGTTCTTATAAAAGACCACCAGGTACCACCCTATGTGAGGAATCCACCACCATGTAATGCGGATTACTTCTTAACACCTCCAAATGACCCCCCGCTACAGAGGATCAAAAAGTGTGAAAAGCACAAAGTGACATCAGCGCATCGCTCCGAGGTGACGCGCTTACATCACCTCTTGCTTTCCTTCGTGTGCCCGGGCTTGTCTGTTTGTGCGCCGTCGGGCACATCAGACTTAAAGGTTTTTAAATGTACATCTACATGTAAGTGCAATACTGTGTTTTTTTTTTTTTTAAATAAATTCTAAAAAGGTTTTACGCTATATGGAGCTTTCTTATCTTTCACAAATCCATTCATCCATCCTCATGAGCGAATGAGAGGTGCAGATGCAAGCTTGCATTGGGCGACAGACCCAAATGTAAGTGCATTTGGAGCTGGTAAAAAGTAAACCGCTTTACTTGGTGGTGGATTCCTCACAGGGTGGTACCTGGTGGACCATTTCATTACAAATATTGAAAAGCTTCTAGTTACAAGCACTGGTGGACTTTTATAAGAACTTTACATGACAGTCTGAGATCCCAGAACTCGGTACAAAACATGCAGGACATATGTGGCAGCCAAACGTGGGAGAGGGCTCTTCTAACTGCACTCGGTGATTCCAATGAAAGGCCATAAATAGTTATTTTTTTTCCTGGTTTCAGGGAAGAAGTTAATAAAAAAGCTGATGAAGAAGCTTATGAAGCTGAAATTCAATCTGAAGTCAATGAACTAATGGAAGAATATATGGAGGAATATGAAAAGAACCTAAAGCAATACAGAGATGGCCTAAAGCAATGGAAGTCATGGAAGAAGACCCAGGTATTGCATACAACACTATTTTTTCCTGTACATTTATTTATTTTTTTACAACCCTTTGCATTTGAATCACTGGTATAGCTACTGCTTTGGGGCCCCTAGGGTGATGTATTACCGGTACAGGTCCCACTTGCCTTCTACTATTAGTGTCAGCAATAGTCCCCTTTTTATTGTACTGTACATTGTTGGCGTCACCTGCTGTTAGTTGCCTTATGGATGTAGTGTGCGTTTCCTTTGGGGTCCAACCTGCTCTTGTACCCATTGTTTCTTGCAGTGGCGGCCTGTCCATACGGGTTGCAGGGGCACCGCCCCCCTAATCAATGCACCCTGTATTGACGGGCCGCCACTGCAAGAAGAATGGGTACAAGAGCAGGTTGGACCTAAATTGACGGGATGTGTAAAAAATTTCTTTATTTTCCTTTTAGATAACTGTAAGTACAGTGCAATATTTTTAGATCCTACAAAAGGATAAAATAAGGTAAAGGCAGAGGGGACTGTATATCTTAAGGTTTTCTATTCATTGATTTTTTTTTCTATTGGTTGAACAAAATTGACTTTTTCTTTTTTTCAACCCAACTAACTATGTATTATTACTGTGTAATGTAAAATAAGCACTAAAGTCATTAATGTCAAACTGCACAGCCAAACTTTATTACCCTCACACCTGCTGTTTGTTTTCTGGTACACTAGCTCAGGCCTGCAAATGCCACAGCATGAGACATAATGATGGCTGTTTTCGTATGGATACTTTTTTTGCTTGCAACATTTATAATGGCACATCTACATCAAGGACTTCTAACTGTGTCACTACCTTCCTTATATTAATTTGATGTAATGTCCTGGCAGAAGACCATTGAGTACCAAGGGCCTACAAACGTCCAAATCCAGCCCTGGACATAGGGTTGCATTAGTTAGCACTGCAATTCGTTTGCTTTGTTTAAAATGCTCAGTTCTGTTTCATTTTATTGCAGAAACGGAAAAGTAAGAAGGAAGGCATGGAACAAAATGATGAAACTGAGGTTGAGTATATGGTAGACGAGCCAACTAAACCTTCCATGCCCACACAAATAGACAGGCATGATGTGGAGGTACAAGTTCGAGATAAGGCGTCAAACATCAGGAGAAGACCTGGAGAGCCAATCCTCAACCCTGAACTAAGCCTGTCGGGAAATGTCACCCCGGATAACGCATGCCCAAGGTAAAATATTCACTGATTGATATTGGTTATCCCTATGTGAGAGGTCCATAGTTATGGTGAGATTTGTGCCAAATAGGCCTAGAAAGGTAGACTTCTCAAAGACTCTTGTAAAATGATCACCACGCTGTGACTGCTTTGCCACTACTTTGTTTTTTTGTAAGGATAACAGCTGGTGTTTGCTCCTGGCATTTCCTGTATTGTAAAGAACTTGTCAAAGTGCAGATTGGAGGATATCCCCTGTGATTTACCAGTAAATGTGGAAAAAACACCAGTACCATGATTACCGGTACCTTACCAACTTCTACTTCAGCTTGTTCATTTAAGCTGTGACAAAAAAAACTTGAATACTGATTGGTTTCTATGCAGAGCTGCAGCAGATTTTGCACTCTCCAGTTTGAGTAAATCAACCTCAATGTTAGGTTAGTGTTGGGTTCAGGGATTTAGTTTACACTTTTGGGTTAAGATTAATTTACGGTTTTCAAGGAAATTTGAAGGAGACCAGTACTTTGCCCATGCAAGTTCACTTTAAAGTAAAACGAAACCCTCCTATCCTTTGTGGGAGAATCGGGTAAATCAATATGTTTATTTCCTATTTGACCACTTTCTTCCTGTGCTATAGCTGAAAGACGGCTACAGCGTGGGCTACCAGTGTCGAGAGGGTTTTAACAGATGTCCTCCTGGGATCGTACCACTCATGCTCCATGGGGGGAGCGTGCTTTGTGATCGTCGCTTTCCTTCTAACTCGACTGATCACAGAACAGGTTAAAGCGCCACAGTGGCTTTTTACCAGCTCATCAGCTGTCAACCAATGACAGCAGATCACGGAAGTAAGCAAAAGCCGGTTATCGGCTTTTTTTCTCCTCACGATCAACATGTATCAATCCCTATCGGTGCCCACCAGTGCTGCCTCTTAGTGCTGCCTATCTGAGCCCATTATTGCCATCCATCAGTGCAGCCTCATCAGTATCCACCAGTTCAGCTTCAGAATTGCCCATCGGTGCCACTTATCAGTACCCATCCTATGCATTAAGGTGAAAAAACATCTGATGATTGCCAGCCCCCCGTTTTACTTACCTGAGCCCTGGAAAGTCCTGTGTCGCGAACACGCTCTTCCTTGCTCGGTCTTTTCGGCTCTTCATTGAATGGATTGATAGCAGCGCAGCCATTTGCTTGCGTTGCTGTCAATCAACTTAAAATGACGCGGGGGGCGGGGCCGAGTCCTGTAGTCGGTGGCTATGCACACCGAATACAAGACTTGGGGAGCACGCCCTCAAGGAAACCCCTTGGGAAAGCGCTTCCCAGAGGGGGTTATCAGAAGCAGGGAGGAGTCGGGACAGCCGCCGAGGGACCCCAGAAGATGAGGATCGGGGCCTCTCTGTGAAAAACGAAGGTGGAGGTAAATATGGCATGTTTGTTATTTAAAAAAAACAAATATTCAAAGCTTTAGTATAACTTTAAGCACCCTTGTATAGCCATGTTTTCATTTGTTTTTATTATGTTTTTTTTTGCAACTAGAATAAATCATTTATTAATCTTGTGAATGGCAGACACTCTCTCAAGAAGGATCATGAAACATAATATCTTGCAGATGCTTTAGCCACTGTGAAATATTGTTACAAGTTATGTTTTCATTGTTGATTATGCATGGTCTATATTTCTTTCTTCTCTGCTCTTCAGGGGAGAAGTTGTGAGACGTGAGGATATACTGAAGCATTCTTTGTTCATAAAGATTCTTTTCAACAATAAAGAAGTTTCCAGAACTGTGACAGTCCGGCTGGGGCATGACTTCCGAGTCCACATGGGGCAAATATTTAACCTGCAGATCTTTAATTGGCCTGAGAGCATAAAATTACAGGTATACATGGCTGCAAAAACAGCATACAGATTACTTGGCTTTAAACAGGAATCCAGTAACTGACTAAACAATTTTAAGTCAATCAAGGTCAATTCAGTCTAATACTGCACTAATTCTGTACAAGCTAGTTATCAAATTGTTTAATGGTTACATCCAATAATAGATTAGCATGTTCTACTCAGTACCTAAAGCCCAGCTCCAGCCAATACGTTTGTTTCCTTTTGTAGGACAAAGCAGCAGGTTCACTTTTATGCCCTCTTCCTATTTTATATACTTTGCATACCAGGTATGACATGCATCTCCTTTTGCATTTCTATACTCCTCAAAGTAAAGCCTCTTTCACACCATGGTGCAGAAACGTTGGTTGTTCTGCACGTCTTCTACAAGGGCACACAATTTTCTGTGGTTCTATGTGCCCTGTTAACACCACACCATGCTGATTTTCTTCTGCGCAGGAATCTGCAATGTGTATGCAGTTCTCTGCACAGGAAAAAAACTGACATGGCATTAACATTGATGTGAACAGGGCACATACCGTATTTATCACGGTATAATGCGCTCCCACGTATACCGCGCATCCCTAATGTTGCCCCCGAAATTCCTGTAAAAAAAAAAAAGTTATATGATTTTATTACTTACAGTTTTGGTGTCTTCCCAGCATCCATCGTCCGGTCCGGCGTCCGTCTGCGGCCCCGATGGTGTCCTCCCGGCTTCTCCTGCGCGCGCCTCACGTCGAGTCCCCGCTTTCCACGCTCAGTTCGAACGCCTCCGCCGACATATACCGAGTGCAGTACACTCGGGTACATTCGGCAAGGCTCGGCTTAGCTCGCGCTCATGCTCTGTGACGTAAATGCATGAGCACGAGCGAAGCTGAGCCTGGCTGAATGTACCCGAGTGTACTGCACTCGGTATATGTCGGCGCAGGATTTCAAACTGAGCGCGGGAAGCGGCTATCGGCGTATATCGCGCACCCACGATTTTCCCCTTATTTTAAGGGGAAAATAGTGCGCGATATACGCCGATAAATACGGTAACTGACGTGCATGAAAATTGATGTGAAACTGATTTCTCTGCAAATTAAATCTGAACGGTTTTCCCATTACTTCCGATCAGTTTTCATTCAGGTATGGTGTGAACGACCGTTTTTCGGGTTCTAAAAAAATGAAGTTTTTTTTTATGTCATTAAAAACGACCGTGTGTGGGCTCCAGAGCATTTTTCGGGTTCTGAAAAACGGACAAATTTTTTTTTCGAACATGCTCTATTTTTTCACAACGATTTTAACGTTGTCGTTTTTCAGGGTTGTAAAAAATGGTCGTGTGTGGGCTTTAACGACGTGAAAAATCCGTGCATGCTCAGAAGCAAATTATGAGATGGGAGCGCTCGTTCTGGTTAAACTACAGTTCGTAATGGAGTAAGCACATTCATCACGCTGTAACAGACAGAAAAGCGTGAATTGTCTTTTACAAACACGAAATCAGCTAAAGCAGCCCCAAGGGTGGCGTCATCCGCATGGAACTTCCCCTTTATAGTGCCGTCGTACGTGTTGTACATCACCACACTTTGCTAGAGCATTTTTTTTTTCATATTGTAAAGCATTGTGCAAACTGTTGGCACTAAAAAAATCCTGTATGATAATAGTAATAATAATAATGTCAAGTTCTCCTCTAAAGCAGGTCTCCTACTAAATCAGGCATGTCCAAAGTCCAGCCCACGGGCCAAATGCAGCCCCCCTGTTGATTTAATATGGCCCCCCTGGGGATTTGGATATATTTATGTATATATGTTTGTGGCCCCCAGGGCCACAAAAGATATATACCGTATTTATCGGCGCTGCCTTGGAGGGGACAGGAAGGGGGCAGGACGAGCGCCGTCAGATTACATGAAGAGAATCTCCTGTTTACTCAGCAGCGTCTGTATTGAAAGTCCCGTCTCCTGGGATGCCATTGGACGACTGTTCTGTCTATTATAGGAGGCTGGACTTTATATTAAAGAGGCCACAGAGTAAACAAGAGATTCTCCTGTTTGTAAGGTGAGGCTGCATTTTTTGCAATGGTGAGGCTGCATTTTTTGCAATGGTGAGGCTGCATTGGTTGCAATGGTGAGGCTGCATTGGTTGCAATGGTGAGGTTGCATTGGTTGCAATGGTGAGGCTGCATTCGTTGCAATGGTGAGGCGACATTCAGGGTAATGGTGAGGCTGCATTCAGGGCAATGGTGAGGCTGCATTCAAAGCAATGGTAAGCCGGTGTGTTCTCTTCAACACACACACAGCCACAAAGGCAAGATAATTCTTGTTGGGCGATGTATTAGTGCTCGGACAAACACACGTAGACCGCATTTTAATGGTTCACAGAATGTCAGGCAAAATAGTCGGCCCTCACGCATGTTCACTTCATCAAATTTGGCCCTCTCTGAAAAAAGTTTGGACACCCCTGTACTAAATGCTTTCTAAAGGCATCGGATGACGAATTCAGATCCACAAGAACTTCCAAACTAAAACGTCATCAAAATTCTAAATATTCCCAAAACCCAACATGGTTCACTGCCTGACTGGTTGCATCATCAGGGATAACATATAAATACATAAATAGTTTGCTCAGTGCATGAGTACTCAAAAAATCAAATTGGCACCTCCACCATTTTGCAAAACACACCTATGTAGGTTCCCTTTGACCCCAATTGGTTCCACTACTCATTTACATCATCACGCGTGCACGTTCCGACGGTTTTTACATCTTGCGTCATTATGTCATGGCACCTCCCCAGCTGTACATACCTTTCCTACGCTCCCTTGTACTCCAACAACCAGATGTGAAGAAGGACATCCTTGTGAAAACTAAGTTGCTCCAGTTGTAGTTTGCACAAAACTGAAAAACTTTAAAATTGCTAGTGTTTTGAAACCTTGAACATATTGAAAAATTAAATGGTAAATCACTGCAAAAGTTAAAAAAAATAACATCTATAAAAACGCAATCTCTGTCAGTCTGTTATTCATTGGTTCCTTTCGTAACGCAAGACTTGTGTGAGATCTCGATCGCTCTAATTATTATATAATATTCCAAATATTCTAAATTCCATTCCATTCCAAATTTGATGCTTATAAATAAAGTTTGTTAATTGTTTAGCGATGGAGAAATACTTAATCAAGTCTGGAACTCTGAAAGAGATACTGTTAAATAAAAAAGGAAGCAAGCGAAAGTACAAAGAAGATTTACAATCGCTTCAATCTGATTTGCTCTCGAAAGCAGGCATATCCTTCACATTCAATTTAAAATTAAATACTAAATTTATCGGCTTATAACACGCACCTTCATTTTAAGAGGGAAGTTTCAGGAAGAAAAGGCATTTTTTTAAATAAACCACTTTGAAGCAATATAATGGTCAGTGGCCATCAGTGCAGTCTGATTAGTCCCCATCTGCAGCCTCAATGCAGCCTGATTAGTGCCCATCTGCAGCCTCAATGCAGCCTGATTAGTGCCCATCTGCAGCCTCAATGCAGCCTGATTAGTGCCCATCTGCAGCCTCAATGCAGCCTGATTAGTGTCCATCTGCAGCCTCAATGCAGCCTGATTAGTGCCCATCTGCAGCCTCAATGCAGCCTGATTAGTGCCCATCTGCAGCCTCAATGCAGGCTGATTAGTGCCCATTTGCAGCCTCACCGTCTCTCGTTAATGCAGTGCAGGAAATCACTGAGCCATCATCTCCTGTTTACTCGGCTCTCAGTCGGCAGTCACATACGCAGTGCCGCCTCTGACATCGGCATTGGACCAGCTCCTGTCATAGATAGAAAACTGGTCCAATGCCGGTGTCGGAGGTGGGACTGTCTGTGACGTGAAAGCCGACTAAACAGGAGATGATGGCTCAGTGAATTACAGTGGCACTCCTTCCCCTCTGAGATGCACAGTGTATAACATGTACCTGTGATTTGACCCCTATTTTCAGGGGGGAAAAGTGCGTGTTATACGCCGATATATATGTAAAAGTAAATAAGTTCTTCACCCCAAAATTGTTAAATCTTTTCAGGTGTGCCGTGAACATTTTTAGATCCTTTTTGGTGCACCGCAAGACAAAAAAGTTTGAAAAACACTGGTGTAAATGAATATATGATTTACATCAATAGAGGGAAATTGCATGCTGTTGTGGACAAGGCTTTGTTGTGCCGCTATGTGTTTTGAACAAGCTGTTCATTTGGCATATTTTTCAACTTTTTTTTTTGTTGGTGCTTCAAACAAACCGAGAACCATTTACATTTTTCCTTGCCAAAGGAGCTTACAATTCAACATCCTATAGCAAAAAAACGCACCTACCTAATGTGGTAGGAAGACGTTTAGGCTAACAAGTATGATTTTTGGAGGAAATTGGATTCCTTGTGGGAGTTGAATCTAGAATCTCAGCAAGGCAAAGCTAGTATAGATTCCCTAGCACTCAAGTAGAGACACTCACTTTATTCCCTATCCCCCAGCTGCTGGTAATTCTTGTTCCCCTGTACAGATACCATGAATCTATAAGTAATTCAGAGCTTTATGAAACTCTCGCCATTTTGACCCTTAACCCCCCCCCCCCAAAAAAAAAATAGTGGGTCATGCAACGTTTGATGGGAAAGTGCTTGATGTATACTTTGAAGAAAAAGTGAATAGTGAAACCGATTTATATAGGAATCTTGCGTGAATGAATTGTATAATAGCATTAGAAAAAAAGATTACAGCTGACATGACATTATTATGATAAGTATGTATAGTTGCGCAAAAGATCTGCTTAGCAGATGTAGATTTGTAGCAGAAAATCGCATATGAGGAAACGAGGAGAAGAAAAGGTGACCCATAATAGATACACAATAACACTGTTAAATGGTTTAGATCAGGGGTGGGCAATTATTTTTTCGATGGGGCCACATGAGAAACTAAAAATATTTTGGAGGGCCGGGCCAAAAGGCTAAACTCAATACTGCATAAAATCAATTGTATTTCTTTATAAAAAGCAGTAAATATCATTGTTGGACAACTGGTACGAGTACTGGTTATAGTTAAACAATGAAAAAGTTAGGTTGCCTTACAAGAATTTTTTTTTAATTTATTAAACAAAATTTCCCAAAACAATGAACCTTCAGTCAGAGGCAGCGGTGCAGGGGTTCAGTCAGAGGCAGCGGTGGTGGTAGGGGGGTTCAGTCAGAGGCAGCGGTGGTGGTGCGGGGGTTCAGTCAGAGGCAGCGGTGGTGGTGCGGGGGTTCAGTCAGAGGCAGCGGTGCGGGTTCAGTCAGAGGCAGTGGTGGTGGTGCGTGGGTTCAGTCAGAGGCAGCGGTGCGGGTTCAGTCAGAGGCAGTGGTGGTGGTGCGGGGGTTCAGTCAGAGGCAGCGGTGCGGGTTCAGTCAGAGGCAGTGTTGGTGGTGCGGGGGTTCAGTCAGAGGCAGCGGTGCGGGTTCAGTCAGAGGCAGCGGTGGTGGTGCGGGGGTTCAGTCAGAGGCAGCGGTGGTGGTGCGGGGGTTCAGTCAGAGGCAGCGGTGGGGGTTCAGTCAGAGGCAGTGTTGGTGGTGCGGGGGTTCAGTCAGAGGCAGCGGTGCAGGTTCAGTCAGAGGCAGCGGGGGTTCAGTCAGAGGCAGTGGTGGTGGTGCGGGGGTTCAGTCAGAGGCAGCGGTGTGGGTTCAGTCAGAGGCAGTGGTGGTGGTGCGTGGGTTCAGTCAGAGGCAGCGGTGCGGGTTCAGTCAGAGGCAGTGGTGGTGGTGCGGGGGTTCAGTCAGAGGCAGCGCTGCGGGTTCAGTCAGAGGCAGTGTTGGTGGTGCGGGGGTTCAGTCAGAGGCAGCGGTGCAGGTTCAGTCAGAGGCAGCGGTGGTGGTAGGCGGGTTCAGTCAGAGGCAGCGGTGGTGGTAGGCGGGTTCAGTCAGAGGCAGCGGTGGGGGTTCAGTCAGAGGCAGTGTTGGTGGTGCGGGGGTTCAGTCAGAGGCAGCGGTGCGGGTTCAGTCAGAGGCAGTGTTGGTGGTGCGGGGGTTCAATCAGAGGCAGCGGTGCGGGTTCAGTCAGAGGCAGCGGTGGTGGTGCGGGGGTTCAGTTAGAGGCAGCGGTGGTGGTGCGGGGGTTCAGTCAGAGGCAGCGGTGCGGGTTCAGTCAGAGGCAGCGGTGGTGGTGCGGGGGTTCAGTCAGAGGCAGCGGTGGTGGTGCGGGGGTTCAGTCAGAGGCAGCGGTGGGGGTTCAGTCAGAGGCAGTGTTGGTGGTGCGGGGGTTCAGTCAGAGGCAGCGGTGCAGGTTCAGTCAGAGGCAGCGGGGGTTCAGTCAGAGGCAGTGGTGGTGGTGCGGGGGTTCAGTCAGAGGCAGCGGTGTGGGTTCAGTCAGAGGCAGTGGTGGTGGTGCGTGGGTTCAGTCAGAGGCAGCGGTGCGGGTTCAGTCAGAGGCAGTGGTGGTGGTGCGGGGGTTCAGTCAGAGGCAGCGGTGCGGGTTCAGTCAGAGGCAGTGTTGGTGGTGCGGGGGTTCAGTCAGAGGCAGCGGTGCAGGTTCAGTCAGAGGCAGCGGTGGTGGTGCGGGGGTTCAGTCAGAGGCAGCGGTGGGGGTTCAGTCAGAGGCAGTGTTGGTGGTGCGGGGGTTCAGTCAGAGGCAGCGGTGCGGGTTCAGTCAGAGGCAGTGTTGGTGGTGCGGGGGTTCAATCAGAGGCAGCGGTGCGGGTTCAGTCAGAGGCAGCGGTGGTGGTGCGGGGGTTCAGTTAGAGGCAGCGGTGGTGGTGCGGGGGTTCAGTCAGAGGCAGCGGTGGGGGTTCAGTCAGAGGCAGTGTTGGTGGTGCGGGGGTTCAGTCAGAGGCAGCGGTGGTGGTGCGGGGGTTCAGTCAGAGGCAGCGGTGGGGGTTCAGTCAGAGGCAGTGTTGGTGGTGCGGGGGTTCAGTCAGAGGCAGCGGTGCAGGTTCAGTCAGAGGCAGCGGGGGTTCAGTCAGAGGCAGTGGTGGTGGTGCGGGGGTTCAGTCAGAGGCAGCGGTGTGGGTTCAGTCAGAGGCAGTGGTGGTGGTGCGTGGGTTCAGTCAGAGGCAGCGGTGCGGGTTCAGTCAGAGGCAGTGGTGGTGGTGCGGGGGTTCAGTCAGAGGCAGCGGCGCGGGTTCAGTCAGAGGCAGCGGTGGTGGTGCGGGGGTTCAGTCAGAGGCAGCGGTGCAGGTTCAGTCAGAGGCAGCGGTGGTGGTGCGGGGGTTCAGTCAGAGGCAGCGGTGGGGGTTCAGTCAGAGGCAGTGTTGGTGGTGCGGGGGTTCAGTCAGAGGCAGCGGTGCAGGTTCAGTCAGAGGCAGCGGGGGTTCAGTCAGAGGCAGTGGTGGTGGTGCGGGGTCTCAGTGAGAGGCAGCGGTGGGGGTTCAGTCAGAGGCAGTGGTGATGGTGGTGGTGGGGGGGGGGTTCAGACAGAGGCAGGGAGGATCAGAAGGGAATACACCAGGGACGTTTAGGAGGGTATACACCAGGGAGGGTCAGGCGGGTATACACCAGGGAGGGTGAGAAGGGTATACAGCAGGGAGGGGTCAGGAGGGTATACAGCAGGGAGGGTGTGAAGGGTATACATCAGGGAGAGTATACAGCAGGGAAAGGTCAGGAGGGTATATAGCAGGGGGAGTGAAAACCTGGAGACAGTGAAAATCATTAAGTCCAATTATCTGCTAGTAGGCAGCACTTCCATGCTAATCTGCAGTAATACAGCAGATTTAGCATAGAGGTGCATGCAAGCTACACGAGGAACTGCAAGATGATTTACCTCCACACTGACTTGTCTCCCTCTGACACCAGACGGGCACGATCTTGTGGTCAGGTGAATCCCCATCCTGCCCACTCAAACAGCAGAGGCAAGGAGACTCCGCCTCAGGGATGTCACTGTATTCATGCAGGACAGTGGCCGTGCTGAAGGAGTGAGGTCAGGTGGGGGGGAGGTACGGGGGGCGAAAAGGATGAAGGCACGCAGAGGAGGGTAGGCGGAGCAAGCTGTTCTGGCCGAGTGGCCAGTCACACTTTTCATCAAGCATGGGGGGCGCCTGTCACACTTTGCTCCTCCATGCTGACACAGGGAACTGCTGACATGAGCTGATTTTGCTTGGATGGTTTAATGTGTCCCCCCCCCCTATAGCGCCGATGGTACTTCCCAGGTCTGAATGGCATTTAGCTGACAGACACTCGGCGGCGGCGGTGAGAAAAAAAAAAAACCTCGGTCATTGCCTTGCCCTGCTCACCGGGCCCCACAGCTGCTAGCGATCCGCCCGGGGGCCGGATTAAAAGGTCTGCCGGGCCGTATACGGCCCGCGGGCCGTAGTTTGCCCAGCCCTGGTTTAGATGGTCTACTCTAAAGAGATATAACCATGATGTCAATTTTATTCAGATGGAATGAGCCCTCTAAGAAATAATAATATTAAAAAGGACAGTAAAGAAAGACAGTACAATTACAATATAGTAAAAGAGAGATATGAGGGCCCTAAAGCAGGGGTGTCCAAACTTTTTTCAAAGAGGGCCAGATTTGATTAAGTGAACATGCGTGAGGGCCGACTTTTTTGCCTGACATTCTTTGAACTATTAAAATTCTGTCCAACTGTGTTCGTCTGAGCACTAATACACGGCCCAACATGAATTCTCTTGCCTTTGTGGCTGTGTGTGGTAAAGAGATGAGCTTGGGCGTGTTATTTGGATATATTGTATATATTTTATTTGTGGCCCTAACGAATCCCAGAGCGCTGCTTAGGACTAAGGATGAGCTTGGGCGTGTTATTTGGATATACCGTATTTATTGGCGTATAACACACACAGGCTTACCATTGCCATGAATGTAGCCTTACCATTGCCATGAATGCAGCCTTACCATTGCAGCCTCACATGTGCCATAAATGCAGCCTCACATGTGCCATAAATGCAGCCTCACATGTGCCATAAATGCAGCCTCACATGTGCCATAAATGCAGCCTTACCATTGCCATCAGTGCAGCCTGAACGATGCCCATCTGCAGCCTCGGAGGGCAGAGGGAGGGGGTGGGATGAGTGCTGACAGATTACAAACAGGAGAATGTCTTGTTTACCCTGTGGCCTCTTTAATACAAAGTCCTGCCTCCTATGATAGACAGAACAGTCGTCCAATGGCATTCCAGGAGATGGGACTTCCAATAGAGACGCTGCTGAGTAAACAGGAGATTCTCTTCATGTAATCTGACGGCGCTCGTCCTGCCCCCTCCCTGTCCCCTCCAAGGAAGCACCAATAAATACAGTAAATATATTTTGTGGCCCTGGGGGCCACAAACAATACATATATCCGAATCCCCAGGGGGGCCATATTAAATCAACAGGGGGGCCGCATTTGGCCCCCGGGCCTGACTTTGGACATGCCTGCCCTAAAGAGACCCTTTTTTTGGGGGGGGTTTTCGCCATCGGTGTCCTATTGGGGAAATTTCCCTTCAATTCCTGTCATATAGCTAAAACAGGAATTATGAGGCAATCCCTCCAAAGCAAGGAAACTCCTGGTGGTCACCAGACCTAGTGACCTCATTGGAAGTTTTCTCCTTTTATTCCTGTTCTGTGACAACCCAAAATTTGGGATTTTCTTTCACCTTAATGCTCAGTGATAACATTTAACAGGAAAAATAGAAAGGGAGAATTTCCCTAAAGGGGGCACAGACAAACGACAAAAACACGATGGGTGTTCTAAAACCTTTCCTCTGTATCTAAAAAAAAAAAAGGTTTGCCTTTAGTTATACTTGAAGCTTGTAGTTCATATTTGCTGATGTAGGTTTATTCTCAAGCAGAAGCGTTATGCCACGTACACGTCGTTTTTCGGCATGGGGAAAAAAACTTTGTTTTTCAGCATGTCCAAAAAACAACATTTTTCCAACTTCATCATTAAAAACGACATTGCCCACACACCATCGTTTTTGAAAAATGATGAACAAAGCGCGGTGACGTACAACACGTACGACGGCACTCTAAAGGGGAAGTTCTATTCGCCTTTGGGCTGCTTTAGTTGATTCCGTGTTAGTAAAAGACGATTTGCGCTTTTTTGTCTGATGAATGTGCTTACTCCATTATGAATGCTAGTTTTACCAGAACGAGCGCTCCCGTCTCATAACTCGCTTCTGGGCATGCGCGGGTTTAAAACATTGTTTTGGCCCACACACGATCATTTTTTTACAACCCGAAAAACAAAATTTTCAGAAGCCGAAAAACGAGTCGCAGATTCGGCAAATAAAGCTAAATGGGGGCAAAGATAAATATTTTAAAAAGTCCACTAAATATAATTTTATAAGACTGAATTTTTACTAACACTATCAAGGCTAATTATTCCAAGTCTTGCATGGCCAGGCATGACTAGTTCAGTCTGTTGCAATGTATATAAACAGACTCGCTCTTCACGCTGACTGAGATGTACCATTTACACCTTAAAAGTACAGCTGGTCTCCAGAATACCATAATGTATTATCGCACTTGTCAGAAAATCAGTGTCCAGGAAAACAGATCCAGCTGGGTATGGGCATTCTATCACAGAGACATAATTTATGTTGTACACCTTAATATGGTTAATAGGCTCCAGCCTGCAATATATCAGTTTGTCTGATTTGTGTGTTCATAGAATTACATGCTACAGGTCTAGATAAATCACAGCACACCCAGCAGAGCCAATAATGCATGCCTCGGCGGAACAGAATGCTGGTGTGCGAGCATTGGAGAAAAAACTGGGGCTGTTAGTCATGGTAACCAATGAGGTTCAAATGGAGCAAGTGTTTGGTTGGCGAGTGGATTCAACATTTGTATATCTGCGCCTTTATATTAGCTATGATCTATGTCTGAGTTCAACAATCTGTGAGACCTTAAGCCCCAGGGTGCAAACCGATCTTGGCTTTCCGTCATTGTGCTTCTATGTCTCCTTCCTGAGCCCCCGATGCAGCTGGGAACAGAGGGTTTGTGATCACTTATAAAAAAAAAAAAGGGTATTTATAATGTTTTTTTTATGTTTATACATAAATGTTTTGCCTTTTTAATTTCTATTTTAAACTGAATGGGTCGTTATGTGTTGAAATATCTTATCTTATTGATTGACAACTGTGTAAAAAAAATATATATACATTTTTCATTCTCTGTCCACATTTTCCAAAAACTTGTGGCAAAAAATATCATTTTTAAAAGACCCACTTTGCCTTTTAGAAAATACATTGGAGGGTTTCCTTTCCAAAATGGGGTCATTTTGTGGGTCCAAAGCCCAGGTGCTCCAGGGCTATAAAAATGTGATATGTAGTCAGGAAATTACATCCGTAATTTATGCTCCTTGAAAGCCAAATCAGGAGTGGGTAATTTGCGCGCCTGCTGCCTTCCTTTGGATGTGGTAGCCGTGGGCATCCGGGCGCTTGACCCAGACTCCCCCTCACGAGGGGCGCCCAGTCTTGAGGCTTCCAAACCTTCCGAGCCCTCCTCCGCCCCCCCAGGTAAAGGGCAGTGGGGCTCGTGTGGTACCCGGATCGGCCTGCAGGCGGTGGGTTCCCACTCGGGGCCGGAGGGGAGGGCTGCTGGGTAAAGGAGCGGCGGGGCTCGTGCAGTACCCGGCTCGACCTGCCGGCTGGTGGGTTCCCCCTCGGGGCCGGAGGGGAGGGCCCCCGCGACTCCCCTCCCACTGACGCATTCCTCTTGATCCCGTGGTGCTGGGGTGGGGAGCCGAGCACCGAGAGCCCCGTGGCCGAGCGCTTCCATCTCCCCTCCTGCCGACGGTGGCCCTCTAAGAAGTTGGACGCGGACCGCCGGGGGCCACGTAACTAGTTAGCATGGAAGAGTCTCGTTCTCCATGCTTCTAAGCTGTGAAATAGTCTCACACATGTGGTATGGCCATACTCTGGAAGCTTAGCAGAATATGTTTTAAGGTGCAGTTTAATTTAGTCAATCTTACAGGAGCAGTCTGGTTTGTTTTTAGGGAGGTGAATCTTCAGATCATGGTGGAGCGCTCTATAAATCACAGTAGTGACTCTGGGAGCCTGATGGGTTTATGTTAGTGCAGAGACGAGAGGGAGGAGGAGAGAGGCATCCACAAAGGCTGTTTATCTCATTAACCATGTTGGACACCAAAGATGTGAGATCATCACCTGTATGGCCAACTGATGTCTCATGTGCAGGAGGGCTTTGGAAAATGGGGAGATGTTGGACATAAAATGGGCTAGCCCTTGCCTCCACTTTAAAAGCTCAAAAAACAAAAACATCTGTTCTTTTTACAACAGTTAAGCCAGGGGTTGACAAATTTGCTTGGAATCTAGGAGCCAGCTAAAAAAGTTAGGAGCCAGAAAACGCGCCCCGTCCCGACGAGCTTGCGCGCAGAAGCGAACACATACGTGAGCAGCGCACGCATATGTAAACGGTGTTCAAACCACACATGTGAGGTATCACCGCGATTGGTAGAGCGAGAGCAATAATTCTAGCCCTAGACCTCCTCTGTAACTCAAAACATGCAACCTGTAGATTTTTTTAAACGTCGCCTATGAAGATTTGTCGGCATTCCACGAGCGGACGCAATTTTGAAGCGTGACATGTTGGGTATGAATTTACTCGGCGTAACATTATCTTTCATAATATAAAAAAAATGGGGATAACTTTACTGTTGTCTTATTTTTTTATTTAAAAAAGTGTAATTTTTCCCCAAAAAAGTGCGCTTGTAAGACCGCTGCGCAAATACGGCATGACAGAAAGTATTGCAATGATCGCCATTTTATTCTCCAGGGTGTTAGGATAAAAAATATATATAATGTTTGGGGGTTCTAATTAGAGGGAAGAAGATGGCAGTGAAAATAGTGAAAAATTACATTAGAATTCCTGTTTAACTTGTAATACCAACGGCCACCACCAGATGGCGCCAGCTTACACATCTGGTGGTAATAACTTGTAATACCAACGGCTCACCACCAGATTGCCCCCCTTCCAAGCCAAGTCGCCAGGACCCTATTTCTAGTCGCCATGGCGACCTGGCGCCCGGGATTTGTCGAGCCCTGAGTTAAGCATTTTAGAATATAATAACTAGAATAATCTAAGTTGCTAGAGGCAATGTATGCTGTTCCATTTGCACCACTTGTTATACATGAGTCTAAATGAAAGCTATTTGTTCCCACCCAGTGGATTTATATGCATGGGTGGAATTGCAGGCTTTTGGTCTTGTGTTACTGTTTTACTGGCCCTTATTTCATATTTAATATATAAATGGAAAAAACTGTGCTATTAGAAATAACTTTTAAAATTAGAAAAATAAAAATAACAAAAACGGATGGCCCAATCCAAAATCAGCAGCTAAATGTGCTATATACACAGAACATAAATGAATAGGAAAAAGCCACGCTAGTCAATGTCCAAAATTATTTGAGTGAATTGATTGAAGAGCATAAACTTATTTTAATAATTCCAAAGGCAAAATTAATTCATCCAGTAGTTGACACCACAGTAATTGATTCACAAAAGTGCACCACCACCTTGTAGAAAACTTGCTTACCAGATAGCAAGCAAACCAGGCATGTGGCTATAGCCCAGCCAAGGCATTTTCTTGCACAGCAGATCTCAAAGGATTCCTGGATGGATGGTTGCAATGAAAATCTGACCAAAGCCTAATCTTGTCTATTCCTAATTTTATTGTTTAGTAAGAAAGATAGTTACACCTACATTTCCGAAGTTAAAATCGTGTATAAATTGTAAAGCCGGCCAGCTACAAAGCAAACTCCCGTCGTCCTAACGAGACATCGTGGTGACGTCAGTATGTACCCTTACAGACGCGTTTCGTCATACGTGATGTCAATGGGGAACCTTATTTTAGATTCATTGTTCATTTTGCCAGTGACAACCATGGATTGTCAACCATGGCTCTGCGTTTGTTTGTTTTTTGTCTGCAGTCATTACTTTTTATTATTTATTGTATAGCGTTACATAACTTGTTGGCACGTTATAAATTTGGAATTATAATGTTTTCTCTTAGATACATGAAACTGCTGGATATTTGGGAACAACGCTGCTGGCTGAGGCTTTCCTACCTATCCCTGAGACCACAATGCTGACTGGGAGCGCTCCTGTGGAGGAAGTGGAGTTCAGCAGTAACCATAGAGTCATGTATGACCATGAAGGTGTTGGCAGTGGTATGTATAATGTGACGGAGATGGCTAACTCTTCCATGATTCACTCGCTATATGCACGTTCTTCCTTCTAGTTCCTATTTTTTCTGTCAATAAGTTTTTATTGAGTTAAAAGGAAAGATACAGACAGTACATAAGCGACAGGCTAAACAACAGCCCCAGGGGGCGATTCCGTCAGTTCCACATACGAAGCATATAAGATAATGCATCTAACAAGATCTTAAGAGGTAGAGGAATTCCAATAACTATAGCATTCATGCAAACAGGCCTAAATGAATGTACTGATGCACCTACTGATGTGAGGTATTATTTCCTCGTAGACCAGACCCGGACCCAAGGGCAACCAGGATCACCCCACCCCCAGCACCCCTCCTGGGGCACATGCTGTGCCAAGAGCGAGGCCCCCGCGTCCCCCAGGTCCTAGTTCCTATTTTATGCTCAGACGAACACCATTCTAAGAATGCATTATTTTAACGGCTTGTGTATAGCGTGTGTTGTGTTTTTTTTTTTTTTGCTTCTGATATGCTTGTATAGCAGTTGTAGGAACTTATAAGTTAAAGTGGTTGTAAACCCTTTACAACCAATTTATGCTACAGGTAAGCCTATTTTAAGGCTTACCTGTAGCTACCCTGGATATTTCCTAAACCTGCACGATTTAGGGGATATCGCCTGTCCCCGCCGGAGCCGTGATACCCGGAAGTAACCCTCGGGAGAGATGTCGCTGCCGGAGGGTAAGGTAAGTAATTCATAATGAGCTAGCATGCTGTGCATACTAGCTCATTATGCCTTTGTCTTGCAGGTTTTTTTCATTGTGTTGCAGGGTGTTTTAAAATACTTTGCATGCTGCTGTTTTATGTGCATTGACCTGCTGTGTTACATAAATGGGTACCTTCAAAATGTTATCTGCTTATTAGGTTGGACACAATGCTGCATACATTTCGGGTTTTATTTCTGGTGTGAATGAACTTTCATAACTGTCATAAATTTTTTTTAGATGTACCTTTTAATTGGACCAGAGATCTTTATTCAATAGAAAAAACCCACTTTTAATGAATTAAAGAAGAAATAGGAGTTTTTAGCAGTCTTTTCCTCATTATATACAAGGGGCCAGATTCACAGCAGAGATACGACGGAGTATCTCAGATACGCCGTCGTATCTCTCAGAGTATCTATGCGACTGATTCATAGAATCAGTTACGCATAGATAGCCCTAAGATCCGACAGGTGTAATTGTTTTACACTGTCGGATCTTAGGATGCAGTACCGCGGCCGCCGCTGGGGGGAGTTTGCGTCGTAAACCAGCGTCGGGTATGCAAATTAGGAGTTACGGCGATCCACGACGGATTTTCGCGTTCGCTACGACGCCGCTAGTCTAGTTTCCCGTCGCAAAGTTAGTCGTCGTTTTTGGTGCCTTAACATTACACAGCAATCGTATTGCTGTATAAAGTATGGCCGTCGTTCCCGCGTCAAAATTTAAAAATTAATGTCGTTTTGCGTAAGCCGTCCGGGAATACGGAATTACGCTACGCGCGCCACCGCTCGGAAAAATGACGTCACTGCGCGCAAAGCACGGCAGGAATTCCGAAATGGAGGATGCGCAGTAGGTCCGGCGCGGGAGCGTGCCTAATTTAAATGGCACATGCCCATTTAAATTACGCAGGCTTATGCCGGAGGCCGCCGGCGTAGTTTTCATCGCAAGTGCTTTGTGAATCAGGCACTTGCGATGAAAACTTGCGGCGGTGTAACGTATCTACGATACGTTACGCCGCTGCACTTCTACCTGAATCCGGCCCAAGGTTCATAATATTGCTACTGCTTGAGCATCAGAAAGCAATTCAGGCCATACATCTGCATGTTAGTCCAAAAAATATGAGATTCTGGGTCCTGCACTGGTGATATACAGGAAAAGATAAATCAGCTGTATGAATTCAATTCAAATGTGCTCTACAAAATTATACACATTAGGAGCCATGCTGAAGTAATCTTATCTGGTGTATGGGAATAAATTATAATGAAGGGCGATCGGAGTGTCCTGTCACACCCAGCTACAATAATAAGAGCCGTACAGGCAGCTGCAGATCTGCAAGTCATTTCAACATACTTACATTCTGAGGAAATGGAACATCGTCTGTCATTGTATCGAGATCTTGGGTAGGGTTGTTGATGATGGATTTACACTAAAGATGGAAAAAATTCTGATTATTTCATTACATTTGTCTAATAACTGAATAGCATAGAGCCCTATGTACATGAATATTTGGAATTCTCAATGGTCCAGGGCTTTGAGGCCTCCCTACCACTGGCCACATAGACAATGCTTTGAGGCCTATGGCCTAGTATACTAAAAGGTGAAACTCTTTTTACCCCACATATTATAACACTGCAGTCTTTGAATAGTGGATTCCCGGGCTGGTCTAGCATGTTGCCCAATCTTGATACATTGCCAAAAAACTATTCTGTTTATTTCAAAATCCTATCTACCCAAAGTATATATCAAGTCACTTGATAAAGGGGGGGGGGGGGGCATCATAGCAATGTAGACATACTGTCTGTCTCCCCCACTCTTCTCTGTATCGTGGGTTTCCAAAATCGGTGCGCAGTGCAGGCTGGTCCAGGCGCATGCACAGTAGATCGTGCACGCCAGAGCCAAGTCCCGGCGGTCAGCTTACTGGATGTGATTATCTGTCTCCAGTTACATCTTGCAGGGACGTTTCAGGAAAGGCAGATGAGACAATGCTTTTATACAGATTACTAAATATGAGTGTTTTTATTCTTGAAGTGCAATAAACAGTATGGGCTAGATTCAGAGAGAGTTACACTGGCGTATCAGTAGGTACGCCGTCGTAACTCTGAATCTACGCCGTCGTAAATTTAAGCGTATTCTGGAAACCAGATACGCTTAAATTAGGCTAAAATACGACCGACGTAAGTCTCTTACGCCGTCGTATCTTAGGGTGCATATTTACGCTGGCCGCTAGGTGGTGCTTCCATTGATTTCGGCGTAGAATATGCAAATGAGCTAGATACGCCGATTCAAAAACGTATGTGCGCCCGGCGGATTTTTTTACGTCGTTTACGTAAGGCTTTTTCCAGCGTAAGGTTACTCCTGCTATATGAGGAGTAACCAATGTTAAGTATGGACGTCGGTACAGCGTCGAATTTTGCATCGTTTGCGTAAGTCATTCGCGAATAGGGCTTTGCGTAAATTACGTTCACGTCAAAAGCATTGACTATTTGCGACGTGATAAGGAGCATGCGCACTGGGATATGTTCACGGACGGCGCATGCACCGTTCGTTAGAGACGTCATTTACATGGCATCATGTTTTATTTACATAAAACACGCCCACCTCTTCTCAATTTGAATTTGGCGCGCTTACGCCGGCAGATTTACGCTACGCCGCCGTAACTTAGGGCGCAGGTTCTTTGTGAATCCAGCCCCAGCCTCACTTAGTTACGGCGGCGTAGCGTATCTGAGATACGCTACGCCCGCACAAACTTACGGCGGGCTATCTGAATCTAGCCCTATCTTTCTAGAGCGGACGTGAGCTCTCTTCTTTCTTATGTAATATGAGGCCCTACTTAAACAGGAACTTTACCCATTAATCTTTAAAAATAGAAGCAAGTACCTTTTTTTAAAAGGTACTTGGGAACCTACGGTGTCCAGTGCTTTCTTCCCGCAGCCAATTCTTCTCTCCCCTTGCTAGATCCTTAGTGCCACCATCCTGGATTTAGGATCGGGCTGTGACTTCCTGATGCTGCTGCAGGGAGACTGGTCTTGCAGCCTCCTGGGACATGTGACACATCACAGGAAGCTGCGGACCAGGAGGGAGGTCGGGCGAGGTGACGTCATCCTCACCTAGGTGAGAATTGAGGAAGTGGGAGCAGTTACAGACAAACAAAGATTGTAATGTGTGGTGAATTTTAGAGATTTCCAATCTGCCCCTGTGGTGATGAGACAACGGACATGTCTTGCCATTATCATGCACTGCTACCCCATTCCACCACTGCCTACAAATAAGCCTTCAAAGAGTCACCATTACATCAAAGTATTATCATATAATTCCCACAAACAATGTGGTTGATTTACTAAAACTAGAGAGTGCAAAATCTGGTGCAGTTCTGCATAGAAACCAATCGGCTTCTACGTTCAGCTTGTTCAATTAAAGGGGTTGTAAAGGTTAGTTTTTTATTTTCTAAATAGGTTCCTTTAAGCTAGTGCATTGTTGGTTCACTTACCTTTTCCTTTGATTTCCCTTCAAAAAAATGTTTTCTTTTGTTTTCTTTGTCTGAATTTCTCACTTCCTGTTCCTCCTCAGTACGCTGTTCTGGCTGACTAACCCCCAGTCAGAATGGCTCGAATGATGGGGGTAAGCTTACTGAGGAGAAACAGGAAGTGAGAAATTCAGACAAAGAAAAATAAACATTTAGAAGGGAAATGGGATGAAAAGGTAAGTGAACCAAAAATGCACTAGCTTTATGGAACCTATTTAAAAAATAAATAATGAACCTTTACAACCCCTTTAAGCTTTGAAAAAAAAAAAACAACAACCTGGAGGCTGATTGGTCTCTATGCAGAGCTGCACCATATTTCGCAGTTTTAGTAAATCAACTCCAATGCCTTTTGCACATCTGTCTTCCCATTTTGCTGGTCATACATGAAATGATGCATTCATCATAGATTCGATCATTTCAAATAGCCTTTCACTTAAGTAGCAGTTCAGCGAAGCATGAAGTAACTTTAAATCTACTGGCAGTGACATTCCAAGACTAATCTATCTAACCCTGTAAAGCAAAAATCGCTATACATACCTTTTCTGAAGCCAATTGGGTCTGGTCTCCAGCAGCGGATGCTGTGTGCAGGAGACGGCCGATAACGACTGGCAAGTTACGTCACCCATAGACTTACTATGGCGCTTCCATTGTCGGCTGCCTCTCCTGCACACGCCTACACACAGAAGCCGCTGCTGACAGCTCAGCGTAGGGTTCGCTGGTCTGTATAGCAACTTTTGCTTTACAGGGCTAGATGGAATAGTTTTACAATGTGTCTGTGAGCAGATTTAGCGTTTAGTTTGTTTTTGGCTGATCTTCTACTTTAAGAACATTTATTAGACCAACAAAGAAAATAGGTAATTTTGATTGAATTCAGTTGGAATTTCCTTTAGAACTGATTATTCAATTTTCATGAAAATAGTATTTTCTTCCTCAAGCCACCCTATTTGTAAGTATGATTGTTTAATGAGAATGATCATTATACAGTTTTGTTCCAAATTATTCAACCCCCCGATGCTGTAAAGGGTTTTAAGGAATTTAGTGTACATTTGTAATTGTATTCAGAATGAAATCCTACAAGGACTTCTTAAAGAACCATATGCAACTAAAATGACATCAATTGGTTTTGTAATACAGTAGTAAATGTTTATTTTGTGAATTCTTCATTTACACAATTATTCAACCCCTTAAAGACTACCACTCTGAAGAACAGAGGTTCATTGAAGTGTTTTCAATCAGGTATTGAAAACACCTGTGGATGTCAGGGAGCAGCAATAAAGCCTAATAAGCACCAATTAGGCAGCTTTAAAATTACTGTGATACTCGGCTCCTTCTGGACATTTACTGGTGTGGTTACAAACATGGTGAAGTCAAGGGAATGGTGTGGGAAGACAAGAGAAGAGGTGATTACTCTTCACAGGAAGGGCAATGGCTATAAGAAGATTGCAAAGATGTTAAACATACCAAGAGACACCATAGGAAGCATCATTCGCAAATTCAAGGCGAAGGGCACTGTTGAAACGCTACCTGGTCGTGGCAGAAAGAAGATGCTGACTTCGACTGCTGTGCGCTACCTGAAGCGTAGAGTGGAGAAAAGTCCCCGTGTGACTGCTGAGGAACTGAGAAAAGATTTGTCAGATGTGGGTACTGAAGTTTCTGCTCAGACAATACGGCGCACACTGCGTAATGAAGGCCTCCATGCCAGAACTCCCAGGTGCACCCCCTTGCTGTCTCCAAAGAATAAGAAGAGTCGACTGCAGTATGCCAAAAGTCAGAAGTTTTGGGATTGTGTTCTGTGGACTGATGAAACAAAATTAGAACTGTTTGGGCCCATGGATCAACGCTATGTTTGGAGGAGGAAGAACAAGGCCTATGATGAAAAAAACACCTTGCCTACTGTGAAGCATGGCGGGGGGTCAATCATGCTTTGGGGCTGTTTTGCTTCTGCAGGTACAGGGAAGCTTCAGCGTGTGCAAGGTACCATGAATTCTCTTCAGTACCAGGAGATAGTGGATGACAACGTGATGCAGTCCGTCACAAACCTGAGGCTTGGGAGACGTTGGACCTTTCAACAGGACAATGATCCCAAGCATACCTCCAAGTCCACTAGAGCATGGTTGCAGATTAAAGGCTGGAACATTTTGGAGTGGCCATCGCAGTCACCAGACCTAAATCCGATTGAGAACCTCTCGTGGGACTTAAAGAAAGCAGTTGCAGTGCGCAAGCCTAAGAATGTGACTGAACTGGAGGCTTTTGCCCATGACGAATGGGTGAAGATACCCGTAGATCGCTGCAAGACACTTGTGTCAAGCTATGCTTCACGTTTAAAAGCAGTTATAACTGTAAAAGGATGTTGTACTAAGTACTAAGATTGAATGTCACTTGGGGGTTGAATAAAACTGATAATGATGTGAGCACAGAAAAGACATTTGTGGTTATTTCATTATATATGTTATGTTACATTTGTCTGACCTACACGTGCCTCTTTGATTTAATTGTAAGCAGGATGACTGAATGATCAAAATCAGTGTCAAACTGGGCAAAACAATCAATTTCAGTGGAGGTTGAATAATTTTGAATACAACTGTATGTGTAGTAGTTGTATCATTATGGAGAGTCTTAAGTGAAGAACCTATAATTGTAATTTAATCTCATGATGTGATTCTTTACTCTGACTTATCCATTTTATCTGTGGTTGTGCTCTCTGTACTTTCAGATGTGCCATTTTCTTTTGAAGCTGATGGAAGTAATAAGATGGCTCTGATGACTTCTGGGAAAGTGTCCTACTGTGTGTCCTGGGCGGTTGGGGAAAATGGAGTGCCATTGGTTCCTTCTGTGTCACAGCAAAAGAATGCTCTTCAACGGTAAACATACACCACAATTTTTTTTCTAGCTATAGACAGATGCTTATTATGAATGTGAAATTTGGCCTACATTTATGTATCATGATATTAAAAAGGAAACCCACATAGAGAGAAATGTATCATTTTCAACCAGTAACCTTTGTTTTCCAAAATGCTTGATGCCTGACTGTCTTGCTGGTCTTCTGTCTTAGTACATTCTGAATCGGTGACCCAGAATAAATATGCAGATTAGGAGTTCTGACTTCATTGGTTGCATGTTTTTTTTCAGGTAATTGAAAGTATAGAGGCAAGTGCATAGCAACTGTTAATTTAAGGCAGTCAGCAATGGCAGCCTCTATGGCAGGTTTCCTTCAACAGAAGGAATGAATGAATGACTTGTATAGCGCAACGCATGCGAACTGAATTGCCTCTGGGCGCTTTTTCCAGCCAGTATCTACTTGGCTGGTGCGGTCATTTTTACCCCGTAGGATCATGACACGCTAGGGACACACAGTCATACACACATATATACATATATACATATATACTGGGCCAATTTGGACGAGATCCAATTTACCTACCAGCATGTCTTTGGAGTGTGGGAGGAAACCGGAGTACCCGGAGGAAACCCACGCAGGCACAGGGAGAACATGCAAACTCCAGGCAGATGGTGTCGTGGTTGGGATTCGAACCAGCAAAACCTTTTGCTGCTAGGCGAAAGTGCTACTCACTGCACCACTGTGCTGCCCAATGACAAACAGGAAGTCATGGCCCCAACAGCCAATCGCGTCCTCCATGTGACAACACATGATATGACAGTCAGCATGGGGCCCATTCAATACTACTCAGAGTAACCAGTATCTTATAAGATCATTCTATTTGTTCTTACAGGCTTGAGAAGATCTGTGGGGACATTGCTACTGCGTTACGAGTATACTGACAAGGCAGATATCAATGTCCTCTTATAAAAGCAGATATGTATCCAAAAGGGATAGTGTAGCCGCAAGAGAGATTTAATATATTTCTCTCGTTATGCAGACTTCGCTTCTCTAATGTGCATTGCCATTTGAAGGCAAGAAGCCCAGTACATTGCGCTTGATACTTACAAACCGGCAAACGCCCACACACACAGAGAACAAGTCTCCAAGCCCATGAGAAGGTTTTCTTACTGACGGTTTTACTGCTGGTCGCGATTTGAACCAAGTGCGCTCTGCTAGCGCGCTCCTCGATTAAATCAGAGACAGGGAGACAGATGACAATCTATAAAACACACATCCTAGAATAAAATGTCCACACGAGTCCAAATAATACAATTTCCACAACACCACTGTGCTGCCTGGATTACATCCGGAGAGTAGACCTAAATCTCCATAACAATAGTGTTAATACTGTAGTTCTGTAGTAATGGATCTGTAGATGGGTCTTCCACTTAACCCCTTCCCGCCGAGCGTACGCGTGTCACGTACCTGGTTGGAGGCCGAAATTCCCCGAGAGGGCTCCCCTTGCGGCTGAGTGCAGTACACCTCTGAGGTTGGGTACAGAGGGTGTAGTGCCCAGAGAAGCACAGGTTGCCAGATGGATCCAGAAGAGAAGAGGTGGTGAGTGCCTGAAGAATACTGGAGAATACAGGAAACACCGCTGGGCTGCAGTCTCTAGGAGTCCTCGGTAACACTTGGCAAGGTGTGCACAAGGAGCAACCGTGGAAGCCAGCTGGGGATCAAACACTGTGGATCCAGGCAGGAGATGCAGGTTGCAGGAACGGAGACAAGCCAAAGGTCTGGTGTTGGAAAACAGGCAGGAACAGATAACTGAAGCAAAGTCTGTGAAATAAGCCGGGATCAGATGCTGGAGAAGGTAACAAGTCAGTAAAGCAAGCCAGGGGGTCAAACCAGGAGAGCGGATCAGACAGGTCAGGAACAAGCCGGGTCACAACAGGAAATCCAAACAGCAGTAGTACAGAGACTCGGGAAGGCTGACGACAATCCAGCAATTTGGATCAGACAGTAGCAGCCTTTTATAGGCCAGCAGGAGGATCCACCTGTCACATGATGTGCCTATGGCGCCCATTTCTTCTACTGGCAAGATTGCCAGTACTTCTACGGCCATTTCCCTGACAACGCGCATATGCGTCCTCGGGTTTCGGGGTTATACCAGGATGATGCCCGCAGCTGCAGGCATCATCTAGTATCATTTTGTAGAGGCAGCGATTGGTTTTCCAGGGATAACAACCGATGTGGCTAAAAGACGCTCGGTTGTTATCCCGGAGGAGCGGGACGGGACATACCCCGCCGCTCTTCCCGGACTCCTGTCCCACCGGGAGACCCGATCTGCCGCCTCCATTCGCTAGCCGCAGACTGGACCGAAGCCATGAACAGCTTTGATCCAGTCTCTTCAGTGTAAACACGGAAGTGACGTCACAACTACCTGTTTACTCGGCTGCCAATGGCGGTGGTTTAAAAAAATACACAGTGTTCAGAATCGCCGTTTTCATCGATCTGAATACTTTAACGTGCAAAGGAGAGACTGGGGGGTCTTTTAGACCTCCGATCAGGGCCGGCCTTAGGTGTTCAGGCGCCCTGTGCGAGCTAATCCTGTGGCGCCCCCCCCCCCCCCAGACCGCTACACAATAAACTACCCACAGACCGCTGCACAATACACACACTGACCGCTACACAATACACACACTGACCGCTACACAATACACACACTGACCGCTACACAATAAACTACCCACAGACCGCTGCACAATACACACACTGACCGCTGCACAATGCACACACTGACCGCTACACAATACACACACTGACCGCTACACAATAAACTACCCACAGACCGCTACACAATACACACACTGACCGCTACACAATACACACACTGACCGCTACACAATACACACACTGACCGCTACACAATACACACACTGACCGCTACACAATACACACACTGACCGCTACACAATACACACACTGACCGCTACACAATACACACACTGACCGCTACACAATAAACTACCCACAGACCGCTACACAATACACACACTGACCGCTACACAATACACACACTGACCGCTACACAATACACACACTGACCGCTACACAATAAACTACCCACAGACCGCTACACAATACACACACTGACCGCTACACAATACACACACTGACCGCTACACAATAAACTACCCACAGACCGCTACACAATAAACTACCCACAGACCGCTACACAATACACACACTGACCGCTACACAATACACACACTGACCGCTACACAATACACACACTGACCGCTACACAATACACACACTGACCGCTACACAATACACACACTGACCGCTACACAATAAACTACCCACAGACCGCTGCACAATACACACACTGACCGCTACACAATACACACACTGACCGCTACACAATACACACACTGACCGCTACACAATACACACACTGACCGCTACACAATACACACACACTGACCGCTACACAATACACACACACTGACCGCTACACAATAAACTACCCACAGACCGCTGCACAATACACACACTGACTGCTACACAATACACACACACTGACCGCTACACAATACACACACACTGACCGCTACACAAACTACCCACAGACCATTACACAATAAACAACCCACAGACCGCTATACAATACACAGACCACTACACAATAAACTACCCACAGACCATTACACAATACACACAGACCACTACACAATAAACTACCCACAGACCATTACACAATAAACTACCCACACACCGCTATACAATACACACTGACCGCTACACAATACACACTGACCGCTACACAATAAACTACCCACAGACCATTACACAATAAACTACCCACACACCGCTACACAATACACACTGACCGCTACACAATAAACTACCCACAGACCACTACACAATACACACAGACACTACAGCATTGGTGCATTTTACTATAGAGGCATTGGTGGACTACAAGGCCCAGCATTTTACTATAGGGGGCTCTGGTGGACTACAAGGCCCAGCATTTTACTATAGGGGGCTCTGGTGGACTACAATGACCATCATTTTAGTCCCACCAATGCCTCCTATAGTAAAATGCTGGGCCTTGTAGTCCACCAGAGCCCCCTATAGTAAAATGCTGGGCCTTGTAGTCCACCAGAGCCCCCTATAGTAAAATGCTGGGCCTTGTAGTCCACCAATGCCCCCTATAGTAATTGGTGCATTTTACTATAGAGGCACTGGTGGACTACAAGGCCCAGCATTTTACTATAGGGGGCTCTGGTGGACTACAAGGCCCAGCATTTTACTATAGGAGGCATTGGTGGACTACAATGACCAGCATTTTACTATAGGGGGCTCTGGTGGACTACAAGGCCCAGTATTTTACTATAGGAGGCATTGGTGGACTACAATGACCAGCATTTTACTATAGGGGGCTCTGGTGGACTACAAGGCCCAGCATTTTACTATAAGGGGCTCTGGTGGACTACAATGACCAGCATTTTAGTCCCACCAATGCCTCCTATAGTAAAATGCTGGGCCTTGTAGTCCACCAGATTCCCTATAGTAAAAGGCCCAGCATTTTACTATGGAGGCATCACACGTTACACACTGACTTTCTGGCTGCTCCCTCCCTCTCCCCAGACCAATACCTACTCCCTCGGGGGGTGACACAGAGGAGGGGGGGTAAACTGACCTGGCAGATGAGTCCTCAGGAGACACACATCGGGAGGCAGGACTCTGGGAGCAAGCAAGCAGGCACGATCATCGAATCCACAGTGCAGCTCCACCCCCGCCTACACACATGACCAGCACCAGCTCAGCATGGCCATTCACAGACCCCCATGTCTGCTTCCAGGCATGCCCCGCCCATCGCACATGGCCTGTTCTGCCAATCACAGAGCACCCACTGGCTCAAAGCACATCGCATATCGTGACAGCGATAGCGAGTGGAGAAATCCGGCTGCTACTGGCCACAGGACTCAACAGGCACGGCGCCCTGTTGCTCATGGCGCCTTGTGCGGGCGCACGACTCGCACAACGCTAAGGCCGGCCCTGCCTCCGATCACTCCATAAAGAGTACCTGTCACCACCTATTACTGTCACAAGGGATGTTTACATTCCTTGTGACAGCATTAAAAGTGATAAAAAAAAAAAAAAAAACACAATTTTGTATTACAAGAATAAATAAAATAAGATATTTTTTTAAAGCGCCCCTGTCCCCGCGAGCTCGCGCGTCAAAGAAAACACATACGGAAGTTGCGCCCACATATGTAAATGGTGTTCAAATCACACATGTGAGATATCGCCGCGATCGTCGGAGCGAGAGCAATAATTCTAGCCATATTCCTCCTCTGTAACTCTAACCTGGTAACCGTAAAAAAAAAAAAAAAAAAGTTAAAGCGTCCGCCTATGGAGATTTTTAGGAAACGTAGTTTGTCGCCATTCCAAGAGTGCGTACAATTATAAAGCGTGACATGTTTGGTATCGATTTACTCAGCGTAACATCATCTTTTACATTATACAAAAAAATTGGGCTAACTTTTACTTTTTCATTTTTTTTTTTAAGTGTCTTTTCCCCAAAAAGTTGCGTTTAAAACACCGCTGCACAAATACCATGTGACATAAAATATTGCAACAATCGCCATTTTATTCTCTAGATTCTCTGCTAAAAAATATATATAATGTTTGGGGGTTCTAAGTAATTTTCTAGCAAAAAATACGGATTTTAACTTGTAAACACCAAGACCCAGATTCTCGTAGATGGGCGTAAAACTGCGGTGGCGTAACATATGTCATTTACATTTCGCCGCCGCAAGTTTTACAGGCAAGTTCTTTATTCACAAAGCACTTGCCTGTAAAGTTGCGGCGGCGTATCGTAAATCACGCGGCGCAAGCCCGCCTAATTCAAATTAGGCGGGTAGGGGGCATATAGCATTTAAATTAAGCGCGTTCCCACGCCGAACGTAATGCTTAACTACTTAACATTGGTTGCCCCTCAAATAGCAGGGGCAACTTTACGCGTCGCAAATCTAACGTAAACGTCGTAACTTCACTGCGTCGACCGCACGTACGTTCGGGAATTCGTGTATTTTGCTAATTTGCATACTCGACGGGGAAAACGATGGAGGCGACACCTAGCGGCGAAAAAAAAATGCATTTAAGATCCGACAGCGTAAGAGCGTAAGCCTGTCCGATCTAATGGATATCTATGCGTAACTGATTCTAAGAATCAGTCGCATAGATACGACGCCCCAGATTAGGACTTACGACGGCGTACATTGCGTTGCGTTGCGCCGTCGTAAGCCCTTTCAGAATCTGGGCCCAAATGTCAGAAATAGACTTAGTCATGAAAGGGTTAATATATAAAAACACAAACATGCTGAAAGAAACTGCAACTATAGCTCCATTTGTGATGTAGTCTGCCTCCAGTTTTCTGAATCGACCAGGCAAGTATTTGAAACAAGACATTTTAGTTCCAGCTATACTGCGATCTTTATAGAGCTGCAATATTTCGGCTGGCTGCTAGGTGGCGCTTCCATTGCGGTCGGCGTAGAATATGTAAATCAGTACATACGCCTATTCACAAACGTACGCCCGGCCGCCGCAGTACATTTACGCCGTTTACGTAAGAGATAGGCCGCATAAAGTTAAAGCTGCCCCCTAGGTGGCGTAGACAATGTTAAAGTATGGCCGCCGTTCCCGCTTCGAAATTCGAACATTTTACGTCGTTTGCGTAAGTCGTCCGTGAATAGGGATTTACGTCGTTTACGTCCACGTCAAAATCAATAAGCCCATGCGGCGGACTTAGCCACAATGCACACTGGGAAATGTAGGCGCCCGGCGCATGCGCAGTTCAGAGAAAACGTCAATCACGTCGGGTCAAGCCTCATTACCATAAAACACGCCCCCTCAGACAAATTTGAATTAGGCGCCCTTACGCCCGCCCGCTTTAGGCTACGCCGCCGTAACTTAGCAGGCAAGTACTTTGAGAATCAAGTACTTGCCTCGCTAACTTAAGGGCGGCGTAGCCTAAACACGCTAAGCTACACCGCCGCAAAGTTGGGCCAATCTCTCTGAATCTACCTATATATTTTCATTTGTGGTCTTATTCTCGAAGGCAATATGTGAAAGATACAACCCTGTAGTAACCAACCAGAACTCATGTTCTACTTTTTATATCTAATATTGTACATTGTTCTGTAAATAATCCTTGCTATATTCCCTACGCCATTAATTGTAATGTCTGTTCCTATGATAGAGCTTTACATAACATAGACGCTGTATCCTCTATCGGAGCTTCTGGACTGACTGATATGAAGAAATTAGCCAAGTGGGCGGTTGAATCAAAGCTCGATCCTAATGATCCCAACAATTCAGCTCTCATGCAGCTCATAACGGTGAGATTCATAGATTTACCAATAGAATACCATTAAAAGTCAGCAGCTGCAATATTTGTAGCTGCTGACTTTAAACAAAAAATCGAGGTGGGGGGGGCTATTGGGGGACGGACCTCCTTCTTTTTTTTTTTTTTTTTTTTTAAATACTGGATAATTGCTAGTAACTCGGTCCAAGCTTTATTAATCAGCTTGAACTGAAAAGGCCCATACACACGATAGGATTTTGCGACAACAAATGTGTGATGGCAAAGTTTTTTTCGGAAAATCCAACTGTTTGTACGATCCATCGGACAATTGTTGTCGGAATTTCCGACAACAAATGTTGGATAGCATGCTTTCAAATTTTCCAATCACAAATGTGTGGCGTCGGATTATCCAATCGTGTATACACAAGTCCTTCAGCAAAAAATTCAAAGTACAAACACGCATGCTCCGAACCAATGCTAACCACAAGACAACATTAGCAGAAGTTGCCCAAAAGGTGGCGCTAAAGAGCTGAAAAAAAACATTGTTTCGTGTATGTTGGCTGAAAAAATTCTGACGTCTGTTTGCAGAAGAAGTTCACGGCCAACGCCCTTTGGACAAAATTCCACGGATTTGTCTGATGGCAATCCGATCCTGTGTACGAGGCTTTAGTCACCTAGAGCAGCATAAGGGAAGCCAGAAGTTGATAGTGTAAACCCCCAGAGGCTACGCTCCCTTTGGCTGCATTCACACCTGAGCGTAGCGTTTTGCTTTTTTTTTTACTGTGTTTTGTCGCGATATTTGCAGCGTTTTTTACCGTGATTTGTTGCAGCGTTTTTTACCGCGATTTTGGACAGGTCTAGGGTCACCAATGTTAAAAACAGAAAAACGCCCAAATACGCTCAATTCGAGCAACAAAAAAGGGTCCAGAACTTGTTTGAGCTTCAGGCGTTTGGCGTTTTGGAGTGGAGATGTGAACCATCTCCATTGAGAATAATGTATTTTTTCCCCTCTAGCGTTTTGGAGCTTCATGCTTCAGGTGACAAAACGCTCAGGTGTGAATGCAGCCCAAGGCCCTGGAGTGGCTCTGCTATGTCCAAGTCTACCTGCAGGAGTTCAGCTCAGGAAGGTGAAGAATTGCTAAAGTCTATACAAAACCGGGAGGAAAAATCTCCAAAAAAAGTTTTCTGGCTTGGTTGGGCCCCTTTGGTGGTGCACTAACATGCAGAACGTCTTCCAGATAGCCCTAGCTCAAGAAGGTGAGGTTTGGTGGAAAAGCTCTGGCAGGAGTAACTTGAACAAGGCTTAACCGCAATAAAAAGGGCAAGCAGCAAGTGCAGGGGGGGGGGTTAAGTAGATCTGAGTTACTAGGGCAGGGATGGCGAACCTTGGCACCCCCAGATGTCTTGGAACTACATTTCCCATGATGCTCCAGTACACTGCAGAGTGCAATGAGCATCATGGGGAATGTAGTTCCAAAACATCTGGAGTGCCAAGGTTCGCCATCACTGCACTAGGGTAATCCAGAACGGGTGACGTGGCACTGCTCGTTGGTATGCTGCATAAGTACTTTATTGCCTAAGATGCCTGATGGCAAACTGTGTAACTGAGTTCTCGCTGGGTTTTGTGGTGATTAGTGTTTGGTGGGCGCAGAAAGGCAATTTTATTAACACGATATGTAAGAACTATATTTTATATCAATTTATTTTTTTACAAGAAATTACTGTTCTGACAGAATTAACGTTTACTTTGTCTCTGTAATTTTGGTAATCCTAGATGGCGAGTGGTGGGGACGCCAAAGTGCCCGAGTTCTTCCGCCTGGAGCAATTGCAGAAGGAGTTTAATTTTGTGTCGGATGAAGAGCTGAAAAGATCAAAGAGGTTCAGACTTCTGCAGCTCCGTAACCAGGAAGTGGCCGATTTTCGCAATTACAAAATGGTGCCTATAAAGGAACGTGAGATCCCAGACAGGGTATTTGTGGTGAGGACATTTATATTCATATTGCACATATAGCAGGATATCTGGAATCCCCCCCCCCCCATTGGATTATTCTTTCTTTTATTGTTTTTTTTTTGTCTTTCTCAGGATCAACTGTGGGTATAGGATAGTGTATATGGAGATTTACTATTTGTGTGTGTTTTTTTTTCTCTGTTGGTTGAACTGGATGGACCTTTTTCAAGCAGAATAACTATGTAACTACACTATGGCCCGGATTCACAGACACTGGCACATATTTATGCCGCCGTAGCGTATCTCCTTTACGCTACGCCGACGCAGCGCAGAGAGGCAAGCACTGAATTCACAAAGCCAGTGCTTCCAAATCTGCGCTGGGTTTCCAAGGCGTAAGTCGGCGGAAGTGGGCGTGAGCCATGCAAATGATACGTATCACGAACTGCGCGTGCGCTGTCCCATGGGCGCATCTCAGTGCGCATGCTCACAATCACGTCGGAACAACTGCCTATGATACGTCGGATCACTGCCTACGGCGTGAACGTAACCTACGCCTAGTCATATTCTCGTCCCTGTAAACTTACATAAAATACGTCGTCTTGAGTTCCCTGGTGCAGCCCTTTGCATGGATGCTGCTGAGTTACACCTCCTTTATGGGGCATAACTTTACGCCGGACGTATGACTTTGCGCGCACTGCGTTGGACGGACGTACGTTCGTGAATCGGCGTATCTCCCTCATTTGCATATGTGAATAGAAAATTAATGGGAGCGCCAAATGGGTCCAGCGTAAATATGCGCCCACTCTACGCCGGCGTAGGCAAGTTATGTTGGTCGGATGAAGCCTATTTTCTGGCGTATCTTAGTTTTGTGGGCACTGCGCACAGATACGACGGCGCATATTTGCACTTACGCGGCGTATCTCGAGATACGTCGGCGCAAGTGCTTTGTGAATCTGTCTTTACACGCACATGAACTTTAATGGCATCCCAGTCTTAGTCCGTAGGGTTCAATATTTAGTTGGCCCACCCTTTGCAGCTATAACAGCTTCAACTCTTCTGGGAAGGCTGTCCACAAGGTTTAGGAGTGTGTCTATGGGAATGTTTGACCATTCTTCCAGAAGCGCATTTGTGAGGTCTGGCATTGATGTGGACAAGAAGGCCTGGCTCACAGTCTCCATTCTAAATGATCCCAAAGGTGTTCTATCGGGTTGAGGTCAGGACTCTGTGCAGGCTAATCAAATTCCTTTACCCCAAACTCGCTCATCCACACTATATTTCCAAAAGTATTGGGCCACCCCCTCCAAATCATTTGGTGGAGGGGGGATTATGGTGTGGGGTTGTTTTTCAGGGGTTGGGTTGGCCCCTTGGCTCCAGTGAAGGGAACTCCAAAGGCATCAGCATACCAAGACATTTTGGACAATTTAATGCTCCCAACTTTGTGGGAACAGTTTGGGGATGGCCCCTTCCAGTTCCAACATGACTGCGCACCAGTGCACAAAGCAAGGTCCATGAAGACTGTAAGGGCTTTACTCCAAGTTTAGAGCTTGAAGGACATAACCATTTGCTTTTCCTTCATTTAAGGGCTGGTTTTGCCCATTTTTATTTAAAAGAGCGTTCAACAAATATAGTAGATTACCTCGCAGGGGTATTCAGCATTCCAGTTCTGCTACAGAAATAAACAACATTCAGCCCCCTTGGCTAATAACAGCAGCTCTCCTGCTCAGGCCTTATGCTTTAGGCCTTGGTCTGTCTCCCACAGACTTGGAGGCTCAGCAACTCCATGCTTATCGCTAGTACCTCGTGCTACACTGGCTCCCACCTCTTATCTAGGTGGAGATCCTCCTGACTCCTGGGCCAGACTTCCTATAAGCCGGGGTGGCGTCGTCTCCAACTGGGTGCCTAGAGCCTTGGTCTGGTCATTACACAGCTGACTCATTAGTGAACTGGCAGTTTACTAGACCTTCTGAGCGTAGTAAATAAAGTATTTTTTCTAGATCGAGCCTGATGAAGCATGCATGCTTCGAACACGTGCACCTCCCCACTGACTTCTTACCCGGAAGTGACGTCATTCACAGCTGTGCGCTCGGGAATTCCGTCCTCCGTCTCCACTCTCTGAGAGTGTCTGGTTCCACCACCGCTGCCGATAGAGGCAAGGAGCTACGGCGTCCCTGTCTGTCAACATCGAGGCACGAGTTGCATCTGCAGTACCCAAGATAAGAGCGGATGAACTACCATACAGATAAGCCCTACCTTTAGCTCCTTTGTGAGTGTATTTCCTTTGACCTTTTAATACTTTTTAACCACTTAAGGACAGAAGGTGTTTTTCAGATTCGGCGTTTACAAGACTAAAACAGTTTTTTTTTGCTAGAAAATTACTTAAAACCCCCAAACATTGTATATTTTTTTTATTCTAACACCCTAGAGAATAAAATGGCGGTCATTGCAATACTTTTTGTAACACCGTATTTGCGCAGCGGTCTTACAAGCGCACTTTTTTTGGAAAAAAATCACTTTTGAATAAAAAAATAAGACAACAATAAATTTGGCCCAATTTTTTTATATATTGTGAAAGATAATGTTACGCTGAGTAAAATGATACCCAACATGTCACGCTTAAAAATTGCGCCCGCTCGTGGCATGGCGTCAAACTTTTACCCTTTAAAATCTCGATAGGTGACGTTTAAAAAATTCTATACGTTGCATTTTTTGAGCTACAGAGTAGGTCTAGGGCTATAATTATTGCTCTCGCTCTAACGATCGCGGCGATACGTCACTTGTGTGGTTTGAACACCGTTTTCATATGTGGGCGCTACTCGCGTATGCGTTCGCTTCTGCGCGCAAGCTCGTCGGGACGGGGCGCTTTAAACATTTTTTTTTTGTTTTCTTATTTATTTTTATTGATTTTATAATTTTTTACACTGAAATAAAAAAAAAAAAAAAAAAATGTATCACTTTTATTCCTATTACAAGGAATGTAAACATCCCTAATAGAAAAAAAGCATGACAGGTCCCCTTAAATATGAGATCTGGGGTCAAAAAGACCTCAGATCTCATATTTAGACTTGAATGCAAAAAAAAAAAAAAAAAAATGGAAATTTTGTCATTTAAAAAAATGACAACAAAAAAATTGTCTCTTTAAGACGCTGGGCGGGACTGACGTTTTGACGTCACTTCCGCCCAGCAAAGCTATGAGGATGGGTGTGGGCCATCTTGCTCCTCGCTGATCAGGCAGCAGCACCCGATCGCCTCCGCCGCTACCGACGGCTCCGATAAGCGGCGGAGAGCGGGAGGGGGGGGGCCCTCTCCCGCCACCGATAACGGCGATCTCGCGGAGACCGCCGTTATCGTTTACATGCCCGCCCACTGAAGAGATGGATATCTCGGTTGTGGCAGCAGCTACTGCCGTTACCAAGATATTCATCTTTAAAAAGAGGACGTATATATACAGTGGGCGGGCGTTAACCGGTTAATAAATACTTTATTTACTACGCTCAGAAGGCGCCGCTTTTTCCCTTTTTGCTACATTTCGGATTTACCTTTATCTGCAAGCTGTACTTGCCTGTGACTATTGTTAGAGCACATACAGTGTATGTATGTGTAATAAATATATAAATATATATATACATATATATATATATATATATATATAGGGGGTATGTCATATATAGGAATGTAAAGAGGTGCAGTTCACTTACATATATAAACTACTATATCACACTTGGACCCCTTTTACACTGGGGCGTTTTTCAGGCGCTTTAGCGCTGAAAATAGCGCCTGAAAGAAGCCGCATCTGCAATCCCAATGTGAAAGCCCAAGTGGTTTCACACTGAGGCGCTGCGCTGGCAGGGCATCAAAAAAAGGCCTTTAACCGCTTAACGACCGCCGCATGTAATTATACGCCGGCAAAATGGCACGGGCAGGCAGAACGACCCGCCTTGCCGCGGGTTGGGGTGACGATCGGGACCCCCCCCCCGGTACATGCAGCGTTCTGTAAGCCTCAGGGAGCGATCCGGGATGAGGGCGCAGCTATTCGTTTCTAGCCGCCCCCTCGCGATCGCTCCCCGGAGCTGAAGAACGGGGAGAGCCGTATGTAAACACGGCTTCCCCGTGCTTCACTGTGGCGGCTGCATCGATCGTGTCATCCCCTTTATAGGGGAGACACAATTGATGACGTCAGACCTACAGCCACACCCCCCTACAGTTGTAAACACACACACTAGGTGAAGCTTTACTCCTTCAGCGCCCCCCTGTGGTTAACTCCCAAACTGCAACTGTCATTTTCACAATAAAGAATGCAATTTAAATGCATTTTTTGCTGTGAAAATGACAATGGTCCCAAAAATGTGTCAAAATTGTGCGAAGTGTCCGCCATAATGTCGCAGTCACGAAAAAAATCGCTGATCGCCGCCATTAGTAGTAAAAAAAAATAATAATAATAAAAATGCAATAAAACTATCCCCTATTTTGTAAACGCTATAAATTTTGCGCAAACCAATCGATAAACGCTTATTGCGATTTTTTTATTTTTTACAAAAATAGGTATAAGAATATGTATCGGCCTAAACTGAGGACATTTTTTTTATATATGTTTTTGGGGGATATTTATTATAGCAAAAAGTTAAAAATATTGCATTTTTTTCAAAATTCTCGCTCTATTTTTGTTTATAGCGCAAAAAATAAAAACCGCAGAGGTGATCAAATACCACCAAAAGAAAGCTCTATTTGTGGTAAAAAAAGGACGTAAATTTTGTTTGGGAGCCACGTCGCACGACCGCGCAATTGTCAGTTAAAGCGACGCAGTGCCGAATCGCAAAACCTGGCCTGGGAATTTAGCTGTCTAAAGGTCTGGGGCTTAAGTGGTTAAGCTGCTTCTTTGCAGCGCTTTAGGAGCTGTGAATACACTGCTCCTAAAGCGCCCCTTTCCATTGAAATGGGAAGCTCCCGCAGAGCGCCTGTAAAACACCTGCAAAACGACTTGGCAGCGGCACTTTTAACCCTTTATTTGGCCACTAGCGGGGGTTAAAAGTGCCCTGCTAGCGCTCGAAAAACGCTGGTAAAGCGCTGCTAGTTTTAGCTGCGCTTTACCAGCTTTTTTCAGGCGCTGGCAGTGTGAAAGGGCTCTTAATAGATGTTCCAGGAGCTAACTGTATTTTATCCAGGGTAGCAGTAAACTCCACCCATTACCAGTGGTGGGAGACAAATCTGTAGAACAGAGGCAGTGTTCTCATTGCCAGTGGAGCGCCTTTATGCAGCTCGTAAGGCCAGGGGTTGTATGTCTCACTTGACAATTATGATACAGGGATAGATGAAGGCTCTTGCAGTTGGCTTCAGAGACAGAAACTCAGTCTGGATCAGCAATGGTGTATACTACTAGGGCCGGATTCAGATACCTGAGCGTAGCTGTAACTTTGGGCGCAAAATCTGTATTCAGAAAGAACTTGCGCCCTTATTTACGGTGGCGTATCGTTTGTGTTGCGGCGTAAGGCCGTGTAATTCAAATGGGGATGTTGGGGGCGTGTTTTATTTAACCCCGCATATTTTACGTTTTTTTTTTTAACGGCGCATGCGCCGTTTGTGAAAGCATCTCAGTGCGCATGTTCGAAAATCCGCCGCAAAACCTTTATTGCTTTCGACGTGAACGTAAATTACGTCCAGCCGTATTCGCGAACGACTTGCGCAAACGACGTAAAAATTTCAAAACTTGGCGCGGGAACGACGGCCATACTTAACATAGGATGCGCCGCACATACCCCTCATATAGCAGGGGTAACTTTAAGCCGGAAAAAGCCGAACGCAAACGACGTAAAAAAAAAAGCGCCGGGCGGTCGTTCATTTCTGAATTGACGTAAATACTAATTTGCATATTCCTTGCGTAAACAAACAGAAGCGCCACCTAGCGGCCAGCGTGAAATTGCAGCCTAAGATCAGACGGTGTAAGACACTTACACCTGTCGGATCTTAGGGATATCTATGCGTAACTGATTCTATGAATAAGGCGCATAGATACGACCGCCGGACTCGGAGATACGACGGCATATCAGGAGATAACGCCGTCGTATTTCTTTTCTGAATCCGGCCCCTATACTTTAAGCAGGGAGATGTGTAGGTTTCTCTTCCACCGGGAATGGGAGGCAGCAGTATCCATATGAGAAAACCTGGGGTAGTATGTAACTAGTTGTCCTCCAAATGGCAACGCGTTTCAGGGGAATCTTCTCTGTCAAGTCACAGTGCTATACAGTATATAATCTACCTATTAAAAAAAATGAATACATAGCTTGTTGGCACGTTACAAAATGTCTGAAATAAATGAATACATGGGTCAGTTTAGTTCTAGGTGATCCGTTTTAATATCAATTGACAAATCAAATAATTTTAGAGACTTTTAAACTTGCATAATGGGTGTTAAGGACGTCATTCCCGTGGGGGTGTCTCATTTGCCCCCTCTTGGCCTTTTAGCTTTGTTTGAAAATGTATATATATTTTTCTTTTTTAAATCCTTTTAGGATTATGAGAAGAAGTTACGGGATCAAGATATAAATACTGCAGAAACTCATCTAGATGCACATCGGATTCGGGTTGCCAAGTATCTTCATAAGGTAAATATATATTCTAACATCAAATTCTTTAACCACTTCCTGCCCAGGCCAATTTTCAGCTTTCACGCTTTGAATGACAATTGCGTGGTCATACAACACTGTACCCCAATGAAATTTTGATAATTTTTTTTCCCACAAATAGAGCTTTCTTTTGGTGGTATTTGATTACCTCTGCAGTTTTTATTTCTTGCACTATAAACAAAAAAAAGGGCGTCAATTTTGAAAAAAACATGGCACGGCTGGGCACAGGCACGTTGCCCTTTAAGTGCCCAGCCGTGGATCGCGCGCGCCGCCGGCGGTGTGCTCGGTCCGAAGCTCCCTGGCCGCACCCGATCGGGTCACAGGAGCTGAAGAACGGGGAGAGGTGGCTGTTAGAGGGAACGACGATCAGTGACGTCACACGTCCAGCCACGCCCCCCTACAGTAAGAATCACTCCCTTAGGGCACACTTAACCCCTTAGAGCCCCCTAGTGGTTAACACCTTCACTGCCATTGTCATTTTCACAGTAATCAGTGCATTTTTATAGCACTTTTTGCTGTGAAAATGACAATGGTCTCAAAAATGTGACAAAAGTGTCCGATGTGTCCGCCATAATGTCGCAGTCACGAAAAAAATCGCTGATCGCCGGCATTTCTAGTAAAAAAAATGCTATAAAACTACCCCCTATTTTGTAAACGCTATAACTTTTGTGCAAACCAATCAATAAACGTTTTTTGTGATTTTTTTTTTTTTTTTACCACAAATATGTAGAAGAATACGTATCGTCCTAAACTGAGAAAATTTTTATATATATATATTTTGGGGATATTTATTATTGCAAAAAGTAAAAAATATTGTTTTTTCTTTTTCAAAATTGTCGCTCTATTTTTGTTTATAGCGCAAAAAATAAAAACCGCAGAGGTGATCAAATTCCACCAAAAGAAAGCTCTATTTGTGTGAAAAAAAGGACGCCAATTTTGTTTGGGAGCCACATCGCACCCCGCGCAATTGTCAGTTAAAGCGAAGCAGTGCCGAAGCGCAAAAAGGGGCCAGGTCCTTTACCTGCATAATGGTCCGGGTCTTAAGTGGTTAATAATGAAAATATGTTACAAACAAATTACAAACAATTAGGCCGGGTTCACACTATTGGGAATTGAATGCGGGATCCCCGCATCCAAGTGGCAATGGCAGGAGAATGTGAATGGCTCTGTATGGAGCTGGTTCACATATCTCTGATGCGGCTATGAACACCAAACCTATTCTGTACAAACATATTAGGAAGGAAAATGTATTTGTGCTGTTATCACTGATTTTATCTTGTAATATAATCTACCATGATAAGTTAAAGCTGTTATCTGATCGATTGGTCTGGGCCAACCCTCTTGTTTGTAGAGCGGTTGGGGTAAACGCGCACGTTATTCAATGATAAAGAAATTCTGCTCTAAAGTGTATCCTGGTACAAGGTCAGGGGTCAAGTCCTGGAGAAAATAGTGTGGGAACTCCCACCCAAGATCCACTCCCCCACCAATAAAAAAATTATACGCCCAAATGCATAATTACTAAACCGCATGTGTTTTTTTTTGTTTTTTTTTTTCGATCCACTGTACCTTAGTAATCCTTTATGTTACTGACTGCTTCCTGTATATGGATTCATTGGGTAGTGTGCGGGTATTCCGTCACTTCCT